>NC_060076.1:87354275-87658820 GCF_922984935.1 Meles meles | reverse complement strand
TTTCTGTGAAAGAGAAGATACTATAGTAATTATTGCTTCTATTTTCAAGTTCTGCTGTATACATAGGACACATATAATGATACTTCACTTTTCATAAGAAAAGAGAATAGTGTAACTTATTATTTTAAATCAAGTTGATGCCCCATCTAGCCATTCTGGAGCAGAGTGGGACAGATAGGAACCTTGGCACTTTTTGAAACAATAACAACAAAAACAAGCCAAATCACTGCTCCTTCTCAAAAAGAAAAAGAAAAAAAAAAAAAAAAAAAAAAAAAAAGAGCACCAAAAGCAGAATTTGAGCTTGCAACATGAGGAAAGTGGTACTGCTAAATATACACAAATGATGAAAGGTTTATCGTATTTAAAAATTTTAATTAGCTAATGTATCATCCTGCCTCTGTTATTACTGTTAATCTTTCATTTCAAGAAGCACCCTATTAAGCACAGCAATTTCCCAGGGAAGCACTTTGCTAATACTAATTGTTGTCTGAACTTCTTTTTATAATCTGCTAACTCAGATCAACACTATCTTTCGTGAGCTGGTTCCCTTCCCTAGCATATCAAAGCCAGAAGAGTACTGTAGTTTTAAACACTGTTTGTGGGATTCTGGCATGATGCAGATAAATTCTGTATCCTGTTTTCTACCCAAAATAGGCATAGATAATAGTATGTTATTTAAAATACAATCCTGAAGAGTCATGGGACAAAGTAATAAAGGCCTTTCCCACAAAACATCCTTTGTAGTACTTCAAATCTTGAGTTTAAAAAAATGTCCAACTTCATCAAATACTTTTCAGAGCATGCTCATGTATTAAAACAATTTAATGCTGAATGCTGTGTCCAGCTTAAAGCATATGAAGTGAGACTCAAAGCTAAGAAAACATGGGATTTAACACTGAAATTATGAATTCCCTGCTCAATGCCTTCATTTAAAATGTAGGAGAAAACCCAAATCTAGTTATAATGACTTTCATACGTCAATCAGTCATTATTAATGCACTCTAAAGACAAGTGTGACAATTTCTTTAATTAGTTTTTGACATTTTTTTAATGTCCTGGGCACAAATGACATTTTTAATTCTTTCTACAACTGTAATAATCAGTCTGCTGGGACAACAGCTCACACATCCACCCCACTCACCACTACAGCAATTGAACAGCACCGCTCAGCAGACTGGAGCTGAGGTTAAAACACTGAAACAAGCAAAAATAAAATCACACTTTACACTCATCTTAGGAGATGAAAAGTTTACTTAGAAATTGCAAACATTTAGCAAAGATAAGACATAAACACTATTTTCCATCGTCTACAGAAATACAGTAATTTATAGCTGGCTTGGTACATGATCACATGATAAAACAATCTAATGGAAAAAAACCAATGGTTCATTCTACTTTTCTGCCACTTGTAACAACTTAATAAGTGTACCAGTAAGTACTGGAAGACAGATGCAGAGGAAGATTAGAATCCTAGGGCTGTTGGTTAATACACATTATTATAAGAATAATATAAAAACAAGTACAGATATACAATTAACATGCAATTTAAGCTATTATTTTGAAGAAACAGGACAGAATTTAGTGAACACATTGAAAAATGTGTTAATAATGTGTTATTATAATGAGCATATCATGGTATTTTACATGGCATGGAATTTCTTCCTCCTTAAATAATGCTTGGCAAATTGGAACAGATTGAGCTAGTTCTACAGCAAATTTAAAATGAAGACAATATGGATAACTCTGTTAGATACTTTTCTAAGTATACTAAATAATTTTTAAAGTACCATGATTTCATGCTTACCTCACCACCTCCCAATTTAAAATAAAGTCATACTTTGTACCCTATGGACCTGCACTGTCCAATATAGCAGCCCTTAGCCACATGGCTATTGGAGCACTTGAAATGTAGCTAGTCAAAACTGACATGCACTGTGAGTGCAAAATACACCATGAATTTTAAGAACTTACGATGGGGAAGAAAAAGGGCAAAATATCTCCATAATTTTGTATACTGCTTAAATACTGAAATGATATTTTAATATACCGGGTTAATTAAAATATAAGTTAATGTCACTGGTACCTTTTATAATACACCTGCCAGAAAATTAAAAATTAAATATGTGGCTCCCAGTTATTTCTATTGGACAGTGCTAATACAAACAATCTATACTCATGTACTCATCATATTAGCCTTCGAATTTAGCATCATAATTTAAGCACTCTGGAGAACTAAGTCCCAGAACACCATAAGCACCCTCTGCACATACTTTACAGCAAAATTTATTTTTATCCCTCTGCAAGGTATACACTTTAAGTATAAAAAGAATTCACAAACTATTTAATCCTTAAAATTGTGAATTAGTACATTGTGAGAGCTAAAAGAACGTCTAATGCAGACTGTTACACTGAGAAAAGTAGTTTAAGAGAAACAGCAATGCAATCAGAGGGAAGACAATTAGTATCTTCAGTAAAATAAGTTAGCCAAACTTCTCTTTAATGCCCAGGATCTGCCTTTGCACCACAGATCAGATATGTAACTTGTCCATTTAACCACAACCTACAGGAAAAGCTTAGAACAACATCAACTGCAACCTAAATACTCCATTTCTGGAAACTCTTCAACAATGTAAAGTTCATACACATGGTCCATTCTAATAGCAGAGTACACACGGTATCTGAGAGCCATCCCGTAAATTAAAGTCCCGCAGGGTTAAATAAAGTAAGCAACCGCTTAGTGTCCAAGAGACTTGGATTAAAAAAAATTTTTTAGAGGCTATAAAAAAATATCACTGACCTTTTATCGTTTTCTTCCCCTCCTCTGTTTTTTTGTTTTTGTAGTAGTGTGCATAAATATCTGGCATATTTATACCACATCGTTTTTAATCTGTCCATCTCAAGTACAAGTTAATCTAGAACCCATTTAGCCCTTCTCCTAGGAACACACATCAAACTAGAACACTGACGTGGTCACCACAGTCAGAAGCCAGCATCACAGTCAGGCATCCAGAACCTCGCCAGGAGGCAATGCCCAGTCACACTGATGCCACACTCTGTTCTTCCCAGCTCAGGTTGGAATGTTTGTTTTTAAACTGTTTAAATGTGTTCACATTGGGCAAGCTCTGTCAAAAACGCTCTGAAAGCCACAAATTAAGAGATTCTGAAACAAAGATCTTCATAAAAATCTCTCCCTCATATTAAAGATGCTCTGAGAAAACAAGGAAGTACAGGTTATTGAAAATAACTTCACATTTCACCACTACCACTTTTAAGACACTGGAAAGCAACTGAGATCTGGGGAGAAATAAGCAGTACCTAAGACAGGTAATACTAGGTATACCAATGCAGAAAGTGACTGCAGAAGTCTACAGCCATTCTCTCTCGAGTTCAGCAGCCTATTAGGACATTCACTCACATTTACTAATTGTCTTGCACAAAAAGATGCTGCTTAAACTTCTCCTATCTCCTACCTTCAGACCATGTTCTACACAAAAGTATTTGTATCGCATGTTCCTAACTCTAGCCTAAATAAGCCTCGTAATTCATGTCAAGTGATACAGTTTTTCAGTTTCAAGCATATATTACTCTAAAAATATACTCCTCCATGAAAAGATAACTGTTAGTTTGATGGCAGATCAATAATTGACTATTTACTGAGCACCTACTATGACTGCAGTCTATACTCATTCTTTAACCGGTAAGAAAAAAAACACCTGCTTCAAATGCAAGATGGCTCCAGTGAGGGAAGATACCATACGAGCATTTCTAGTAGAAAGCTGTGTGAGTCACTATCTGCACCTGTGAAACTGTTCATCCGTAGGGCATGAAAAAACCTCAGATTTATTACTAATCACTTTCCAGGGATAAATTAACATTTGAAGAATGCCGTATAGTGCTTTGAGGAAGCGATGGCCATACATAAAATTAAGGCCGATTCCCTAAAGATATGGAAGAAAACCAGAATGTCATGGTTGATGATCATCCAAAGACAGAATAATAGTTTACACAAATATCTCTGGTTAATTCAGGCAAATGGCACTTGTGTTAGGTTTCTAACTTTGCTCGAGGGGGCTGGTTTAATAAAGAAAACTACCTTTAAATAGGAGCACTTTAAGCAAATACAAAAATAAAAACCCTTTAAATAAAATTCTCTGTAAAATCACTATATAAGTTCAAGTTCCAAATCTCATTTAAATGTCCATACATACATGTATGTGAATATGCACACATACATGCCTTCAAAGTATCTAAATTTCACTTACGGTGTTTTGCGCAGCTGTATACCTTGCCTTTTATGTTTGAGCCGAATTGTGTATCTTCAGCACAATACTGTGTTTCTCCTGAAGCTGAGAATGTGGGCAATGGTGAGGACACAGAAGTAAGCTACTTTCTAGCCTTCAGCTATTCTGACCTGTTGGATCCCTGCAAGGTACAAGCATGATGCGGTGTACTGAACACGTGCAGGGTTTCTCTCAGGGAAGCTGAAGTTTTAAGAACCAAAACAGCTGTCGGGTTGAAAACCAACAGTAATTTTCTGAACAGGATTTCCAAAAAACAGAATGATGTCAACTAAAATACCCCCAACTTCTGCCCAACGTGGAAAACAATGTATTACAGAAATCGTTTCCATAGAAGACATGTGTAGAGAACATTCATAATCGGGCCACAGGGACTGAAGCAGCGAGACGAACAATGAGGCAGTCACAGAGCATCTAGGCGCTACTGCACGGGTAGTGGTCTATAAAAAATATTATCTATACTAAAGTTTTAAGAGCTAGTAATATATTTAGCGTATTTCTGCCTTTTCTTTTTTTGCCACTGAATATAAAATTTTGTCCTAAATTTACTAAATCTTCTACACCCTGAGGAATAACAGATTAATGAAAGAAATGCCAGGGTTAGCTTTGTGAACCATATTATTGTCCAAAAAGCTCAACCTATAAAGAGCTAATATTCTTGGAAGCACAAAGTTTCATCTGCAGACTAAGCTAATGCTCTCTATTTTTTTTTTTTTTTTTGAGCAAAGAGTTTGGTTTTAAGTGTTAACATGGCCTAACAAGAATACAGATGTCCAAATTGAGAGCCAGAGGCACACCCTGCCACACACACACACACACACCCCAGATCTACAACTGACACAATGGTTTTCTGTCTCCACTATAAACTATGACATATTGCTGCCATTTAGGAATATATTATTCAACAGTCCTCGGAAAAGCACTTTGGAATCTTTAGCTGTATATTTTTATGAAATTACAAGTTATTTGCTATCTTGAAATAGGGACTTTCTATTTCTCCCCTCTCCATACCCAAATACAACATGCCACATTTTAAATTTCATCTCAGTATTTACTTTTTTTCCTTCAACATGGAATTTGGGAGGAAATTCTTAAAACTCCTTAAATTGAGGCAAAAGATTCATTTAGAACAATCATTTGGCCTTCTTGTAGGGCACAGTGCCACTCCTTCCCTTGACCTTGGGCTGCCCAGGCTTCACGCTGATCTTTAATCACACACATGCTTACCTCTAAATACAATGCCTCTGACCCCCAAAAAGTTAGTTGCCACAGGAAAAGAACAAATTCTTCTTGGTAGGGTGCTTAAAAATGCTAACTAAGAAATACAAACCAAAGCATCCTACCCCTACCTGCTCGTATCAGTATCTCATGAAAGGACACAAACTCCATGGGACCAGACCTAACAACTGGAATCAATGTAACGAATTACAATCAACTGTTTGATAAAACTTCCATCCTTTGTTTTCTACCTGAACATTAAATATAATCTTGTTCCCTCTAGAAAGAAGAAAGGCACTCAAATTAACACAGTATGTTTAGCTATTTTTTAAAAGACATAGTGTGACAAGAATTTTCAGGGTTGGTTTTTTTTCCTGCCCACGGCCTTCATGCCCCTGAATTTATCTATGCCTTCTTGTGCCTCCACGTACACCTCCATTCAACAGGAGCACACTGAGAGAACATGTAGGCACGGGCAGGCGGCAGCACGCCAAGTACCAGGGTCTGCACGGTTCTGTTTGAGACATTTACTCAGAAGACACAAGTTCTTAATAATGCTGTTCAAATTTTCTAGAATATTTTAAATACTTTAAAGTTCTAAAATATAATTTCTAGTAACAAAATAACTGTAAGCTTACAAAAAACTTTCTGCAAAAAAAAGAATATATGTTATTCCTTTTTTAAACTAAATCTTTAGTATCTTCTATAATTAAGAGGGACTAAGAGATTACACTGTTATACAGCAAGACGCAGTTGTACTCCTAAATTATATTTAGCCCATGCCAGATATCATATTGTGCTACAGAACATTACTACTGTTAATTTGTTCTCAGCAATATTAAAAGTTCTCCTTATATAATAAGCATGAATTGACACGACCGGAATACGTGGAAATCACACAAAGTCTACCACCATATATGCTTTCCTATCAACTGCCACAGAAAACTGTCCTATCTTGTGTCACATAAGCCCTCATCTGAAGATTTAAATGGCTCTGGGTGACAACCTGTATAGGTTTTCTCCTATTAACAATGAAGTCCTGAATTTAATTAGAACCGTACCACAGGAATAAGGGATATGATTGAGAGTCTGAGCCCAGGGTTGCCAAAGAGGTAATAGAAAATGCTAAAACCTAGAAAAGAAAAAGGGGATATTAATAGGTAACTAATCCTTAAATTTTTTAAAAATGACTCATATAGGTTTAAGAAATACCTAAAAGGTCCACAATTCAAGCTGGGGAGGAGAAAAGGAGAAGCATAAAATGACTATCCAGGCACAAATACAGATCAACAAGTCTTTGAAAGCAAAGAATTTCTTCAAATGCCGCAGTGTCTCTGGCTCCGTTGGCAAGATCTGTCCTCCAATATTATAAATGAACAGAAAGTAGTGTTATTAATGCAAATGAGTTTTGTTCTGTGAATTTTTAATATATATCTAAAGTACATTTATTTCATAATTATAGAACTGCATTTCTTGGCTGGGATTTAATGAGCTTAAACAAGGTAGTTAAATGAAGAAAAAAATCTAAACTACCTTACTGTATATGTAAAAGCTCACCTGAAGTATCAAGAATCGAGAATGTATCATTCATTCATAATCCACTGCTCTAATCTGTTAATTTCTCAATCATAACTCATTCTATGCATTACTCATGATCAATCTTTCCCTTCTTCAAACAGTTAACCACTTACTAATTTGATAAATATTTAATGAGTCCTCACAATGTGCAAGGCACACAGTATAACGCGGGAACACCATAGTAACAAAATAGGTGTACTCAAAAACAGGTGGGATGGGGGAGGAAGGTGGTGGTGGACGTATTTACAGATCTTATTGCTTTGGGCTTGTCAGTAGTATTCTTGATCCACAGGAAGGTACAATAGCCTACCATTCTCCCAATGGAAGTTTGATGAAATGTGTGTCAATCCAAACTATCTTTTTGACAATGACTTATTTATAAGAAAAAAAAAAAGACTGACAAGTCCCTGAAAATAGACACACCTTTCCACTGCATAAACTCATCCAAAGAGATGTTATCACGCTCCAGCTAATGAGTGTAGATGTCAACCAATTAGAGAAAAACACAACCATACAGGGCAACACTAGGTTCTTCTGTGAATGAACACTTGAAAAATGCAAATTTTAGAAATAAAGTAGCACACAAAAGTCACAAACAGTAAATATCCTTTAGATATTTGTATTTTTACTCCCTACTCAAAACGTTATTAGGAAGACAAGAGACCAAGGTATCTTATAGGACTGCATGGCTTCATAAAGAGGTGGATTAAGGGCCTTAAAACACATGAAGTCAGATAACATCAAAGGTGGAGGCTATGAAAAGGCGGGCGGGGGGCGGGGGGCGCGATCAAACTGAGCTGATGTTTTACAGGGTAGTGTCTCTACTCCTGTCCTGACACTCTCACATCAAAGCGTAAGAAGCCCTAGCACTTGGGATACTCAGACTGATGTGTGGAAAAAACGTTAATACTGAGTGAGGCCAGGATTTGGCAGCATATATTTAGTGGAATGGGCTGACTCTCTTGCCCTCTCTGTGTGGTCTCCCCTCCATGCCCTGCAGGTGCTGAAAATCACAAACTGATGGTTTTATCCATAGAGGTCTAGGTAGACCTTGAGGTATTTGATTCAAAATATGCTTTGTACACAAAGGGCCACAGAATTATGTTCATAATGACAGTTATTTTCTTACTTAAATACTATGAAAACTATAAAAGGTTAATTTTGCCCCAAGAGAGAAAAGCAGCTTCTGTCTACCAAGAGCCAGGCTGAACAATTCTTCTGGTGTTCTTAAGTCTTACCTGACAGCTGCTACTCATCAAAATCATGATGCACAAAAAGAACTCATTCTTCTCCTAAACTTAAGGCAGTGTGCCTCTCTTAAGCCCAGGCTTTCCATAATAGAAGACAGGAGAGGTTTGCCTTTCCCTAGGTCTGTCTCCTCACCCTACAGGTGACCTAGTAAGGAAAAAGGAGAGCAAGCAAAGTACGGCAATCACATTTCCTTCAGCCACTATTACATTCCGCACACATATAGGACAATAGGCAGTTGCTGTCATTAGGGGAACTTTTAGAGGGGCAGTTCATTTTAGTATTTTGTGTGTGTGTGTGTGTGTGTGTTTAATGGGGTATGAAACTCACTGGAAAGAGGACACAGAGTATCTTCAGTACACATCCTCAAAATAAGACAATTAAGGAAAAACATACAAAAGTGAAAGTGTCAAAAAATATGGAATGGATTGGGAAAATAAAGAAAAGGATATGTGGAGAGGAAATAACAAACACAGACCATTTACATAAGGGAAAATATATTAAGAGAGTAAACATTACCAGGCCCTTTTCCCACCCTGCCTCACAGACCTGAAAAACCCAGCCCTTATTATTGAAAAGATAAGATATAGCTGTGAGGTGGCTACTTTGGTACCTCATCCCTGATAAGTTTAATATCAAAGTCTTTAAGTTGGTTTTTTTTTTTTTTTTTTAAAACAAAGGTTGAAGAACTAATCTTCAAAAGCTATTCTCTCCTCTGGCATTTACCAGCAAACTTTTAACAATCACTTCATAAAAATTTTGTAGTTTAAGTATATCCTCAGGAACTTAAATTTTTAAAAAGAAAGATTTTTATGGATACATTTCCATGCATATTTTCCCCACTTTTCATGGTGAATTTAAAAGGGAAATACGTAGTAGGAACTAAAAATGACATTCCAGGTTTAAACAACAAATGATGTTTATATGGGCTAACTTGAGTGTTTTTGGCCTGTACCAAATTTGAGGTAAAAAGAATCTATCAAAACTAGTAATAAAAATAATTTCCCAGTCCTGTAATTACATAAACTCTTAAAATTCATTTTTCTTTTAAAATAACCATTTTAAAATGGATTACACATTGGAAGCATGTTTTTATATAAATTCCAATACTTCTGACTTTGGTTACATTGGTCAATAACTTGAATAGAGAAAGAGAAATGATTTATATTTTCACAAATCCATCTATCTGGCCACTTGATTTTCAAAACAATAATTAGATATGAGTAATTTTGAGCTTATATTATTTTAAAGCTGAACAACATAAAATTTTAATTAAAAAAACAAAAAACAAAAAACCAGCCTATGCAGCAATTGCACTGAGGTGGGTAGACGTGTCTGTGAACCAGTCAGGAGAACCAAATGAGAAGAAGCTACACGTATAAATATAAAGGATGAGAAGTTAAGAAGAAAAAAAAATTAAGACTCACTGTTTAGCAGGAAGAAACTACAGTTATTTTATCCCCAAAGGAATGCCAGTTCTTAACAAAATAAATAAATGAAAGATTTACTACAGACTTTTAACCTAAAGATGAAGACCACATCATAGCAAACAGTTCATGCAACTATGTAAGGAAGAAAGGAAAGCAATATTGCACTAAAAGGGTGACCTCGCAGAACTAATCTACCTCTTTCACTGACTCAACGTAACCAGCCATTTCCTGTAGGCACTGGCAAACCTGGCCTGCTCTACGTTCCGGCAGGTGGACAATACTTGATCGATGAACCTATGCTCCATTTCCAGGCCCCGGGAGTCAGGAGCTGGGGTCCGCTTCAGGCGTTTGGTTTCCTGGGAATAGCCTTGCTTGCTACAGTCATTCAGCCCGTCCACCTCCATGGCCTGAGACATGTGTGGGCCTGCTGGGATGAGGTGCAAGTCATTCAAAGTCCCCCCAGGGCTGTCTGTAGGTGACAACTGGGTCACACTGTGAGGAAACCTACCACTTAAGTGATGCTGAAGGTAGAAAATGTGCCGCCTGGGAAAGAGGAGGGGGAGAAAGGGAACACAGAGAAGAAAAATCATTATCACTAAGTCAAGCTTTTCAGGAGAGAAAAAAAAAAAAAACTCAATAGTAATAAGTTGATAACTTCAAAACATATAGTGCTCATTTTGCTGCCCCCTCTTAGCGACCAGAGTTACCTAGAGGCGGGGAGGAGGAACAATTACCTAAGTCTCTGCGTATTTAGACCGGAGTCTTACAAGCCCAGATTACTGGACTGTTTTTGAGAAAGAATCCTACATATGACCCCAAAGGGTTTTGGGTTTTTGTTTTTTTTGACCCCAAAGGATTTTTACACCATTGACTGAGATGATGATAATCACTTGGAATTGTTTTTTTTTTTTTTTTTTAATTTTTTTTAAAGATTTTATTTATTTATTTGCCAGAGAGAGAGATCACAAGTAGGCAGAGAGGCAGGCAGAGAGAGAGGAGGAAGCAGGCTCCCTGCTGAGCAGAGAGCCCTATGCGGGACTCGATCCCAGGACCCTGAGATCATGACCTGAGCCGAAGGCAGCGGCTTAACCCACTGAGCCACCCAGGCGCCCATCACTTGGAATTGTTACTCTTTGTAACCACAATACAAAATGAGAAATAGGTCTTAGCCCAATTTCTGCTATTAAAAAACAAAACAGAAGCAAAAATTAACTTCACTGATATCCTAAAACAGAAGTGATTCAGGAACAAGGGGATTAAATAGCTCACCCAGAGGCTTTTATTAGTCCATGGCCTCTATCTTCTGTATTTTCTTTAGTAACAACACGTATTATCTAAAAACCAACTGAACTTTTCCCAAAAACCCACCACTACAGTCTCATTAAATATTACATGCAGTAGGGATGTGCTGGGCTCTGAGCAAAGCATGTAAAAGGCACAGCTCTTACACTTCCTCTAAGGAAAGCAATTCTCCTGCCCTTAGGCTCATCTAGAGTTATTTGATTTTGTTTGTTTGCTTAAAGATTTTATTTATTTATTTGACAGAGAGAGAGACAGCAAGAGAGGGAACACAAGCAGGGGAAGCAGGAACAAGCTCCCTCTGAGCAGGAAGATGGATGAGGGGCTCTATCCCCGGACCCTGGGATCATGACCTGAGCCGAAGGCAGATGCTTAACTACTGAGGAGTTACTTGTTAACAGTCAAGATCTATGTGTCTAATCTGCAAAAATTCTGACTCAGTGGAGGTGCACATCTCCTGTTCACAACTGGTAAACTACATAGATTCGAGGTTGTTCTATCTCATTATTCATATCAGCAACTCTAAGCCCTTGAAAGAGAATTCTGTTCATTTTCCCAGCATATTCTGGAGTAGACAGGGGGCATATGATTTACCCATTTTATAGAGGATAAAACTTGAAGGACAGATAAGGTGCCTCAGGGCAATGAATGAAGAGCCATAAGCTGGCCTGTATAATATAGAGGTCATCTAAACTGTCACTTCTCCTCATGCCTCACCCCAAATTTCAATTAATCTTTATACAAGGCTTCTGCTAATAGCTATCTCCTAAACACAAATATAATTTTTAAATATTCTCAGCCTTGCTACTGATGAACCTAAATATAGAATAGCAACAGAAATCTGTTAACACCAAAACAAAATGGAAGTTAAGATCTATCTTCTCTCTAGAAAATGTAGAGGAAGAGTGTCTTATTTTTACGAGAAAAATATTTTTCATGAAGGTGCCAAAGAGGGGAGATGGTCTTCCATCTTCTAAATACTTGCAGCATGGAGCAGCAGCTGAACGTATCTCCTCAAATAGCCTACAAGACAGACTAGACTGGCAAAAGGGGGCAAATCTCAACAACTTTAAAAATATAAAAACATACAAATATTTAAAATGCCTACCTCCTGCCTGGCACAGCAAGCCCTTTGTTTATAAACAGAATCCTCTAGTCTGAAATAGAATCCATATATAGAGAGATGGAGATGCCTCAAAAAAGAACCAATCAGGGTGTTCCCATACCTGGACTTCATTCCAATATGACAGTTATTTTGCTGTCAAATGTACTCAGAACCCACATTATGAGGTTGTTCATTTCTTTCACTGCTTCCTAATAATCCTGCCCTGTGTGTCAAGAGCTTATATTAAGGAAACTTAATTTGCAGACCATCAATAAGCTTAACTCTTCTCAAGGCCTAATCAATGGTCTACATCTGACTCTGCATCAAATTTACCTGTTAATTTTTGTTTTTTGTTTTTTTAAAGACTAGATGGCAGTGTTCCATCCCAGATATACTATAAATATCAGAGTCTCCAAGGAGAGAGTTGAGAAACTTCTGTTCTCAGTTTGGAAGTAACAGAGGCTACTCTGTTGGACAGTCAAGCTTGAATACCCCCATCCTAAGCATTAGGCAGAGATCTGCATGAGGAGCCTCATACTGAAGATCATGAGGAAGAAGTATGGTAACAGAAACTCTTCTGAATTCACGCAAAGCTCCACGATCAGCTCTACTACCTGAGCAGGCAGGCGGAAGACAGAAGACCTTCTACAGCTCTCATGAACTCAAGCAGTTCCATGCAGAAAATAGATTTTCCGTCCTCTTACCTGTGACACCAAAGGGTTTCATGTCCTGGGTAGGAATCAATAAGATCAGTGCTGAATTCAACTTCTTCTTCAAGAAGATGGGGAAGATTTATCCTCGCTTCCTCTGTTGAAGCTGCTGCTTCTTCATCTTTTAGAAGAGCTGGCTCACTTCTCAAAGGGTTTTGCTCCAATACATTACCATCTATCACAGTTTGGCTAATCAAAGACTTTAACAAAAACTGGCGGTAGTGAAATCCACTGTGGTCTGAAACATGCATGGATGCCCAGTGTTTAGTAGAAGAGAGTTCATCAAGAAGAATCTTGTAGGAAGAAAAGAGGGAAGTGAGAAGAGGAACTGCCAAAGGAATTTCTTTCTCCATTAATGCTCTGCATTTCTCTTTGATTTGTTCCTTGTATTTTTTGGTAACATTGTTTCTATCAATACTTTGTATACAATATCCAACACAGTGGTGTCACTCAGTGTAAGCTGAGTAAAGGCTAGTTTCCCCTTTCGCTAAAAAAGTTGTAAGATGTGTGTGTGTATAGACACACACACACAGACAGACACAATTTAAGGACTTATTTGTCATTCTTTCTCTGGACCTTGATCAATCACATTCTGACTGGCACATACATAGAAAAACTATTCTAAAATAATGATGAACATTAGAGTATTTATTTATAAGAATGCTGATGTTGAGAGAAAATATGAACTCAAAGGTTACTTTGATGAACTTTAATATTTAATGAACATTACAGTATCTAACTTATTATTTGTTAAACAATTGATTCATTGTATTATTTGTTTTTCACTGTAAGTGCCATGAGGGCAGAGATGGTCAGTTTTGTTCACTATTAATTCTAAGGGCTTCGTACAAAAAATATGATGCATGAGTAACAGGAATTTTCAAGAGCGCATGATTTTCACTATTCATCTCAAACTCAATTAACATCAATGATAAATGATTTTTTAAGTAGAGGAGTCAAAATTCAGCAGTGAATTAAGTCTTTGTATTATAATCCTGCAAACTAAGCAACTTCAAATGGAATGATTAAAAAGAAAAGCAACAGTTATGAAAAAATAAATTATTTGGCAGTGTCTTGGACAAGTAGCAAATGCAAATGGATTTGATCAGCAAAAGCTATATTGAGGCCTCCCACATTCCATTAGAGGACTTTCAGACCAGTTAAGAAAAAAAGATGTACTTGCCAGCAGTGAATAATACAGGTAGCACAAAGCCCAAGTGCTCCTCCTCTGTCTGCTTTTCAAGGGTCCCAGGCAAATGCCTTTTCTCATACTGAGAGTCCCTCTCCATTCCTCACAGTTCCTTTCTTCCCTAGAAGAAATCTCTCCCTCCCCTGAACCTCCATGGTTCCTGTGTGTTCTACCATACATTATAGAATTTCTGCACATCTTTTCATCCCCACTAAATTCTGTAAGTTGTTGAAGATATTTATTCATTTCTAATTAATGCTTCCAACATTCTATACTCAATGGCATCAGAGTGAACATATGTAAGTAGTTTATGAATGAACGACTGAACTGAACAATTTGATGAATTAAGTGGCTAGTAGAGAGGAACAAGATTACTCCCAGCAAAGGACAGTTGATATCTATCAGTGAAATGCTTTAAGTCTCTCCTTTAAATTCTAATGAGTTTATTCAAACCCAAATAGGTTTGTTCCAGAGCTGGTGAATCTCTGAGAAATGGCAAACAAGACTATTCATGTGATTAAAATGGTGAGCAAAACAGCACCAGATAAACTTCCACCTTAGAAAAATATATACTAATCTTAAGGTTATTACATCTTTGAAGAATTAACCTGCAGGATATTTAGGCAGTAAATATCAGCTTTTTAATTCTGATTTGGTAGGGTTTCTTAATACAGATTGAAAAGAGTACAAAACTGTTTCAAAGGAATTTATGTAACATGAAAAACCTTTAGATTATTTCTCATTGCATGTTTCTATACGTAAAATTTTTAATTATTTTAATTTTGAGACAAAAAATAGCACATATATGATAGATTTTCAACAATATGAATGTAATTCCTTTAAAAAAATTTTTCTCAGACTTTTTAAGAGAAAAATTCACTATATTCTTTGCCCTTCCTGTATTTAAGAGGCATACTAAATGAGAAAAGAAACTTCAACAGGAATTTTGGGGCATTTTTTTTTACTAAAATCAAAAGGCACAGAGATATAAACAATATTTTTTCCCAACAATTTCTTAGCGATTCTTGAAGTTTTATTCTTCCTAATGTACTTTAGAACCAGTTTTTGAAGTTGAAAAATGAACTGGCGATTTTCAGTGTATACACAGACTTGTGCAGCCATCGCTGCTGTCTCATTTCAGAACATTTTCATCACCTCCCAAATTCCTATTAGGAGTCCTATGACGAGTCCCCGAAATCTCCATTCCCTTCAGCTTCTGGCACTCACTAATGTGCTCTGCCTATTCTGAATATCATATAAATGAAATTACAGAAGATGGGCATTCTGAACCTGGTTTCTTGCCATCAGCATGTTTTTAAGGTTCATCCACATATCAGGACTTTGTTCCTTTTTATGACTGAATAACGCCCCATTGTATGGATACCCCACATTGCATTTATCTACTCCTCAGATATTGGACGTCTGAGTTGTTACCTGGTTTTGGCTATTATGAATTACGCTGTTACAAACACTGCTGCAGCACGTTTTCCACACTGTGGGATATATACCTAAGAGTAGAACTGCAAGGTCATATGTGGTAATTCTAGGTTTAATTTTTTGAGGAAATGCCAAACCGCTTTCCACAGTGGCTGCATCATTTCACATTCCTACTAGCATGTATAAGGGTCCCGTTTCTCCACAACCTTGTCAGTACTTTTGACTTGTTTTTCATTTCAGCCATCCTACTTGTATGAAATGCTATCTCACTGTGGTTTTGATTTGCATTTCCCTGATGGCTAATGATGCTGAACATCTTTTCATGTCTTTATTGGCCATCTATATGTCTTTTTTTGCAGAAATGGCCCTATGTGCTTTCTCAGGTGACATACCGTTATCAACTTTTAAATGGCTAGTAGTAATAAATTCTGTTCAACTTTGAGTTTTTCCTCTCACCCCACCCTCACAAATGAGGCTATTTTAAAATTTACTTAAATAAATATCTACCTAAAACACACACTCACCACAGAAAATAAAATAGAAAATGAAAAACTCGTAATTCCATCCTCTAGCACTGTTCACAATTCTTTATTCTCTTTTTTTTTTTTACTAGAAAATGAATACGTGTATGTATTATGGAAACATAATATATATATTATATACAATATATCTGTAACAGCACTGTGTGTGTGCATATATGTTAAGCAGTTACAATATGCCAAGCACTGTTCCAAACACTACGGTCTCAAAGCTAATAATATATTAAAAAATTATATTAGGACCATCTCATGTTTAGTTTTAAAGATTCTTATCCTATAGTGAACTTTTTCTTTAAATACTCTTCCAAAATATAATTTTTAGTAACAATAAAATACTCCAATATGTGGTGAACTGCAATGTAACTGATCTGTTATTACTGGAGGGTTAGACTGGTTCTACTTTTTCACTATTATAACTAGCATTTCTATATATCAGACGTTCATATTTAATAGCTAATAATTTAATAGTTAATTATTGAACACTTAGTATGAGCACTTCTGATGGCCACTTTACGTGGATTTTCCCATTTAATTCATATCACTCAGTAAGGTAGGAATTTTCACCTGTCCCATTTTACTGATGAAGAAACTAAAAGTTAGTGAGGCTAAGAAATTTCTCCAAGGCCACAAACCAAACTGGTGGTATAGTCAGGATTCAAATTAGGTCTGTGTGACCAATGGGTGGAGCCTTTAATTACTACACCACCATACTGCACCTCCCGGTATTTCTTTAGGATGAATTCCCATAAGCAGAACTCCTAGATTAGCAAGAACACACCTTTTTTTGTAGAGTCGCATAAATGCTGCCATGCTGTCCTTCAGTAAGATCACACCAATTTCTACAATGCTTGCTTTCACAGCCTTATCAATGCTGGATACCAGCACTTTAAAAAAATTTTTCTTGGGGAGGTGCCTGGGTGGCTCAGTCAATTAAATGTCTGCCTTAGGCTAAGGTCGTGAACTTGGGGTCCTGGGATAGAGCCCCACGTCAGGCTCTCTGCTCAGTGTGGAGTCTGCTTCTCCCCCTCTCTCTGCCCCTTATCCCAGCTTGTGCTGTCTTTCTCAAATAAATAAAATCTTAAAAAAAAAAAAAAAACAACACAACATTTAAAATTTCCCAAGTAAAAAGATGTCAGCTCATTTTATATGTATTTTTAAGCTGCTTTAGACCAGTGGTACTTCTGTGATGACTGCCTCTGACAGACAAAGCACAGGAGGGCATGATCTCCTAGCTGGGCCCAGTGGCTTCTAAGAACAAAAAGAGGATTGTGCAAACTCAGCATTCTTCACTGAGAGAGCTGCAGTGGCAGGGGGAAAGGAAGAGTACGGAGCTCAACCAAGGGCAGGGCATAGCTGGACAACATGTGAGCCGAGCAGTGGACTCAGGCCACTGAATCAACACACCACTCATGAGTTGTCATCTTCAACATCAGATAGCCTCAAAAACACAAGAATTTCATTTTGGCCCTGTGTTCTTGATTTTAAGGGAATGCCACTTTAAAGGGTCCACATCAAGGCAGGCAGGTCTCCAAAGACCGTTCAGCTCACCTGGACTCTCTGCCTTTCTCTTTATCCTCAATGCTCCCCATGCCCCTTCCCCAGCCCCTACACACTATCAAGTTGTGGAGTTGAGATGACCAGACTCCGTAAGAACTCCCCTATCTCCCACATCCCGCCAGATGACTTGAACTTGTTCCTCCGGACTCCTGACAATGTAGCAGCCTTCCTTCTGGCAGCTGCTTCCAATGAGCCCAGCCTAGATGAGAAGCCATTTCTGTACTCCCACTGTCCCCTGTGCTTTCCTCAGCTCCTGCAAGGGTCAAACTGTTTTGTGAGTGCTGGTGTCCATTTCCTCAGCTAGATTTTCAATTTGTTGAGAGCAATCTCGCTGTCATTATGCCACACCCAGCATACAAGGCATTGTCTGGGAATGAAAGGGTTTCAGTACTTTTTCATGAATAAATTACATTGAGTTGATCGAGCAAACTGGGAGTCAGTTTCACCTAAACCTTCTACCTGTGAGGAACAGAGAAAGGAACAAAATGCAGTAAGCCTCTATTAGGTGCCCAGTACTTTATACACATGAACTCAAATTGTCAGAATAATCCACTGAGGCAGGCAGTGGAGCTGGTATTTCACAGACGAAACATGAAAGCCTTACTTTTCACACACAGCTAATAAGGCCAAAATGTGAAGCCAGGTCAGTAGGATTCTGTCTTTGCTCTTTCCACTCCTTTAAGGGGCCTCCCCTCCTGAAACACAACTGGAGGAGAAGGGCTACTCTTCCAGAACTGTTGGCTTAAAATTCCCCAGAAATGAAAACTCTTATTCACCCTGAAGGAATCTCTGGCTGGGACACAGAGTGGGGAGAGGGGGAATGAAGGAAGGGGCTGGTGAACGAAATGAGAGAATGCTTCCCAGTTAATCTGAAAGTACCACTTGAGGTATTCTGGCCCCTTTAAATCCTCTCAAGCCTGAGAAGCTCTCAGAGCAGGACCCTACATTCTTATGGCACTGAAACGTAAGAAGTGAAGAAAAATATAGAGAAGCTATAGTACGTAAGAAGGAGAAAAGGATACCTGGTTCTCGTCCTGACAAATAGGAAGTGATGTAACTGTGGCTAAGTCTAAGCCATTAACATTCTCTGGAAACTTCGATCTTCTCATTTCTAAACTGAAGGGTCTAGGCTGTGACAGCCCAGCTCTGTCTGCAGATAACCCCGAGCCCCATGAAAAATACTGATCTTAAATCCTACCCTCTCCCCAATTTAGTAGGCCTGGGGTGGGACTCAGAAATCCTAATGTAATTTACAGACGTAGGCAAGTTTGGGAATAGCGGGTGAGGGCTCTTCCCTCCCCAGGAGAGGAGGTGGTGAGAAGGCAGCCAGCTGATTCAGCACATTAAGTCACACACGCAGAGACCACTAAGAAAGAGCAACTCCAGCACTCTAAGGCCTAATAATCCCTTCCTGTTTCAGCGCAAAATGAATTATGCTCGGTCTTCTTACTGCGTAAATTTGTCCTCTTTCTACCAATATACTAACCCTAGGAGTGCCAGAAACTGCTGTGGTGAGAAATGCAAACTTTTTAAATTGCCGGGGTTTCCTTGGAGGGATCAGCTGCTAGATCCTTCCCAGGCCGCTAGGTCATTAGTTCCTCCACTTTCCTCCTTAAAAGCTCTTCTGAGGAGGAACTACTGTCAGAAGATTTAAAGGGCAGACAGGGAATGTGGCTCGGGAGACGAAGAACAGCCTTACCTTCACGTCTAGCTTGGCCAGGTGCTGGAGAACCCAGATGCGATGGGACCAGGCATTGTAGTTGCTCGGGTATCTGCCTGCTGCTTCGCCACAGACTTCCATCTCTTCTTGGATCAGTCTCTGTGTCCTTTCTGCAGGAACTGTTCCCAAGTTTCCTTTCGTCACAAAGGAAGGCAAGGAGGTTTCCTGAATGAGCTGTTGTAGCACCCATCGCCTGTGAAGGTACATGTGGGAATGAAAATGAGGAAAGAACATAAACCGGAGAGGAAAACAATCAGTTTTCTTTGTTCTCAATCTCCATCCATACAGTGCAAAACAATCCCTGTTCATGAGCCCAATTTTGGGGGAGTGGGATTATTCTGTTGTTTTTGTTTTTAAAGATGTAATTAACTTCGGCAGCATGGATGGGGAGGAGGGGGAAGAAAGGACAAGGAGGAAAGAGAAACCTTTCTAGAACATTAAAATTTGTCAGAAAGAGAATGCCTCAACTCCAATATAACACCTCAGAAACGTTTCACTTGGCCAGAAAATGCAAAGACAAGGTGCGAATGTGGAGGGGGGACTGCGGTGGTGGAGGGGATATTAATTAATGGCTGGTAAACACCAGAGGAGCAGTCACAGTTCACATCTTTAATTACACGTGCATGCCTCGCCCTATGTGTATTTGCTGCAAACAAGAAGCTGCATTATGACTGCTTTCATTAAGCAGGATTTCTATGTTACAGCATAGAATCTGGGAGGACACAAATACAATATAATTACTTAAAACTATAAGGAGGTTTTAAAATGTCATTATCCACAAATATTTCCCTTGTCTAAGATTTTCATTAGCACACTTATTTAAATGAAAAGCATTAAAAAAGCATCTCTGGCCACTTAATGTGCTTAGTTTTTACAAGTATTTCTCGTAAGAAGCATTCTTTTAGATTAAAAATTTCCAACCCAGAAGTTACTAGAAATTGAGTAAGAAAACTCATTTTGTCATTTTCAAATAGAAGTTTTTTTTTACTTAACTTATAAAACAAAAGCTCGCTTTATATAAAATATTAGACAAGCCTAGAAACTGGTGAATGCATATTCAACACTGCCCTCCCCAGCCACTGCTCCTTTCCAGACCTCCATTCGCACAACCACAGGCCTCTTTGAAGTGCTATCCCAGTTCCTACTAAGAAAAAACAACCAGCATGGAAGCAGCTGATTTGCAGTGCTAGCCAAAGGCAAGATCATAGTGAAGATACCTCGAACTGACTAAGATCGTAAAAATGCTCAGGATTTAAGAAAAGTTGTAAGCGGCTTAGTAAACCGAAAACAGACTTCTTTGAAGAATTTCCCCGCTGACCCCAGGAAGCCAGCCCACACCATCTCATTTAGTCAAAACTGAGTAGTTCCACAGAGTCCAAGAGGAATACGCTCCAGAGAGCCAGGATGGTGAGGAGACTTTTCACGTGCACGGGGGCTGACTCAGGCCTTTACGCTAAAAATATTCTCTGCATCTACAGTCTTAGCAACTTCAGCGCCGCCTCTACACCACTCACCTCAGCTGCCCTTATCTTCCTTATTTTAATTTTAATAACCACAGCCATCACCACAACCATCCGTATCAGAAACATATCTGAATGAATTATAAAACCCAAGTTCACCATTATAGTTGACCATCTAAATGCCATTTCTATGACTGCTCAGATAGTTCACAATGAACAGTAACAGCTAAAATTTACTAAGCATTTAATATGTGCCCGGCACTGTGGTAGTGTTAATATACATTATTTCACGGAAAGCCAACCATTAACTCTGAAATAGGTGTTATTATTATTCCCATTTTATGAATGAGAAAACTGAGGCTTGAAGAGCTTAAATCATTTCTGAAAGTCACACACGGAGCACGTGATGGCATTTGGAACTGGAAAGTAGGTAACTTGTCTTTAGAATTCACACTCTGAACCCATATGTGACCCTGCTTGACACTTGTTTCTCCAGCAATTCTGAACCCTACGAAACCTACGGTGTAAAGTAACCACACCTGTGAATCCATGTTTCTGGACTCTTTGGAAATTTAGTTAAGGCCAGTTTTCCCAGATGCAAGTCCTTAATTGGATTTAAAGTGCCAGAGAGGATGAGCTCTTTTCTGTAAAAGAAAAATGAAAAGAACCATTACTCTAACTTTCCATCCAAACATACTGCATGTCTATTAACATAACCTCACTGGGAAGAAAATAAGAAAACCACATCATTAAGTATCACATGCGGTAATCAAGAATATATTTTTGTAATCTCGCAGTAACAGGATTCATAAGCAGAAACAGAAGCTCTTAAATTGACAGTGGAACTTGAGTTACCTATTTGGGAAAGGGCAAAGAGGTTTTCTGGCTATCTCATTTCCAAAACCTACAAGTCCTGACATCAGTGTCTGTAAGGCAGATCCGAAACTGGTCAAGAATTCTTCTAGCTTCCTAAGCTGGACATGATATGGTTCATTACCAAAAATACATAAAGAGCAACACACACACGATTAAGGTGTAAGGAAAAATCATTCATTAATCACTATCTTAACAAAATTACTATTTTTATTTTTTAATCTTCCCTCTGTCTTTCCTCATATGCATATACATTTTACCATATAATTTTATATTCTGCTTTATAGCTTAAAGAATTAAAGAATTATTCCATGGTTCTACATAATCTTTAAAGCAAACATTTAAATCAGTCAAATAGTTTTCACTGAGTGGCTATGCTCTTTTTCCTCTTTGGTTATAGACATTTAGGTTGCTTCCAAGTTTTTACTTTTCTGAAACAGAGATTTGTGCTTAAGATGTCTTTCATTTCTACTACTACTTAGGGTAAGTTCCCAAAAGATATTATTACCAGGTAAACTGCCTGCATGGCCCCTGATATACTAGACCATTCCTTTTTGAAATACAAATACAAGTAAGAGCAATGTGAGGTTTTTGTTGTCATTTTAAAAGTGTTCAAAGCTCCCATGCAGTTATAAAGAATGTCATGCAAGAGCTCTCCACCTGTTATTTCTCAAGTAAATACAATTTAGGTTTTGATTTAACTTCTCAGATAAGTTTTTGATAATAAGCTCTGATATTACTGATTATACTCCCAATTAATTTTCAGTGTATCTATTATAATGAAATTAGATCATTTACTAGAATTTATTAATCTTAAAAAGTCCTGCCTGTGGTAGGGTTGAAAATTCATTTATTTTAGAAAACTTTAATCCCAAGACCAGAGCCCAGATCACATACCTCACCTACTTAGATGAACTTAGCTCCTAATTACCACTATATATTTTCTTTCCAACAGCAATGTGCGATTTCTAAAATTTATTTGATAAGGAAAATAACTTTCTTCTTAGTGTAAATATTGAACAGTGATGACAAATGTTTTTATTTTACAATCATTTTAGGTTAGGTACTTCACTCCACGATATAATTTCAAGTGATACTAAGAACGTTTATGGATACTTTAACAAATGGGTTTATTGACTATTTTTCTTTCAATGTACAGGAAGTCTGTGTGTCATTGAAAGGATATTTAATGCAACAGCCAGTTACTTTTGCAGTTCTGCATCCTTTTTCTTCTGAAATCAGTAAGGTTTCATTATACAGTAAGTCAGAATACCTACAGTGTAAAAAGGGGCAAAATATTATTCTATATAATTGTATTTATAATTCTTCGTACTTCAGTGTTTCTCAAGGTAGATCCTTAACTGCAACATCACCATCACTTGGAACTTGTAAGAAATATAGATCTCAGGCCGCAGCCCAGACCCGGTGAATCAGAAACTAGTGACAAAGCAAGGTGTTTGAACAAGCACTCCAGGTGATGCACACCAAAGTTTAAAAACCGCTACGGTGTGGAATTTGCCACATTAAGCCTAATTTCCATTTACTAAATTAAAAACCTCTCCTTATTACAACTAACTACCTATACTCCCATCTATCTATCTATCTATGGGGAAATAGTCCTTATTTTCTTCAGAAAAGAAGAGTCACTTTATACCTGAATCTTTAAAGTTTCTTAAATTAGGGCTCTTTAAAAAAAAAAAATAAAAAGAAGACTTTATTTATTCATTTTGAGAGATAGAAAGAGAGCCAGCAGGGGAGGGGCAGAGGGTCAGAGAATCTCAACCTGACTCCATGCTGAGCGTGGAGATTGACGTAGGGCTCCATCTCAGAATCCTGAGACCATGACCTGAGCCGAAATGAAGAGTCAGACGCTCAACCCACTGAGCCACCCAGATGCCCCTATGGGTGCTCTATTAATTTATTTTGCACAAAATATCTGGGAAGATATCTTAGCCTAAAAGAACCCCAATCAATGGTATATGTGGATGCTTAAAAAGATCACCTGATAGAATCATAAAAAAGGAAGCAGAATTTAAATATCAATTCAATAAACATTCCTGGCCACAGGACTCAACACTGTAGGCACTGAATATTATCATAAAATTCTTAAAAATAATCTTTTTTTTAAAAAGAGTTTATCTATTTCTTTGAGAGAGAGAGAGAGAAAACAAGCACAAGAGGAATGAGGGTGCAGAGGGAGAAGCAGACTCCCTGCTGAACAGGGAGCCAGATGCTGGGCTCGATCCCAGGGGCTCTGGAATCATGACCAGAGTTGAAGGCAGACATTTAACCAATTGAGCCACCCAGGCGTCCCATCAACAAAATTTTTAAAGATCACTTAAAAAAGGAATATAGTAAATGATTACATTATAGCTAGCACTTAACCAAGAGATATAATAAAAGAAAATCAAGTGCTCGAATACATTCAGTAGGGATCTATCTTGAGAAAAATTTCAGTCACACATGGGTTCAAAAAGTGCTCTACGTATCTCAGACAAGTACATGTAAACATTATGTGCTCTGGAAAATGTCTGAATAAGTTGGAAAAAAAAAATAACTCTTGTGATGACAAAGTCACTGATATCAATAAGCCATGTGAAACATTTGAATTAAATTGTTTAATGAAATTTGAGTAGGAAAATGACAAATTAATAAATTCAAATACTTCATTTAACAAGTTATTTTAAAGGTATCTAAATTTAAGAAGTAAATAACATATTAAACATTTGCTTATTTCATGCACATATCTTTAAGTTTACATATTGATATTAGCCTAAAATAATTTTTTTGGACTTTTCTTACTGAGAAAATGGGAGTACTGCCTTCAATTTGAGGTGGCTTTATTTTCAGGCACATTGACTAAGCTGGGCTTTGAGATTCATCCTTAAAGCCTTAGGTGATCCACTGTAAACAGGAGGAAGGAATAAAACAAAGGTCAAATAAATGTGGGGGAGAGGTATACAGGTAAGGAAAAGGCCATGTGTGTTGTGTCGTAAAGAGGAGGGGTTGGTAAAGAACAGGCAATGCTGTATGTGCAACCCTGTGTGATATTACGGGAGGGGTTTTCCAGTTCTACGAAGTTTATCTTATTATTTTATTTTTTTTAAAGATTTTACTCATTTGTCAGACAGAGAGCACATGAGCAGGGGGAGCAGCAGGCGGAGGGAGAAGCAGGCTCCTGCCGAGCAAAGAGCCCCACGTGGGGCTCATGGGATCACGACCTGAGCCAAAGGTAGATGCTTAACCGACTGAACCAGCCAGGCATCCCTGGTTTATCTTATTTTTTATCTTATTTTTTAAAGTTTTTGTGTCTTCTCTCTATCTCAAAGTATTAATTATGGTTTCCCTCTGCTGTCACTTGATTTAAAACCTGTAGGAAACCAGGGGTTATGTGTATCTGTCCATGGCAAAATCTCCACTGGCTAGCTCAGTACTTGGCACACAGTATAACTGAATATATAACAGTGTATGTGTGTGTATATATATATATGTACATATATATATATGACTGAATATATCACAGTATAACTGAATAAACAAATGCCATCTTTCCCCCCCATGCTTCTTTAGTTATTCTGTCTGAAATAACAGTAATGATAACAGTAAGAGTCATATTCATAAAAATTACCATTTACTGAACACTTCTGAATCAGGCACTGTGTTAAGTGATTTACATACATTATCTAATTTAATCCTCAAAACAATCCTGTATTAAGTTGAAATATAGGAAATTGCCAATACTCGATTTTTTTTGTTTTTTGTTTTTTTGTCTCTTTAAATAAACTTTTGGGGTATCTGGCTGGCTCAGTTGATAGAGCATGAGACTCTTGACCTCATGTAAGTTTGAGCTCCACGCTGGGTGTCAAGACTACTTAAGAAAATAAACAAAATCTTAAAGTTTTAATCTGGGAATTGTTTTAAATTTACACAAAGCTTATAAGGATAGTACAGAGAACTCTTACATACACTGTGCCCAGCTTTCCTTATTAGTAATACATTATTATGGTACATTTGTCACAACTGATGAATCATACCAGGAAATTACTATTGGGAAGTCCATACTTTATTCAGAATTCCTTACTTTTTACCACGTCTTTCTTCTAGTCCAGCATCCTATCTAGAATATCACATAATATTTGGTTATGTCTCCATAGACTCCTCAGAGCCAGTTTTTATGAGTACGAATGAGGTATTTCATTTTTCTTATGGTTAGATTACTGGTTTACGGAGGAAGAGCTCACAAAAGGTAAGTGCCATCTTTATCACACCACAGTCAGGGGCACAAAACACCAGAATGACTTGTCACTGCTGACAGTGACCTTGATTACCTGGTGTCTGTGTCTGACACTGACCATGATTACTTGATGGTCTGTGTTCGGTTTCTCCACTGTACTTTTGGGAAGAAGTTACACTTAAGGAGGAAGGGAGCTGCACTCGAAATCCTCAAAGGCGGCTGCCTAGATAAATTATTTGGAATCCTTCTATATGAGAGATTTGTCTGTTGCCTACTATTTGTTTCTTCAATTATGTCAGTATAAACATCCATTTTATACTTTAGGGTATAACCCAATATTATGTTATTTTATTGCTCAAATTGTTCCAGCTTTGGCCACTAGAAGCCCTTTGACATATTTCCATCATTTTGTTTTTTGAGCACTTTCTCACTTTCTGGCTCTTTGAAATGTTCCATACAAATCTTATAGATTTCCTGCCTTGGTCCTAGAATCAGACATTTCTTCACGAAGCCTGTTTCCTTTTATTAAAGAATGGTGTAAGACACTAGGATCTGGATGCTTAGGTTGAACTATTTTTGTTTTATAAAAACAATTGTTTTTAAAAAAACAATTTCATATGGCACAACATAGTATTATCTCAGTTTTACTGGTGAGAAAACTGAAGCTGAGGGAGAATTAGTAACTTATACTGAAGATCTGGGGCGCCTGGGTGGCTCAGTGGATTAAGCCGCTGCCTTCGGCTCGGGTCATGATCTCAGGGTCCTGGGATCGAGCCCCGCATCGGGCTCTCTGCTCCATGGGGAGCCTGCTTCCTCCTCTCTCTCTCTGCCTGCCTCTCTGCCTACTTGTGATCTCTCTCTCTGTCAAATAAATAAATAAATAAAATCTTTAAAAAAAAAAAAAAAAAGATCTGTGAATTCAAAGTGCCAGAACCGGACATCAAATCTGCGTAAAATAAAGTCACCAATTTTAATAGGCTATGAATAAAGGACATGATCACTGAAGCTTAGTGTTAGCTATTTTAGTTACTTAAAGAGGTTTTGCTTATTCTATGTTCATAGGCTGATGGAAAAAATAGGACACTGTTATGTAGTCCAGCCCTTTCATGGAATAATACATTGAATTTCAAAGTAAAAAAAGGACCATTTCTTTCTTTTTTTTTTTTTTTTTTTTTTAAGATTTTAGTTATTTGTCAGAGAGAGAGCGAGCACAAGCAGGCAGAGTGGCAGGCAGAGGCAGAGAGAGAAGCAGGCTCCCCGCCGAGCAAGGAGCCCGATGCAGGACTCAAACCCAGGACCCTGGGATCATGACCCGAGCCAAAGGCAGTGGCTTAACCCACTTAACCCACTTGGGACCCAGGCGTCCCAAAAAAGATGATTTTTTTCTATAACCCGTAGATTTTTAAAAGTATATCCATCACTCACTATAATTACAGGAAATCAGTTCAAAAACCCATTCTTGCAACTATTTTTCCCCTAAGACCAAAAACACCTATAAAATGAACAACTGATATATTAATACTATCTTTTAGCAGTTTATAAAAATACAGTTAAAATAACTGAATGTTTCCCAGTTACTGCAGAAGAAAAATACCAAAAATTAAACATAAAGTGCTGAGTATTTGATTTGCAAGAGACCTTATAAGGTTAGACCAATTTACTTCCGAAGCTGGTGGTTTTTGCATAAAATGTACTCCTGATTCTATGTCTTCATGTTAATTAGTTTTACTAATATAAATTAAAACTTACTAGAATACATAACCACAATGGATCCTTTTAAAATCAAGGTTTCCTATTTATTCATCTAGCACAAAACTTTATTAATCATCTTATTAGAATCATTTTCAAAATCAACTGCTGTGAATATCACTGAAGTTAGATTTATGGAGCAATTTTCCCTTTCCACAACCAAAACCACAAAAAAAATTAAAAAAAAAAACAAAACAGTTTGAAAGGAATCATAAAAAATTACCTAGTTCTGGGGCACCTGGATGGCTCAATGCATTAAAGCCTCTGCCTTTGGCTCAGGTCATGATCTCGGGGTCCTGGGATCGAGCCCCACATCGGGCTCTCTGCTAAGCAGGGAGCCTGTTCCCCCCCCCCCCCCGCCTACTTGTGATCTCTGTCTGTCAAATAAATAAATAAAAATAAAAATAAAATAAAAAAATTACCTAGTTCAAACCTCTTATAGAAACTAAAGCTATTGTGAAGCTAAAGGTTTTGCCTAAAGTCCACTGCTAGTTAATTAATGAAAAAGGACTAACAGCCACGTATCTTAAGACTAGGTTCTTTCTCCTACACTGTACTGCCCTATAAAATATACAATAAATTATATATATGTGTGTGTGTGTATATGCATGTATATACAACCATATATGTATGTATTATGCTAGTAAGAGTCTTTTCTTTTTCTTTCTTTTTTTTTTTTTTAAAGATTTTATTTATTTATTTGACAGAGAGAGAGAGATCACAAGTAGGCAGAGAGGCAGGCAGAGAGAGAGGAGGAAGCAGGCTCCCCGCGGAGCAGAGAGCCCGACGCGGGGCTCGATCCCAGGACCCTGAGATCATGACCTGAGCCGAAGGCAGCGGCCCAATCCACTGAGCCACCCAGGCGCCCCTAAGAGTCTTTTCTTATTGAAGGATTTTCAAACCCTCTGTAATAACGAGGAACTGGAGAACAAGTACAAAAATGGTACCCCTACTCTATTACCCTCAATTCATTTTCACTGAACTTAATTTTCTTCAGTGCCCAGTCTACAAGCAAAGTATGTGCCGGCACTAGAGGGCTGGATGCTTGGAAAACAAAGACATGGTCCCTACCCTTAAGAAAGCTCTCAATTTTTAAGTTCATAGCACCCTCCTAAATGTCTCCTGTGCTGATTCTTCCTCATCACACAAACTCCAAAACAGCGCTCCAACAGAAATACAATATGAATCACCAGTGAGCCATGAATATTACATAATTTCCAATTTTCCAACAGCTACACACATCCCTCCAACAATCTCATGGCCTTAAATACCACCCATTTTCTAGTGACTCCCAAATTTATAGCAGGCTTAGCACTCCCGCCTCATCTTCAGATTCCTCCACAACTCCCTGCACACAAACCTAACGTGCTACACTGAACTCCTGACTTCCACCCGGCACTCCCCACCTAAATCTGCTTCCTCTTCCTCTCTGTAAAGGGCAACTCCGTCCCTTCAGTTGCTCAGGCCAAAAACCAGAGTCAAGCTTGAACCTCTTCTTTCTCCTTCCTGCACCCAGTTCATCATCTGTCTTTAAAATTGTTTATTAAATACAGTCAAAGCCTATACAGTTCATAAAATACAGGGAGAATCACTACTTCTCACCTGTTCCACTGCTAAGTTCTACTTCAGGTCACAAGCATCTCTCACCTAAATCACCACAACCACTGCCTACCTTCCACTTCCTCACCGCTCCCTGCACTCTTACAGTTCACTTTCCACAGGAGCTACAGTTTCTAAACCCAAGTGAGAGACTGTCCCTCCTCAGTTTTAATGCCTTCCTATCTCACCCCGAGTAAAAGTCCAAGTTCCTCCAGCAGCATGTGAAGACTGACAAAGCCCTGGGAGGTCTGGTCCATCACTCTCTCCCTCATGCAAGCTACTCCAGCTACACTGACCGCCTTGCTGTCCCAGAACACCAAGAGCACTTTCAGCATCACTGAGAGCCTTTCCACTTGCTACTGTTCCCCGTGCTTGGAATGCTTTTACCCAGAACCCACAGATTGATCCCCAAATCATGCCAGTCTTTGCTCAAATGTCCCCTATTTAAAACTGCAATACTATTTTTCCCATCCTCTGTCTCGTCTTCCCTTTCTTGTCCCACTTTTTCTCCAGAGGATTTAACCACCACTTGATAATGTATATTTCATTTAGTAATGTCTTTCTTTTCTTCCCCTATTAGAATAAAATTCCATCAGGACAGAGTTTTGTTTGTTTTGTTCACAGTTCTATTCCCCGTGCCTAGAACTCAGCATGTAGCAATCAATAAACTTTTTTAAAAAGATTTTATTTATTTGACAGAGAGAGCGATCACAAGTAGGCAGAGAAGCAGGCAGAGAGAGAGGGGGAAGCAGGCTCCCTGTTGAGCAGGGAGCCCGACGTAGGGCTCAATCCCAGAACCCTGGGATCATGACCTGAGCCGAAGGCAGAGGCTTAACCCACTGAGCCACCCAGGTGCTCCATCAATAAATATTTGATAAATGAACAAATGCTGTCAAGTACTGTATGGATTAAATGAGATCATAAATAAAGCTGTAGTGTGTCCCCATAATACAGCAGCCACTCATGAACATTTGCCTTTTTTTAACTTGTGGAGGTGATTTCCATAAAAAAAAAAATCAGAACTCTAAAATCACATAAATTTTAAAGCCTTATATCTCATTCTATACTCTTCTTACTCCTTACTCTAAATATCTGATCATTAATTATTCAAAAGACAATTTAAAAAGACATATAAATTACCTAATTTTTTTTTTTTTAAGATTTTTATTTATTTGTTTGTCATAGAGAGGGAGCACAAGCACGCAAGCAGGCAGAGGCAGAGAGAGAAGAAGCAGGCTCCCGCTGAGCGGAGGGCCCGACACGGGACTCGATCCCAGGACACTAAGATTATGACCTGAGCAGAAGGCAGTGGCTTAACCAACTGAGCCACCCAGGCGCCCTGTTTAAGTCATCTTTAAAGATAAAAAACCGGGGTGCCTGGGTGGCTCAGTGGGTTAAAGCCTCTGCCTTCGGCTCAGGTCATGATCCCAGGATCCTGGGATCGAGCCCCGCATCGGGCTCTCTGCTCTGCGGGGAGCCTGTTCCCTCCTCTCTCTCTGCCTGCCTCTCTGCCTACTTGTGATCTCTGTCTGTCAAATAAATAAATAAAATCTTTAAAAAAAAAAAGATAAAAAACCATAATCTGTGGCTCTCTCCTATAGGAAAATTTAAAATGGATTCACAGTGTTCAACAGGACTTCACATTTATTCATCTAGAACTTGTATTCTGCTTTACTCTAAGGGAATTTGTGTTAGTCCAAGAGATCACCATTTTCTTTAAAAACAAAAGAAACGCAACCATACATATTGCTTAACTGAAAAAACTTCAATGAAAAAAAAATGAACCTAGTCTGAACTTTGGTATTCCTATAAAATTATTTTGTGTTTAAAGCTAAAATAAATAGATTAAGGAACTAAGATATTAATAAAATGTGACCCCCTTCCCAAAATACTGAGTGCCAGAGACTTCAAGTGGCCCACAGAGGTCACAATGTTAGTGATTAAATTGAGACTAAACGTTCATGGCCTTGAATCCTCCTCTTACACGCTTTCTACTACACTTCATTAATACATAAACCAATGCCTTACAGACCAACCGATTATGCTGGCTCCTTTAAAAAGGAAGAAAAATAAAAGCAAATGGTGTACTGTAATTTGCAATGATAATTTCTACTTCAGACAGGAAAGTTTATGGAGAAAGGACAGAAACATGCACAAACGAGCAAAGTATAAGTCAGAATTGTCATGGAGATATTATAAAGATGGGTAGAAGAAATAAGCATAAAATGCCATAGATACATGGTTTATATTTTGATTTTCAAAAAGCTAAAAACTCATGGGATTTATAGGTGTTGAGAAATTTGGATAAAATTTCATGTTATCACTGATGAGAATGACGTACCTTACGTTCCACGCAGTGGTGAAGTCTGGGTTTAGAAGCAGCAGGGTGCACGTGACATCTATCAGTTCTAAAATAAAGAGAAATCACATTAAAAATAGTCCTACCCTTTGAAGCCTGGCTTTTCTTTCTTTTAAGTTATATCTTGTGTATCGGTACCTGATATTATACTAATATACAAACTAAGTCATAATAACTTTAATGGCAGATTCCCCGTTCTAAGCCGTCAGAAATATGAAGATTACCCTCGAGATTTTTTTCTACTTTATGATAAAAGTTACTCTTAAAAGTTGACACTGAAATAACTTTACAATACAATATGGCTACAAAGACTATTCACTCATTCTTTTAATAGTTTTTGGCTCTAATTTAATACTGACCAAGGAAAAGAAATACAATTTTCATACCATTATTCTTTTAATTTCACAAATATTTCAATAACTGACTATCTGCAAATTTTCAGAAAGGGAAAAAAGACCCACTCGTTATCATTTAACACAACTCATTTACATTCACCTGCAAAGATTACCCTTTCTTACCCACATTTTTACATAGTCATAGCAATGACAAATGCACCACGTTGTTCTCTTTTCCATTCAATATTATTTGACATGCATTCTCCAGTACTGCTACAGTATGCATTTTTAACAGCTGTAAAACAACACTTAGTGGAATACACTATCATTTATCTTTATCATTCTTTAGGTTTTTTCCTGTTTGTTTTTACTATTATAGATAATATTACCGTAAACACACTTTTTTTCTCATAGATTATTTTCTCAGTACATGTTCCCAGGAGTTAACTACTATGTCAAACAATACAAATACCAGTATGGCTCCTACTAAGCATTTCCAAACTGTCCTTCAAATGAACAGCTTCTACTCATATTGCCAAGACAACAGGAGGGCACTTATGTCCCTGTAACTCTAACCTATATAATGGTATTTTAAAAATGAATGCAGCAGATAAAAAATACTTTATTTCTGTTTTATTTTACAACTTTAATTTATAATCATTAATATAAATACTTTCATTTTTGTTCAGTATTTTCTATTTTCGTTTTTTAACAGCCTATTCAATATTCATTAGCTATTTGACAATCATGGTACTGTCAGAATTTTCATACATTCAAATACGCCCCATAAGCTTGTTTAATAGGGCAAAATCAGTAATATAGTGAGACATATTGTCTTCATTTTACTAAAACTGAAAAGAGAATTTTAGGATTAAGATGATCAATGTAGGACCATGAAATCAACTTCTACCAAGCTGATATATTAACCAGCCAAACACCAAGTAAAATAAAATAATAAAAGTAATTATAACTATTTAGATTAATGTATGCCAGGCACCACCGGAGGTCTTCTATTTACATTATTTCATTGAGTTCTCATGATTACGGTTCAAGATATTCTTGTTTCGCTTCACAGAAAGGAAACTGACATTTAGAGAGTTTAAATAATTTGCTCGTGGGCACCCAATCAGTATATGGCAAAGTCAGCATCTGACCATTTTTAATAATTTAATTACATGGCAATTAAAATACCTGTCTATAATAAATAGTTGGGACATCTCAGTGTTTAATAAACTTTTTAAAAAACAAGAGCATGCATAAATATATCTCTGTATTCTTTTTAAAATACTCTAAGTGAAAAAATCAATTATTAATTCTCAACCATCTTATGAAATTAACATGTATTGTGAGTCTATCATTTCATTACTATAACATTCAATAAATGAGAGATAGGATTAGCATACATTTTTTTAAAAAGATTTTATTTATTTATTTGACAGACAGAGATCACAAGTAGGCAGAGAGGCAGGCAGAGAGAGGGGGAAGCAGTCTCCCCGCTGAGCAGAGAGTTGGATGTGGGGCTCGATCCCAGGACCCTGGGACCATGACCTGAGCCGAAGGCAAAGGCTTTAAACCACTGAGCCACCCAGGTGCCCCCAGCATACATTTTTGACCTCTATCTTCCTCATTACAAGTCATTATATGCATAAATACAACATGTCTATAAAGAATAACCTAATTAATAACCTCTTCATTCTTTTACTTTTATAAGCTTTTGACACTAATTTAATATTTACCAAGAAAAATAACTATAATTTTCTATACCATAACTTGTTTAATTCCACAATATTCCAAGTACTGATTATGTGCAAATATTAAACTGGGTCCTTAGGACTGGCAGAAGAGATATAATGATAAGTAAGACCCGATCTTGCCTTCTAGAAGGTTACCCTTTAGTTGGAGAAAACATACAAAGAATTATATAAGACACAATGAAATAATGATGAACTGGAAACATGTACCATATTTTGGGAACTACCAAAGCAGTTGAAATTAATTCTTACTGGAGTAAGGGAAGGCTATAAATGAATAAAATGATAAAGAGCACTGCAGAATGGAAAAAAGTACGAGCAAGGATAGAGGCACGGAAAGTCACACAGGGTGCTCTCCAAGAGACTGTGGATATCAGAACTTGACTAGAGTATGGGATACTGGAGAAATGTACCAGAAAACTAGAACCTGGCCAAAACCAAGAACCCACAATCTCCTTCTCAGCCTCCCTTCATGTGCTATACCTGCCCTTCATGTGCTATACTCCACCCGAGCCAAACCCTACCATTCTCCTATCTGACTACCTTCTCTGGATAATCAGCTTTACCTGTTTGCTCCTCTCTCTGCCAGAAATGTCCTCCTTTATCTGAATATTAAAAAAAAAAAAAATTTTTTTTTTCATGAAGTCTCTCCTGACCTACCTACCTGGAGCAATCTTCATTTCTATGTTCGTGTGTATCTTACTTTATTACTGATACTGTATAAGTAATCTCTTCTTGATGAGACTATACTTTTTGGAGGCAGGTCCTCTCTAATACATCTTCAGATTACTCATTCACTCAAAAAAGATGAGAAAAATATGGCCGCTGTCCAAAAAGTTCCATGTGTACCCACAGATAGAGGAATTGTAAGCCATGGCACCTAGGTTTGAATCCTAGCTTCTCCACTTCATTGCCTATGTAACTTAACATTTTCGAACATCAGTTTCCTTATCTGTGAAACAAGAATGATGAGAACGTCAATCTCTGTTGTGAGCCAAGTGAGATTCATTCCAGTTCTCCAGTTATTTGACAAATAGTAAATGCTCAACAAAACCAAAGATTTGTCCAATGAAATACCACTGCTACTTACCAATCAAATAATGAATACTTTCAACATTAATCAAAGAAATCAGAAATAAGGCCATTGTTTTTACAGTGAAACAATGTAAACTTCTAAAACTTTTAAAATAAGGAATGAGAAAAGCCCATGTATTAAGTAGCTAATGGAAATCCTTCTGTATGATGGGAAGACTTCTAGAATTTCTTTTCAAGTCTACAACTTTTCAAAATCCATTACACTACCTAGGTAACCTGGTACTTACTGGACTCTCTTTATTTGGCATTAAAAAGAAATGTGTGGGAGCACCAGGATAGCTCAGCTGGTTAAGCGACTAACTTTGGCCCAGGTCATGATCCGGGACTCCTAGGATCGCGTCCCACATCGGCCTCCCTGCTCAGCAGGAAGTCTGCTTCTCCCTCTGATCCTCACCCCTCTTGTGCTCACTCTCACTCTTTCTCTGTCAAATAAATAAAGAAATAAAATCTTAAAAAAAATAAATGTGTGTAACTAAAGGTAGTCGCTATTTGTTTGTACAGCTGACCCTCGAACAACATGGGTTTGTGCCACACAGGTCCATTTGCGATTTTTTTTCAATAAATACAGTACAGTACTGTAAATGTATTTTCTCTTCTTTATGATTTTAACATTTTCTATTCTCTAGCTTACATTATTGTAAGAATACAGTAAATAGCATATGTAACATACAAAATTGGTGTTGACTATGGTATCGGTAGGTCTTCTATCAACAGCAGACTGTTACTAGTTAAGTTTTGGGGAGTCAGAAGTTATATGCAGATTTCTGAATGCACCACGCGGGCTCAGTCCAGTGCTCTAGTCCCTGCACTGCAGAAGAGTCAGCTACACTTCGTATATGTGCTGCCGAAGCGAGCACAGAGTCACCTACACTTCGAACCCAACTCTCCTTCCCCACTCAGAAGTGAAGGCCAGTTCCTCCTCCATCACAGAGATACTTCTGTGAGGCAGGACAAGGCAGAAACCAGTAAACACAGAAAATACCTAAGTTGCCACTTTTCATTTTGTGGCTGCGTGGAAAGAAAAGCTAATCAAAAGAAGGCTTCCTCTACCAGCGGGGCTCATCCTACCTCTAGGATACCAGCAACGGCTGAATTCAAAGCCCAGCTCCCACTTTCCAGGAAGTACCTGGGCAAGGCACTTAACCTCTCTGTGCCTCTGTGTCTTCCTCATATGTAAAATGGAGCTAATAACAGCACCACCTCATGGGTCTTACATGATTCACACTTGCGAAGTGTTAGGACAATACCTGATACACATTAAGCACTCAACGATAATTCCAGTTTCCAAGCCTGTACCTCCTAGCCCAGCTCCGCCAGCTATACTGGATGCCACCAGAGGGAGGAAGACAATCGCCTAAGCGGGCTAAGCAGTGACTGCTCGGCAGCTTATTCCTCAGCTTCCAAGATTTATGACATCAACGGCCTCACGGGTTGTGTATAAAACACCTGCAGCCACAAGCCTTTTTCCCGTCCTGTCTGACAAACTGCCAAGTCCTTCCCACTCAGGACTCAAGTTCAGACAGGACCTCCTTCAGGAAGCATTCCAGTCGGATCCAAGAGGCGAGGGTGAAACGAAATGTCAGAGACAGGAAAGGGCCAAAGAAAGAGAAGCATCCGGTTTAGAAATATTGGACATAATTAAAGAATCATTCCTGAATTACATGTATTTTTCTTTTTTTCTTCCCTACTGGTTCTGGTTAAATCAGAAAAAGAACTCGTGTTTTCTGAGAGCCTAGTATGTGTGGCACTCCCCACTGGGTGCTTTAGACACACTAACTCATGTGATCCTCTCAAAAACCCTCTGAAACCTTTTACAATTCCCTTCTTTCGGTGAAGAAATAGGAAGAGGTTAAATAATTTGCCTTAAGTCACTGCTAAGTGACGTCAGCATGCTGACCAACTAAGTCTACATCTAGATGTTTCCTTCAAAGCAGATGCTCTTTCCACTCTAGTAATTGTAGCACTGTCTACAATGCCTCTTCAAGTCAGGGCGGAACCAAGATCAAAAGATAAACATGTACGATCAACAGTTGATGGTAACTATTTTACTTTAACTTTTTAAAAATTACTTTACTTCTACATTTTATCAACCATACACCATATTCTTTGTTACCCAGAAGATGTGAGGTACTGATGTCCCTATGGTCTCTTGAAATTAAACAGATCTCTCTACAAATACCAGAACATATACCAGCAAACAAATGTTCCTTTATTAAGCCACTCCAACACACGACTAATTCATCATCACATCACAAGGAGAAAATGAATCAAGGAAAGTGGCTAAATTCCAACTGTGACAAGGAGAGGACAAAAGGATGCTAAGGAAAAGTCGAAGAAAAATCAATTCCTTCTTTGCCACGATGGGATTCCAGAAATGGCCCAAAGCCAGCAGTCACCTGGTAATGGTCGTTACATTTGCCAACTGTCCCTGACAGAGATATGTTTCCATGCCTCTAGAAATAAGTCCAAGATCATGAGGACTGGTTAACCTCCTTCTCCAAAATACATTCTGGTGACCACAAGAAGAGAGGTCTGAGATAAAGCTATGTGATAAACACAAGAAAGGCCCTTTCATTACAGAATACAGTCATTGAATCGATAGCCAGACTAAGCTAAATCCTCTTGCTTACCAAACTCTCGTTACTTATTTGACAAATGTCTATTGAAAACATAAAGGAGCTGAGGACATAAAGAGAGACAAGCCACAATCCCTCTTTCCAACAAACTCGCAATCTACCCGGGGAAAATGTTTAAATAATCAACTATGACGACGCGTGGTAAGTACTACTATGCAAGCCATCTGAATAAAGGACTCCTGTAGAGTTGAAGAGACATAATCCTGGCTTCCCGACGTAGTCAAACAGCCTTTGCGTGTGTGCGTGCTCACTGCCAATCACAACAATGGTGACAGCGTAAGACGTGAACCTCGCCTCAGCGAAGGCATGGAAGTCAAGCAGGAGGACACGGTGAAGTCCGAGTATGTTGTGGCTGGGAGGCATATCAAATGCTGCAGTCTCTGATGCTTCTGCAGGTCAAATGAACATCAAAAAAGTAGCAAAGCAAACCTGATAGTAAGTGGCAACTGACACTCTGCCTTAGTGTCTGAAGGACATGAGGCAGTTGTGGCGAACTGCAACAGGCTTACCCGGTCAAGAAAAGCAGAGGCTCGGAGCCCCAGCCAACTGTTGCCCTGCAGAAATTTATGTATCCAACACTTTCGATTTTTCAAGTGAAGACAAATCCAGATTTCCATCTGAACTTTAAACGTTCATCCTGACTTTAAATGTTTACCGAACATATTAGAAACAGTTTAAGAAACATTTTAGAAGCCAAAGCGAAATCTATCTATGAGCTGCCATCAGCCTGGAAGCTGAGAATATACAAGCTCTGATGCTGAATATAAGGCAGAGGGAAAGCTGGTAATGAAGGCTGTGAAGGTCCTCGAATACCACACCAAGAAGTTTGAACCCCAACCTGACCCTGTAGGCATCATGAAGTAAGATGGACAGATGGGTATTTCAGAAGAGCGTCTCTCCAACTGTGTTTCTAAGAAGTGCTGCTGAGAAGTACATCTGAAATGACTGGCTAGTGGCATGATGAACACGGACTACAGAAGATACTGACAACAGGGTAGACCAGCTATGGGGTCGTCACAATTGTCCAGGTGAGAAAGAAGGAATGAAGAGCAGAAGATGGCCATTAAAGAGAGCACAGTTGGCAGAGGCTGTGAGAAAGAGGGAGCAGCACGCACAAGTGACGGGAGGACACACTTGGGGACAGTCCAAGTGCGGGACAGAGCTCCTCTACTCAGCGAGGACTCCGATGCTGTGCACTTCTCTCTTGCTTCATTTTTGTCATGGATTTCTCAAAAATCAGAATTACAGCATCATTCCCCTCTCAACCCAAATATGGCTACCACTGCAGCAGACTTAAAAAAACATCAGTCTCTAAGTAATGAAGAGGGAAGCTGTGATGGTTAACTTTGGTTCTACCATTAAACTTGACTGGCTATAGGGTGTCCAGATTAAACATTAGTAAACATTATTTCTGAGTGTGTCGGTGAGATTAGCATTGAAATCAGTAGACTCCATGAAGCAGACTGCCTTCCCCAACGTGAGTGGGCATCATCCAATCTGTAGAGGGCCTGTCTGCAACAAAACGAGGAACCAAGAGGTCTTTGCCCCTCTTTGCTTCCTGTCTGTCTGCTTGAGTTCGGACATCTCACCTAATCTTCTCTGGCCTTTGGGCTGGGATTTAAAACTTTGGCTCCCTGGGGTCTGAGGCCTTCAGACTCAAGCTAAATTTTATCATTGGCTTTCTTGGGTCTCCAGCTTGAAGCAAGCAGACTATGGGACTTTTCAGCCTCCACAATCATGTTAGTCTATTTGTTACAAGAAATCGCTATATATACACAAAATTTTCTGATTGTTTCTCTGGAGAACTCTAACTAGTACAGATGCTTTCCAAACATCTAAGGAATTCAGCACATTAATGAGAGCATGAATTCAGTCTGGTTAAAAAGAAAGAAATCTATCCCAAGAATAAAGGTCACCTTCAGTAACAGAATACATTCCTAGGTGATGCCTAGGATTTGGGCATGAACAAACACACAGACACTGACGTTTCTGAAATCCTTAAACTGAGAGCTTTGTTCACTTCACTCTTCTTATATATGTTTTCTAAAAAAACAGCTTTAAAGGTATAGCATTTTCATAAAATAACTGCTTTTTTCTAATACTTTTCCCTTTTTTCCTTAGCAATATTTCACCTCTGTGTAATAACTGCTTCAGTTAACAAGTTTGGCAGAATTCTCTTCTGTTAATCAGCATTTTCAGGTACCTTTCTTCTGTCACCTTAGAAATTCACTTCCATGTTTTTATTGTTAATACAATACACAACCTGAGTAGTATGTGAGACTACACTAAACTACGCTGTCGCCATGCATCAAAAATGGGAAATTAAAAACTGCTTCCATGAAGATAGAAGTTAAAATAACATCAAATTGCTTCTGTACTCACACACAGTTGCACCAGAATTCAAAATTTAGATGCTAGTTATTTGTGTGAGTGAGCTTAACCATTTGATCTTCTGCGTGGGACTTCTTAGGCCTACCAAGACTAAAACTTCACGATGAGGAGACTCAGCAAAGTCTGCAGGGCAGTGTCCAGAGAGATAAGACATTGGGAAATGGAGAGAAGACCTAGAGGGCTGCAGGCAGAGGGCAGGCTAGGCTAGCATACATGAATGGGCAAAAAATGATGATCTGAAACAACATTAACAGTAGCCCTTGACATTTTAAAAATTTATTCTGTTTCTTCTCTACTACAAGAGCATCATCTGTCTCCCCACCTCCCCAAGCTAGTTATGTATTGGCTCAATTATACATTTTTGTGTGCACAAACGTACACAATACAGCTGTATTTGGCAAAACAAAAACAAAAACAAAAAACAACCCCCCCAAAACAAAAAAACAACCTTGATGTATTCATATGGTATTACTTTATACCTTAATGTTACTGAAACTTACTATAGGTTTCATAAACTATCCACTTTAGGGTAATGGAAGGGAGAATGAAAGAGGGCCTAACAATGCATAAATGTCCCTACTTTTAAATTTATGGCTAAACTTATTCCTTTAAGTTTATGCCACAAACTTAAGCTATGCCATAAACGTAGGCAGAGTCTTTTTGTTTTTTTAAAGATTTTATTTATTTATTTGACAGACAGAGATCACAAGTAGACAGAGAGGCAGGCAGAGAGAGAGAGGAGGAAGCAGGCTCCCGCGGTGCAGAAAGCCCGATACGGGACTTGATCCCAGGACTCTGGGATCATGACCTGAGCCAAAGGCAGAGGCTTTAACCCACTGAGCTACCCAGGTGCCCCCGTAGGCAGAGTCTTACAAGAAATATGTATTAGAGGACTGACTGAGTGAAACAGACAGAAAACAGAAACTATTTCACATTAAATCTTCAAGTCAGATTCCTTTTCTACTGGTCTAAACAGAGAAAAGTGCTATTATCATGTATGTTAAGGACAATGCTAAGAGGAATACAAGGAAATCAGTATGTCATGCCTTTGGCAATACTCCACAAAGAGATTGTTTTTCACCCAACTGTAAGCTTCTTGAGTAAAAGGAACACGTATTATTCATCTTTTTATCCCCACAGTACTTAGAACAGCTTCTGGTAGGAGTAGGCTCATGGTTATGGCTACCAAACTGGTAATTAAAATTCTCTAGGAAACAAAGTTCTTATTCAAAATGAGCCTTTAGGCATACTGAGCACTTCGGAAGGTATGGCTGTATATGGGAACAGGCAGCTTTACAAAAACAGTTAATAACATGAATGAGATTTCTACTTTTTCTTTTCAACCTAAAAAGCAAAGGTAATACATACACATTGGTGTTTAAGATCTCATATGGGGGGAAAGCTAAGAAAAGAGACCAGGTAGGATGAACAGAGATTGTCCCGTGCAGCAAGAGCTGTCTCCAAGGAGCAAATGAAGTGGAAGCTGGGACGGTTCTCTCTTGCTTATATCAGCATAGAAAGAAGACACAGAGGGCCCAAAGCTCAGCTGGGATTCACAGCACAACAGCACTTCCATAAATCACTGAGCTGGGTCACAGTGTAACTAACACCATCATCCATCCCTCTGTTATCCCATTTGGTCTGCTACCAAAATGAGTTCTGTTGCTTTTAGAGTTCCTAAAGAATTAGAAACCAGAGAATCTGAGCTTGAAGGAACTAGAGTCCTCTTCAGTATTTTTCCAACTTTCTTTTACAGCCATAGGATGTCTTCAAATAAAATTTTATAAATAACCATGATACATAAAAAGGCAAAATCAGAACTGCTCTGATGTACTGTCCGGACTGCAGTAGGGAGCCTGGAATCCTGTATCATTACGGAGGCAAAACAAGAAACTACTGACAGGTTCAAACTCCTCATTTGACAGAGAGGTTAAGTTGCCACCCAGGCAGCGAATGAAAGAGCCAGAACCCAAATCCAGGAATGCCAACACCCAGAGACGGTTCCTCCCCCTGTATTCCATGCGGTTTCTAAGAAACAAAGGAGGAGGACAGAGTTCATACTCACCATCTTTGTTCAGCCATTGCTTTCTTGTTCTGTACAAAAGGAGCTTGTTGTGGACATATGGTAAGAGGAACTTGACACACCAACTCTCCACACCAAGTTTGTTTTCAACCAGGACTATGGGACTCCGGTTATACCTAGCTTCAGGGCATGGGATCAGGCCAATTTCATCTCTTAATATGTAAAACAAAAAGAAGAATTAAAGATAAGACTATTTGTTTTTTCAACATTTTTCAAATCCTACAGACTATTAAAAAGAAAACTAACATATTTCTCTTTCTCTTTTTTTTAAAGATTTACTTTTTGTGGGGTAAGAGGGAGAGAGAGGAAGGTCAGAGGAAGAGGGAGAGACTCTTCAGACTCCCTGCTGAGCAGAGAGCCTGTTGTGGGCTCAGTTGCAGGGCTCTGAGATCATGACTTGAGCTGAAATCAAGAGTCAGACACTTAACTGACTGAGCCATCCAGGCGCCCCCATATTTCCCTTTCTTAAAAATATTATTTAGTTTACCTGCTAGATTAGTAGAAATTTAAAAAATGATTTTTAAAAAAACAGACAAGAGTACGGAAAAATTAGTATGCTGACTTTTTGATAAAAATGAAAACTCGTCTTTGGGTGTAAGTTTGAAAATGTCTTCCAAATTTTAAATTGCATATACTCTGAGCCCCAGTGATTCCACCACTCAGAAATTATCCTGTGCCAAAATATGCCAATAGGATGTTTACTGCAACACTGCAACAAAACTGGAAACAATCTAACTAAGTATCAGTGTAAGAGGGACAGAATAAATAGGGTAATCCATGTGGTAGAGGTATACAAGGCAGAGGTGGTAGAGACAGATTTGCATATGCTGGTATGGAAAGGCTGTCAAGGCATATAAAACCAGAAAAAGAGCAAAATACTAAGTATATAGCAAGTATATACTAAGCATATTGCAAAATACTAAGTATATAGCATTTTGTATAATTTTTTTTGAAGAAGGATCCCAAGAAATTTGGGGGGAGACAAAGTATTTTATTTTTATTCAGTTTAAATTTTCTAATCATTTGTATGTATTATTTCCATTTTAAAAATGTGTCAACAAATATACTTATACTTGCCTGGTAATATATGCAGAGGAGAAACAAATTATCAATAAAAGTTATCTTTTCAATAAGATGGGGACCATTTTTTTCTTTATAATCTTTCATAAGTCATTGAATTAAAAAAAAACACACACACACTGATAAATGCTGCTAAAACACAAAATACATTTCAGAATTTAGGTCATTTTCATTTAAGGTAGCATCTATGTCCTTCAATCCGCCTCCCCTTAAATTGAAAATTTACATTTGAGGCAAAAGTTTAACAAATGTACAGCAGCTGACGTACATAGTAAATGAACCAGCAAACAAAGATGGTTTTGCAAAAACTGCACACGCCTTTCAATTACAACAATGTTATGATAACTGCCTACATTAAAGAAATAAAAAACCGTTTTTCAGAGCTTATGTATGACATTTTCTATTACGTCCCTGGAATTCTCCAACCAAGAACACAGTAGTTTGGTAGATACAAGAGGGTACAATTACAGGTTATAAGAAAAGCCCTCTTTGTTAGGCCACCATCACAAATTGGTGGGAAGCTATGGAACTACAATAGAATTTCTCCTGGAAAACCACACTAGATAGCTCAGACGTAACCTACTTTCTACTGATCACTTCATTAATGATACAAGGACCCATCGATAAACAAGGGTACTCTATGGGTTAAGTCACTAACCATTCATTCAAGCTGCTTTCACTTGAAGTAGATTTTAAGACTTAAGGCTTTTGGCCTCGACAACTGGCTCAGCTGATTCAGAGGTGTTCTAATGTATCACATCAGTACATTCTCTGAATACCAGAAGGTACTGAATACTATGTTAAGTCCTGAAAATGCAAAAATAAAACAAGGTGGTCCCAGCCTCTGAAGTGCTGATAGTTTTGATGCAAACTGTATCAATATCTACTATAACAAATTATATCTATAATAAATATATCTATATCTATTGAATATCTATAATAAATTATATCTATAATAAAATGTTAACACTTTGCCATTCCAGTAGTACAAAGTTTTGTAAAAGTGTGTGAGCTCAGCACATCTGAGCTCAACATCCGGTATTTCAAAATGTTTTACATTTGTATTTGGTTAATGTGACATCTACCTAATTCACCATTAGGATACCTAGCCATGTCCAGCGCATTTGCCTGTATCTCTGGTATTTTCTGGTATTCAGGTCTTACTATATAAAATAGAACATTAAAAAATTAAGCTAGAATTAAAGAAAACAGCGTAATTATTTTAAATAAGTCTATTCTCTGAGATCTAATAATCACAACACTTCAAAGAACTGCCTAAGTCAACAATATGAGTGCTAGAGTAACAAGAATAGACAAGAATTAAAGATCCTACCTTTTGGTACAGTCCATTTGCGAGCGAGGAGCAGTTACTGAAATTCACAGTGTAAAAACCTGCCTTGCTCATTATTAACGCCAAAAATAAAATGTCCAGTTATTAATTCAGTACCTAAATGAAAGGACAGAGCCATCTGCACGAATAAAAAACACACTTCTTTAGTTGGGTACTATTCTTTTGAGAACTAATTAAAAAAAAAAAATAATGTCTTGATACAGCAGATGCTCAGTAACTGCTCCTGAAAGGTTGATTATCATGCACTTCAGTGAAAATATTCAAATAAATGGTTTTCAAAGAATATCCCTTCTCGACTCTCCAAAAGAACATTATCTCTGACTTCCTTCTAATGCGATGGATCCAAGTTCTAGCTCTGTCAGGATTTCATCTACATTGGCCTTATCTATCATTTGGCTTCTACAGACCTTAATTTCCTCATTTGTAAAATGGTGGAACTGCGTTACATCTCTAAATAAGGGCAATGGACTGCTAAGTCTCCTCCAGCTTTCAAATTCTGACTGAGAGACCTGACAGTTATTCTGTCATTCCATGAGAATGGAAGTGGCCGTATCACGGAATGTAAAGCACTAGGAAAAGCATCAGAGAGAGGTAGTAGGATGTAGACTAAAGTGGGAAATCTTCTGAGGCCCGGGGTTCTAGCTCGCCTCTGTTCTACCAATGAGAGCCAAGTGGGAATGTGGCAAGCCACTTGTCATCGGGATCCTTATCTGAGGAATAATAATGCCTCTTAGGAAGAACAAATATTACAAGGTAAAGCATGTAGTAAGCTGTGAAGTAACAGGCAAAGATGCAGTGTATTATCTTGAATTCAGCCAAGAGCCTGAGGCCAACCAGAAAAGTTATTTGATTAACAGATGGCAAGGTGAATCAAAAACATTAAGCCTTTGTCAAGTGATCTGACCCTAAAATACAGTGCTTTGCTGCTTCCTAAAAATATAATCTCTACTTGATAAAAGATAGGTAGGTCAATAAGCTTCCAAGTTAACAGCGTATTTGACTTCAGAGTTCTCCTATGCTGAGTCCCTCAGGTCGTAGTCCACTTTTTTTCCCACACAATTTAGAATAGGATTCTAGAATCATTTTAAAATTGGGAGGGACCTCATTCCCCCAGCATCTCATTTTGTCAGACAAGAAAACTGAGGTCCACTGAGGTTAAGATGATTACCCAAGGTCACACCGTCACATCACTAATGTTAAGTTAAAAATCTGGATCTCTTAATTGTCAGCCCCAAACCCAAGACACTGAAGATAAAAAACATCAGTGAAAGCAATAAGGATTTAGATAAATTCCTTCTAGATTTCTGACTATTTAAATTCTAATTTTATATGCAAGAAAAGTTAGAAAACTCAAGGTGGGGGGTACAAACTAAAAGTCTCTTTGTCTATCCGTCTACACTACTGTTTGGGTATGCACCCTTTTTTCCTAAGTGTTTTTACAGAAGTGGTATTATAGTGGACATGCTCTCCTACAATGTTTTTTTTTCTTTTTATTTATTAATTTTTATTTAAATTTACGTTAGTTAACATAGTGTCGTATCAGTTTCAGAAGTAGAATTTGGTGATTCATCACAGATATATAACACATGGTACTCATTACATCAAGAATCCCCTTAAGGCCATCCTCCATTTAGCCTATCCTCCCACTTACCTCCCCTCCAGCAACCCTTAGTTTGTTCTCTACATTTGAGTCTCTTATGGTTTGCCACCCTCTGTTTTCATCTTATTTTTCCTTCCCTTCCTCTATGTTCATCTGTTTTCTTTCTTGAATTCTACATGTGAGTGAAATCATTTGTATTTCTGACTTATTTCACTTAGCATAATATACTCCAGTTCTGTCCATGTTGTTACAATCCTACAATACTTTTTTAGAATTTAACAATTTATATTAAACATCTCCCTACGTAATTAATTTTTATATTTTTAATGGCTGCAAGAAATGTACTATAAATACCAGATATATCTCCAGTTTTTTCCTTGTGAAATAATGTTAAAAGAGAAATTTCTGATTCGTTTGCTACCACTAAATTACAGTCTTTTATATTTTTAGGTTTCTGAGAATTAGATCCCTGATATTTAACAAGGACACTCAAATAATTACCTGCATTACCAATGCCATAGGATTGTTTAAGACCTGAAGGTTTGGGATGGTAAAAAAGTTCTAATATTCTCAGATACCACAAAGCTCACTTACTGGGTTACTTTTAAGGGCTGCTCCAAAAAACCAGCACAATGGAATGAATCAACAGCTTTGCTTAAAAAGATCATACAAAGCACCAACAGCTTTCTGAGTGCTTCACTTCACACTGGAGATCCACTGACTTCCAAATGAAGTTCAAAGTTCAGGTAACTCTGACACTGACTTTAACACCCCCCCCACCCCCGTTTAGACAGCTTTTCTTGTCTGCAATTTCAGAAACATCATCAATTAGAGTAGGCTCACATATTATTTTCAAAAGTAGTATCACCCAGTCTCCCCTTTGGGAGGGAAGAATGGTCCTCAAATATACTAAACTGAACCCAGTAATGTGGAGTGACCATACAGAAAACAGCCCAAGGATTCAGGAAATGGCCAAATCTTCTTAGTCTAATAGTTATTTGGGGGCACTTGGGTGGCTCAGTTAAGCATCCCACTCTTGATTTCGGTTCATGTCACGATCTCAGGGTCGTGAGACAGAGCTCTGAGTCCGATTCTGTGCTCAGCGCAGGGTCTGCTTGAGATTCTCTCTCTTTCTCTCTCTACCCTTCCCCCTCCTCGTGTTCTCTCTCTCAGATAAATAAAATCTTTTTAAAAAAAAGGGTTTTTTTTCACCTTCAAACTGGAATTCTTTCCGAAATGACTAAAAAGTTACCAAAATATCTAAAGGGAACTGACCCTTTCATATTGATAATTAAAACTTTGCTGGTGATCAAGATATTTCTGAAACCTCATAGGCTTTCTCAATTCTAAATGTAAAGACCTATTTAACCAGAGGCTTCCATTCCATTGTTGTTTAACCCTTAAACTGTCCCTGCTCCCCTTCCCCCAGGGGATTTACTTAAAAACAAGTCCCGGAAACTAGCTCCAGGTAACAAAGCCCAGATACTAGGATGGGTCAGGCAGGTGGAGACATCCGATGAGGAGGGGGGGAATGCATACTGTCTCCCTAGCTACCAAGGAGTATGGGCCCTGCCCTTTGAGAGCCTTTTGGTGCCAATCCTAACCAAGGTGTGATAGGCTAATTCAAATGTCTACTAGGGTAAATTGTAACTCAACTGGTCACCTAGCATCACTGTGGAGTTTCCTGTGTGTGTTACAATCTCATTGGCCACCGGTGCGTGTCCAGGCTCAACCGCATGGCCTTTGCCCTTAAAAACTAGTCTGGGAAACAGAGAAGGGTTGCCCTCTCTGTAAGAGGTGTGGCCCTGGCCGGTCACTTTGATTCTTTTTTTTTTTTTTAAAGATTTTATTTATTTATTTGACAGACAGAGATTTCAAGTAGGCAGAGAGGCAGGCAGAGAGAGAGAGAGAGAGAAAGAGAGGAGGAAGCAGGCTCCCTGCTGAGCAGAGAACCCGACGCGGGGCTCGATCCCAGGACCCTGGGAGCATGACCTGAGTCGAAGGCAGAGGCTTTAACCCACTGAGCCACCCAGGCGCCCCGCGGTCACTTTGATTCTTGATGCTTGGCACGAAATAAAGCTTTGCTTGACCTTCGCTTTGTATTAGTCTCGCTCCTCTAATCATGGACCCATTACTGGGGCATAACATAAAGAGGACTAACTCCATGTATTGCTGGAATGGTATTACTGGACATATTTTAAAAACAGCTACAAAAACTGCTACTGTCTATTGTGTTGCGTGCAGGGCTCTGTGTTTCATTTATTTCACACAAGGAATTTAAGGTAGGAATTTTAGCCCATTTTATAGATGAAGAAAGAGTCTTGTCTAAGTCTACCAGTTACTGATCGATAAGCTAAGATTCTAACCCAGGACTGCCAGATTCCAAATCCAAATTTTTACAACTATACTATTATTTAAATACATAGATAAAAAATGAAGAGTAAGAAGACAATTCAGACTTGTGGTTTCCTACTCTTCAAATTCAATTTAAAGATGTGCTTTTCCTTACTACTCCCTTACTCCAAAGTTATCAGTGGGGCCTATTCACTGCCTGGGAAGGCTGTTTTCTCTGAGCCAACTCATCCATCCCTTATGTCCCAATTTAGTTGCTATTTCCTTAAAAGATTTATTTTGAGCTTCTCATTTAAGTCAGGCCCCTCTGTTATTATTCCTTCAAAGTATCCTTCTAATTCTTTCAGGCTCCTTTCATATTCTGTGTGTTGGTTTGTTCTACTGGGCCAAGGACAATGTGTGGTATGTGCACCCCACTCCTAGACCTGCACATCCAGGGTCTAGAATTGTATCTGTCAAATACAGGTGCTCTTTTGCTGAACGCATACACGGAATGAAAGAAATTAAGCCACATAGTCAAGGACTTCCATAATCTGACTCTACTATTATCTTTGCAATCACATTTTGCTACTTTGGGTTAATGTACAGTTTCGTGTGGAGGTCCTTGGCTCTGCCTCTGAGACTATAAATCCTACCCAGCCTTCAATGTTCAGCTCAGAACCTGCCTCCCTTAAGGGCCCTGGCCTATACACATAAAGCCTCCTACGCCTAGTACACTCTCACAGCACTTGCTCACCATGCTTCCAGTCCAGTCTTTACCACCAGCTGCTTTGCAGGGTTAATTCACTGTTCATGCAGGTGGGTTTTACGTCTCCATCCAGAGCTATACTGTGCAATACAGAAGTCACTAGGCACATATGGCCACTATGTGTAAGTTAATTAACATTAAATAAAATTTAAAATTCAGTTCCCCATTCACATTAGCCACAGTTCAAGTATGCAAGTGGACCACACAGCACAGACAGGACAATGCCACCATCACAGATACTTCTGTGCCTTGAGTGTAAGAACTATGTTTTATACTTCCCATTCCACACTGTGAGGATGGTACCTATAACATCTCATCAACAGTGAGAGTTCAATAAATATTTTAAACAGTAGTAAAAAAATAACTTGGTGGGCAAGAGACTTTGACATGACCCTAATTACACCGTAAAGAGCTATCTTCCACATCGGCATAGGCCTATTTATTAAGCTACTGCTAGTCCCTGGGTCAAGCCTTCAGCTGTTTTTCCAATGGTATCTCCAAGAGTCAACCATACAAAAATTCGTATGATATTTTTCAATTTATAAAGTATTTCGCATTCATCATGCAGCTGGCTAATATGGTTTTCTGAGGAATACAGAAATTTAGGTTAAATCTAATATTTACCTAGTGGCAGCTAAGGGCCAGACATTGGGCAAGGTGATTTTCCTGCATTCTCATCAACCTCACTAGGTCAAAAGGAGAATGAAGTTGACAGAGGGTAACCTATCCACATCTACCAGTAATAAAATCCACATCTTAACCAATGTATGTTCAACTCCTCCAGGCTAGGCATTTTTACAGAAACAAAGTCAATATGTTTAATGGAGTAGATGATGTCTAATAAAATTACAATCTATCCTGTGTGTGAAGAACAAAGGAAAACTAAAAGAATGAAAAACTTTTTCATATAATACTGAAAAGTGTAATTAGGTAACTAACTGTTGAGATAAACAATGTCTTCTTTTTTCCTTTTAACCAGAAATACAACCTATTTATTTTGGAAGTAAGAGGGCTAGATTAGGGGAAGAAGTACAGGCAATCAAAAAAAAAACAAAAAAAAATCCAAACCGTAAGACATTTTTAAAGATGCCGTGTAGTAATATTATTGAAGATATCGTTATTATAGGAAATATATACTACAAAATGGCTGAAAATTAATATTAAACAATGAGTTAAGCTACTTAAATTCTTTGCACCTGTATTATGTATCATTTCAAATTTCAAATGCTCAACTTATTTCAAACTTTTAAATCTTTGAATGACCCAAATGTTTATTAGTAATATTAAATTATGCACTGATAGAGAGCATGTGAGCTTTCACCATTAAAAATATGATTGGGGCATTAAAGTCCTTTATGAGTTTGAATAAATATGACCCAGAAAAACTGAGATGTATTCCAAACTGTGCTCTCACCCACCAAACCAGTGAACACTCAATCTGTTTCTTCAAATATAAAACACTGATTTTTTAAAAAGATTTGTTTATTTGAGAAAGAGAAAATGGGGGGGGTAAAGGGAAGGGGGAAGCAGACTGCCCGCTGAGCAGGAAGCCTGATGCAGGAGCAGGGCTCCATCTCAGGTCCCTGAGATCATGATCTGAGCTGAAACTAAGAGTCAGATACTTAACAGACTGAGCCACCTAGGCGCGCCTCTGGTGTGCTTTTTCAATCTATCTTAAAGAAGAGAAACTGTGATCGCTGTATTTATTAGGCTTCTAATCTCTGCTACAATTTCTTCAAGAAAAACAACATCGGTGATGAGAAAATAGGCCGTTCCCTTAAACCAACTTTTTATCTTTTTTTGAGGTTGTCTCTTACTCACACTGAAGCTCTCATTCTCAAAAAGGGACTGAAAGACTGATACACAAGGCATCAAAGCATTCTTTACAAGACCCAGTACCCACTATGGTTACTGCCAGGAAAACATTCCAAACACTCATTTTAAAAAAGGCAGCAGTGACAAGGGGAAAGGAAGAGGACACTGTCAGAGGCAGGTGTGTTTCAAGGCCAGCAGCGTTTTGTTTTTAATGAGGCACTATTACAGGTCTCCAATTGTGTACCGCAGGGAGCAAGACATCTGAGGTCTTATTTTTTATAAGCACCGCTTTGAAGGAAAAGAACACTTCATTTAGATGTAAGGTTGGTACCTACGGTTTAAAATGCATAAAAAAGCATAATTCGTGTGTTCCAGTTTAAAGAAATAAAACATTAAAAAGAAAACCTTCACGAACAACTAGAAAAAGTAAAAATAATGTAAAACTGGATTCCATGTATCTTTTTTTTTTTTGCAGTGAGCGGGGAGAAAAGAGAGGAAGGGAAATTAAACGTTCTTGCTTCTCCCTCCTCTTTTGTATACTGTAGACATTTCTTTTAATAGCTTCCTTTTCCACTCGTTACATGAAAGCAAAAGTGTCAAAAAGAATACAGCCTCTTCTAGTATCTTCCCGGAGTACTCCAAGTACCATGCAAAGGAAGGAGGGAGCGAGACGCGTGTCAGTCCTGTGGTGTCCTACTTAGAGAGGGCGGTAGCATCTGGATACGAAAAGAGTTAAAATGTTCCCCGTAACTATGAATCAGCTAATGCTAAAAAGTGTCAAGGTTTCTTGGGCTTTACACCAGACGCATTTTGTGTCTACAGAAGCTACACTCCTGTGAATGCTCTGTTCACCTTCAAGGCACACTGCTCCATCGGAGTCCCTCCACGATCTTGGGACAAGTGGGGCGAGAGTCAAGAGCAGCCTCAAACTAGCTCTAGCTAGTAAACTAGCCCCCTGAAGGAAAGATGATCGGTGACACCCCCCCCCCACTACCAGTCCGGGATGAACCTCAGAGGAGTTGTGTTTACAAAGCATCTGCAGGACCACAACGTGCGTGCCCGTGTACCTTACACGAATGTAGGCAGGGGACACACGCGTGGAGTCCTTCGAGTTCCGTGAAGTCCCAGGGAAGGGGAGCGAAAAAAGTCGCTCCGTTGTGATTTTCCGAGGTCACTTCTGGAGACTCGCCCGCGGGCGCGTTCCGGTAGCGGAAAACGGGCCCTGCGGCGGCCGACGACCGTCGGGCCCCGGACCTCGATCGGTCCCCTCCGGCGAGGGGCGCGCGGGCCGGGACGTGCCCCAAGAGGTCGGCTCCAGGCTCGGCCCCGCCCCTGCCCGCCCCCGACGACCCCCGCAGGCGGCGGAGGCGGCAGTGCCGCCGGCGCGCGACTCACATGTGCGGATTCCTCCTGAAGGCGTTGGTGATGTCCTTCACCACCCGCTGCACCAGCACCGCCACCTCTTCGCTCGTCTCGGCCATGTTGGCGGCGGCCGCGGCGGCTCGGGCGCGCCTCCGGGAGAGCGCCGGGCGGCCGGCGGGAGTTCCGCGGGGGAGCGCGCGCGTGTGCGCCGGTTTGGCCGCGCCCCCGCCCCCGCCGCCGTCGCAGCCGCCGCCGCCGCCGCCGAGCACTTCCGGGTCACGCGCCGGCGGCTGAGGCGTGGCGCCCGCCTCCCACCCGGGCTGAGGCGGACTGGTTGGTCCCCGACGTTTCGCTGGTAGCCGAGGTTCTAAGCGTCCGCGGAGATGCTGCAGATTCCTTTGCAAAGTTACTTGAGGTCGCTGTTTTACACATTTTATTCTAATTTCTGGTTCACTCCGGGCCGAAGAGGGAGGGGTCCTAAAGTCCCTCCTCCGGAGCCAGAGTCGGCGTGAAGCCCCACCCCGTCCCGGCCGCCCGCTCTCAAGTGTTGTGGGAACCGACTTTCTGGGGCTTCTGCAGGAAAGTTTAACTGAGGTGTCGGTCCTCCTGAGCGGTTGCCCCCGGGCGTGTGGAGAGCCTCTTCGCTCTCTTGGCCCAGATGCAGGGATGGCGCGGTCCTCCGACGCCGGTCGCGCGGGAGCCCCGTGGGACCGCGTCGGCGACCTCCTGTACCCGCGTGCCAGTTTCGGCCTCTCGGCGGACACTTAAAAAATAATTTTTAAAAACTTCATGTATTAAAAGAAGAAGAGAGCGGAACGAAAAGTTGTTTCCCAGGATATGGTAGACGTACGGGAATTTTTAAGTCAATTTTCTGTGAGTGCCCGTCACTGAGGCCGTCACTGGGTGTGCTTTGAAGGTTGCGCGTCACTTTCGGAGTTAGAAAACCAAGACCCGGACGGAGTTTGCTCTTGATAGACGTCAACCTCGCTACAACTGTGTTTTTGTTGTTGTTGTTGTTGTTGTTGTTTTTTGTAAGAAAAGCTGGCTTTCCAGTTCATTTGGATTTTGAAATGCCGCGTGTCAGGTTTCCCTTCACCCTTCTGTGATAGAGAAATCTGGGCGCTTTGGGTTCAGCGATCTTTACTCCTTGAGATCTATCTTTTTAAAAGCAAGTTCATGGTCTGTTTAATGCCAAATACTGTGGAGCGTTTGAAGGACGCGAGATGATTGTGAATGTAAAAGCCACGCACTTGTTGCAAAATTCATAAAGCACTGAATGAGAACTGGAAGTGAACTACATCAGGGGACGGTACTCCCTGTGGGTCTTGATACAGGAAAGAACGTTCGGGGTTGAAGCCAATGGCCAAGGTAGAATTCCTGAGCGGAATCTATTCAAGCACGGGGACAGGACCCATGGGCAGAAAGAGGTGCAGTGGGGTCAGGAGACGTGGCCTGTTACATACTTTCAAGTTGAGAGGGGGTTAGGGAGAGCCTAAGTCCCTAAGGAAGTTTGGAAGCAAGGTTTCCAGGATGTTGTTGGGGCTAGCTATTGTTGGGACAGGGTCACTTACTACTGTTGAATAAAACTTTAGTCATGAGACCCTTTAAATGTATGTTGGTGGGCCATATGCTTGGAGGGTGATTGCCAACACGAATTTTGGGGGTTTAGAGATAAAGGAAATTTCTAAAGGAATTTCGGTATGTTAAAGTAGAGTATCCTGGGGTGGGAGGGTGGGGGGTAGTCAGGCTAGGATTGCCTTTTTTTTTTTTAAAGACTTTATTTACTTATTTGACAGAGAGAGATCACAAGTAGGCAGAGAGGCAGGCAGAGAGAGAGGAGGAAGCAGGCTCCCTGCTGAGCAGAGAACCCGATGCGGGGCTCGATCCCAGGACCCTGAGATCATGACCTGAGCCAGAGGCAGAGGCTTAATCCACTGAGCCACCCAGCGCCCCTAGGATTGCCTTTTGCCCTTAGCAAAGTATTAATATCGAGGCAATTGAGTCCCTGGAAGAATGTCACTCTGCCTATTTCAAGGAATTGTCAAAATTTAATAATTTTTCCTCTGCCTTTGTTTCTAACATCGGTATGTTGATAAAAGTTAGACCTGCTGTGTGGACATTAGCCTTCTGGTTTTAAAAGAAATGAGCTAGAAGTTTCGTGAAATTGTATAAAGGCAAGATAGGACAGATTTGAATTAGTAAAATCAAACAAACCTTAAGCTCTTGACAAGTTCTCAAATGAGGCAGTGAAGTGAGTGAATGTGTGTTTAGAGTCCACGGCCAAGCATACTTCAAATATCCTAGTTACTCTTTTTTTTTTTTTTTTTTTAGTTTTGGTTTTTTTTTTTGTTTTGTTTTGTTTTTTTTTTTTTTTGTCAGAGAGAGAGAGCACTGGCAGGCAGAGGCAGAGGGGGAAGCAGGCTCACAACTGAGCAAGGAGCCCGATGTGGAACTCGATCTCAGGACGCTGGGATCATGACCTGAGCCGAAGGCAGCCGCCCAACCAACTGAGCCACCCAGGCGTCCCAAATATCGTAGTTACTCTTAATAATGTGACGCCAAGGGGCGCCTGGGTGGCTCAGCGAGTTAAATCTCTGCCTTCAGCTCAGGTTATGATCTCAGGGTTCTGGGATCAAGCCCTGCTTCGGGCTGTCTGCTCAACAAGGAGCCTGCTTCCCCCCTCTCTCTCCTTGCCTCTCTGCCTACTTGTGTGCTCTCTCTCTCTCTCTCTGTCAAATAAATAAATAAAATCTTAAAAAAAAAAAAGAATGTGATGCCAATTCTCAAATGGTTTGGGTTACATCTGACAAGTCTTCCTCTTCATTTAAAGCCTTGCATCCGGGGCGCCTGGGTGGCTCAGTGGGTTAAAGCCTCTGCCTTCAGCTCAGGTCATGATCCCAGGATCCTGGGATCAAGCCCCACATCGGGCTCTCTGCTCGGCGGGGAGCCTGCTTCCTCCCTTCTCTCTCTCTCTCTGCGTACTTGTGATCTCTGTCTGTCAAATAGATAAATAAAATCTTTAAAAAAAAAAATCCTTGCATCCTTTCCTAATAAAAGTAGCAAATAAATCCTGACTTCTGGGGGCACCATACTCAAAAATAACAATTTTTTTTCAAAGACTTTATCTTAAAAATTTGTGAGATTTAAAAATCTTAAAATATATTTAACAGGGGGAAAAAAACAAATTTTATCCTTCAATCCTGAACTAAAATTGGTGATCTAGAAGGATAATTCCTCTGTATGGTTCTGTTTATGCCTTCCCCACATACACACACCTCAATGCACATACACCTTTTTTGTAATCATTTGAAAGACATGAATTATATGTCTCATGTTTCTTCTAAGAGTTCACAAATGCTTTCACCCAATTATTAAGGAACTACTATGTTTACAACTCAAGTTTTTTAGAATTGGAGCATATTAGAACTGTGATCTAAACCCCTAAATTTGCAGATAAGGAAGTAGGTTCAAAGAAGTTCAGTATTGAAATTCATGAGATTTAATTACTCTCTCTCTCTCTCTCTCTCTCTCTATATATATAAGAATAGGATATGACAAATTTAGCATGATTTGTTGAAGGAATCAAAGATTTTCATTCAGGAGTAATGAATGAAAAATAATGAAATATTGTAAATAGTGTAGGTACCCAGTGTTGGGATTTTAGTAAATTACAGTAAATCTGTAAGATGAAATGCTATTTAGTCATTTAAAAACACATTAAAACTAGAAGAATATATACCAAATTCTTAGTGGGAGAGGTATTTATAGGAGAATTTTACCTTCTAACACAACAAATTACAATTTTTGTAATTTAAAAATTTTTTTAAAGTATATATTAATAAAAACAAAGATCTATTTGTTAGTTAACTATTTCTTACTCATTTTTTTGGAGATGTATTGAAAATTTTTTAAAGATTTTATTTATTTGACACAGAGAGAGAGAGAGAGCACAAGCAGGGGAAGGCAGAGGGAGAGGGAGAAGCAGGCTCCTCATTGAGCAGGGAGCCAAATGTGGGTCTCAATCCCAGGACCCTAGGATCATGGCCTGAGCTGAAGGCAGATGCTTAATGGTCTGAGCCACCTAGGCGCCCAGAGATGTATTGATTTTTAAGTGACTTTAAGTGACCTCTAATGTATCTGTGAAAATATTTTGACAATTTACCTTTCCCCTACCAGTCATGCTTTTCATATTATAGAAGACTGTTTGATGGTGGGGAAGCGGAAGACATGTAATGACAAAAAGAAATACCAAAACAGCATACAAGACAACCCTAATTATATATCTGTAAAACAAATTATATGTAATATCAATGTAATCACATATACATACACATAATAGACCAGAAGGATATAAAATGAAATGTTAATAGTTGTGTCTGTATGATAGAACTACTAGAGATAATTAAGACCTATATACATTCTTTATGTTCTTTTGGATATTCCAAACTTTCTATAACGAAAAACCCAATATATATGCTGATGGCCTTGCTAGGAAAGAAGACAAGGTGATTTTATTTATTTTTTTAAAGATTTTATTTATTTATTTATTTGACAGAGATCACAAGTAGACAGACAGGCAGGCAGAGAGAGAGAGAGAGGAGGAGGAAGCACGCTCCCCGCTGAGCAGAGAGCCCGATGTGGGACTAGATCCCAGGACCCTGGGATCATGACCTGAGCTGAAGGCAGAGGCTTTAACCCACTGAGCCACCCAGGTGCCCCACCAAGCTGATTTTAATGGCAAGCCTAGTAATTACTTTTGTGAAGAAATGTGGAGAAAGTTACAATGTTTCTAATTCCACTCTGTTATTCTACTTAGATCACTATGATGTGTTGTTTATTTACTCCATTTATTTGAAGTCCATTTCCCATGGTAATGTTACATACGATAGAGTTAAATAGTACTAACTATTATTACAAAAACAACAAACTTCTTTCCACTAAGAAAAAGTGTTCAATTTTAAATGCTTCATAATATTTCCATTGTAACTATATAGTTATAGTATGCCAACCTTCAATTTTATCACTATCATAAAATTTAAAATCCAAGAACTTACTAACAAATAGAAGGGAAATAATGCTTGTCAAAAAGCTACACTATCAATGTGTTTTTATGAATTCTTAAAAGTTAACAGAAGTAGTAATCATTTTTAAAGTTTTTATTATATTAAATACCACTTCAAAAATGGAATAGAAATTAATAAATGAATTTTAAATAACATGTGCATTAAACTTAGGAGAGTTTTGGGATACCCCTTGCCTTGGTGTATGGATTTATTTTCCCCAAAACAAAACTTCATAGACAATCAAGTACTACTTTTTTCAAAGTTACAAAACCGTGAAAACAAATGCCATCTATTCTTACATTAGTTGTTATTGCTAGCCCTTCATTATTCTAATTGTTGAGATAAACAGAAGATGCATATGATCTCATCTTTAAACTATGAAGCACGATATAAATTATGACTTATTTCCGTGGATAAAGAAAACCTCATTGTAATGAGTAAAACATTATGAGTAAAACAATAGTAAACTAAGACTAACTGAATACTATCAATATGAAAATCTAAAACAGTTTAAAGAAAATTATTATACTGCAGTTGTAGTCTCCTAGTTAAAAACATGAATTTTTTTTAACCTGACAAGTTGGATAATTATCAAGATGCTAATCATGAAGATGACTTTAAATGACCAGTTAATGCTGATGTTAGAATCCCTGAGGATACAGAAGTGAGGATACTAGTTGCATAATAAGGTTTTTGTTGCTGAGTAAGTGATATTTTACTTGACATTTGATAGTTTGAAAATGTCATCCTTTTGCTTTGCCCTCTTCTTCCTTCCTACCACAGAGGCCCAAGAGACCTATAATGTAATATTCAGAAAAGAACAGAAGAAAACGTCTGAGAGAAACACAGAGAAAAAGAGCCAGTCCCAGACCTGCATGCGGAAACAGCTGGGGAGATAGGTATGCTTCCACGCTGCGATGAATGTTTCTCATGTATTCAAGATGTCAAATTGTTGTAGGAATTTTCTTGGTAATATGCCTTCCATTGGATGATGAAATGAAAGAAGTTCCCAATTATGAATACATTCTTAGGGCTCTTTTCTGCTTTACATTTTATTTACTTTTTAGTATAAATATTAGAACAATAAAAACCATAGAGTTAGGTTAAAAAATCATAACTAAACGTTTAGAAAGTTAGTAAAAGTTTCATTTTGACTACAGAAGAGGTTGAGTCTGAGACTTCTTCAGTAATTGCCTAAAAGTAAGACAAAACTGTGCCTCCCTTTCTTTCATCTCACTTTAGTTAACTTTTCAGCTCAGAAATTTTATCACAAAAATTTACATTATTTCTCCTTTTTGTCCTGTTTGCATGTTTTAAGGCAGTGGTGAGACTTGTCAAAATTAACGTTAGGTCAAAATCACCCATAAGAAATGCTGAGCCTTCTTTGTTAAATATTGAATTATGCTTACAGTACAACATTTATAGAGAAGTAGATTCCCATAGTCTAAGTTTTAAGAAAATGCCAACAGTTACTCCCCAATTTGTCCTGACTTTAAGCACTTTAATTTCTATAAATCACCGTCAGTGTGCAAAAAGGACAGTGTGAAAGATGGAATACTGGGTTTATAGAAGGAGAAGGCCAAATACTGCTCTTGAGAAGATGAGAGTCCAAGCGTTGTACTTATTTATTCCACGAACTTTAGTGTTACCGTGTATAAGACATTGTGCCAACTGTTGGATATACAATGGTGAAGAAAGCAGATACCATTCTTCCCTTCTTGTGGGACTTACAGTGTGATGGTAGATAACACAGTATTCAAATAAACAGAAATATGTAACAGCAAATCGTAACACATGGCACAAAAGGGAAAAGGAAAGTACCGTGATAGATGATAACAGTGTGGGGGTAAGGGCAGAGCTTTAGACAGTGTGGTCGAGAAGTCTGTTCTGGGTGGTGATATTTAAGCTGAGACATGAAAGATGAGAAGGAACCAGCCCTATGAAAAGCTGGAAAAGAGCCTCACCAGCAGTGGAAACAATGTTCTAAGAAGGGAGCCTACATGGCACATCTCAGGAACTGAAGGAAGGCAAACTAGTAACTTTTACTGACCTGACAGTGTTTGTAAAGTAATTTCAATCTTGCTGTTACCTGAATGTCAGCTATGAGCATGATTGCGTAGCTCCAGTTTTTCTCCCTTTCTATATCCTTTGTGTTTTTATTGCACTCCACTGGGCAGTTCACCACGACAGCCCATGTTGCATGGCTATCTGGGATCCCAGGGGTCAGGTATTTAGTCTTGGGAGCCCAGCGGCAAGCCTAGAACTATTTCTCAAAAGGGTAATCTTCATCAGTGGAAGAGGAATAGGCTTTTTTCCCTAAACTCTAAGGGTATTGCCATGATTTTCCCCCCTACCATTGGTTCTTCTTGGTCATGTGGCCCAAGATCAGCTTGCCTGGAAGCTCTGGGCTCCATTGAAAACCATGGGTTACTCAGTAAATTACTCAAACTAGAACATTCAAATAGAGGATTTGTTGCCTCCTGAACCCAAAGTGACCCATATGTCTCTTTCTCAGTGGTGGAGTGTACAACGTGAAACAACTTGGCCTTCACTTTGGTGAAAAAAATTTTGTGATGTGCCCCAGATGGCTGAAATCTTAGCAACCTCACTATGATAGCAGTCCCCTGAATGTTTTAAGGGTTTATTTTCCATTCTCTGTCATATATGTTCTTACCAAAGACTGTAGAATATTTACTACTCACTAATCATGAAGTCAAATACCTCAGAGGAAAGACTAAGACTATCATTGTATATTCATAGACTCTTGTATTATTTTTCTTGTAGCATATGTCAAATGTAATTAACAGTTGTCTTATTGGTTCAGTATCTTTATCTTACAGAATATCAACTTCACAAGGGCTAGAACCTTGTTTATCCTGTGTGGTGCGTACCCCTGTACCTTGCCTTGCATATAGCCAGGCTCTCAATCAGTACTTAAATGAACTAATAGAAGGATGGGGAAAATAGGAGAGGATAGAATAGCCAACACAGAGTACAGATGCAATAAGATGGTGGAGGAAGTCACATAGGAATTTAATCAGAGGCTTATTCACAAGAAAACTTGAGGCCATATTTTTTTTTAAAGATTTTATTTGTTTATTTGACACAGAGAGAGAAATCACAAGTAGGCAGAGAGGCAGGCAGAGAGAGGGGGGGAAGCAGGCTCCCTCCTGAGCAGAGAGCCTGAGGCAGGGCTGGATCCCAGGACCCTGAGATCATGACCTGAGCCAAAGGCAGAGGCCTAACCCACTGAGCCACCCAGGCACCCCTTGAGGCCACATTTTTGCAGTTGAAATTTCTCTGAAAGGCCACAAGGAGCCATTGAAGGGGTTTATGGTTCTTTGATGACATCCACTCATTCTTCAAGAGTGCTTTCCTTACTTTATACTTGGTTTAGTTATCCATATAGCACACGTATTTGTACATACACATCAGTGAGAGAATCCATTTCATTTTTAATTTTATTTTCCTAGAACCTGGCGTATTACCTGACCATAATAAACCCTTCAACATTTGTTAAATGATTAAAGGCCCAGTTAAAGTGCTGCTTCTGCTATGAAGCCTCCTTTGATCACCCAGCAAGAAATGCTCTCCTATATTCTTAAACTCAACTCCATTGTACTCTGTGTAGTCTTTGCTTTTCTAGATTGCCTTGTTTTATGGGATTGTCAACTTCATTTTTGTATCCGAACAACATAGTACAGTTTCTTATATGAAGCAGACATTAAGTATATATTTATTGAATGAAGAAAAGAAAATATGTTTGCTCTTTTATTGTTAATGTTATGGATAGCAAAAGAATTATGCAGTGAAAATCATAACTCTTAAAATTTACCAATCATTGTAATTTCAATAGATTTATTTTATTCTATTATGTTATTTTCACAAATTGTTTGGGTGTGGATGGGATAAGACTTTTGGAAAAAGTTATAAATATGGAAGGCTTTTTAAAAACTATTTTTAACAGATTATCAAATACCAGAAAGTTTACCCTTTTAAAGTATAAAATTTAATTGTTTTTAATATAGTTACAAGGTCATACAACTATCACCACTGTGTGATCCAGAACGTTTTCCTCACCCCCTACCAAATCATGTTCTGGTACTAGGTTTGTCACTTCAGATTCTGTGGGGTGTTTTTGTTTGTTTATTTTCTTTTCTTTTAGCATGCCATGTAATCTTTTGTTGAAAACTGGACATGGTCTACGGATAATTGAAACAGAGGGAAATAGGCCTTAAGTGAGAGGTTTTATGTTAATATGATGAGGAGCTGGGCTGTATATCATGTTACAGCTGTAGTTGCCAAGAATTCAGTTTCCTCAGGCGTACTTTTATTTTCTTCTCTTTTGTTGTCTTAGGTTTCCCTAAGAACTCCTTCTTAAATAGAATCTGTGTCTTCCCACTCTTGCAGTTATAATCCACTGTTATCATACTGGAGTCCTGTTGATGTAGTGCTAAGCTGTTGTGGGAGAGGAATTGTTTTGTAATTATACAAATGACCCTTAGCCATTTAGTGGACCTGAGTCCTTGGGGTGTGACTTTCAGAAGTACTTCTTAGCTTTTTGCTTTTTTTCCTGTTAGGTTAAATGGGAGAGGGGCTGGAGTTGGGTAACTGCCCTTCCCTAGGTGATATAAGGGTCGAGTAACATCATTTTACTTGGAGCACTGGGCTTTACTACAGAGAATGCTTTGGGTATATTTAAAAATGGGTTACTTAACCCCTCCCTGTGACTAAAATGGGCAGGTATTTTGGGGGGTCATTATCATGAGAATCTGGTAGGGTTCCTTGAGGTAAAATTCATTTGGGTTCTCCTAAGATTGGTTCCTCAAGGAGTTTCTCAGTCACACTCAGCTTCCAACCATTTGTCAAGTTTATCACTCAAGTATTCATAGCAGTTTAAGTATCTTTTGCTCCAGGTAAGCTGATCTCAGCTGTGCTTCTCTGTGTTTGACTGTCTATCAGATTTCTGGGTGACAGTCTGTCCTGTGATCTTAATTCTCTGATGGATCTAAGAAAAGGCATTTGGTTTCAATTTGTTCATCTTACATCTTGTTGTAAAGATGGGAGTGATGACTTCCAAGCTCTATTCTTGGAACTGAAACCAAAATTCTTCCAAACTTCTTTTTAAAGTACTAAATAGAATGTACTTTAGACTTTGTGAGGTTGTATGGTCTTTGTTCCAGTTATTAAGCACTACTGTTGTAGCTTCAAAGTAGCCATAGACAATAGACAAATGAATGGGAATCTGTGTATTGTTTTGCTGTTATTTCACCTATTTCTGCTCTAATCTTTACTTCCTACTGATTATTTTGATTTAACTTTCTCCACTTTTTATAATTTCTTAATATGGAAGTTTAGGTTACTGATGAGTTTTTTAATATATATTGGTATTTATGCTATATGTTTTCCTTAAAGCACTGTTTTATTTGGATCCCCTAAGTTTTCAGCATGTTCTGTTTTCATTTTCATTCATCTCAGGGTATTTTCTAATTTCTCTTTTCTTTGATCTGTTGATTATTTAAGAGTGTGTTGTTTACCTTCTTCATATTTGTGGATTTTTCCAGTTTCTGCTACTTATGTTTTATCTCATTACATTCAGTAACATTCTGTTACTGATGTCTTGTTACAGAGAACATGCCTTATATGATTTTCATATTATTAACTTTATTGAGACCTCTTTTATGGTGTAATATAATGATCTATTCTGGAGAATGTTCCTTGTACTCTTGAGAAAAATAAGTGTTGTGCAGCTGTTAGGTAGAGTGTTCTATAGGTATCTGTTGGATCCAGTTGATTTGTAGTGTTAATTCAAGTGTTCTGTTTATTTGTTGATCCTCTTTCTAATTATTCTTTTAAAATTTTTAAAAGATTTTATTTTTTAAAATAGTCTCTACACTCAACCTGGGGCTCAAACTTACAACACCAAGATCATGAATCACATGCTCCACCGACTGAGTCAGCTAGGCATCCCTCTGGTTGTTCTTTTAATTATTTAAAGTGGGATGTTGGGGATGCCAGTGTGGTGCAGTTGGTTAAGCGTCCAACTTTTGGTTTCAGCTCAGCCGGTGATCTCAGGGTCCTGAGATTGAGCCCTGTGCCAGACTCTGTGCTTAGCTTAGAGAATGCTTGAGATTCTGTCTCCCTTTCCCTCTGCCCCTCCCCCATGCACACGCACGCTCTCTATAAAATAAATCTTTAAAAAAAATAAAATGGGACGTTGAATTCTTCAACTGTTATTGTCATTTTCTTTTAATTCTGTCAGTTTTTGCCCCATGTATTTTGGGGCTTTGTTGATAGGTGCATATATGTTTATAATTGTTATATCTTTTTGATGGGTCAGTCTTTTTATCATTGTAAAATATCTTTGTCTCTAGTAACAAATTTTGTCTTAAAGTCTGTTTTTTCTTGACATTAGTATAGCCACTCCAGTTCTCTTTTCCACACCATTTGTGTCATGTATCATTTCCCATCCTTTCCTTTCAAGTTATTTATGTCTTTGAATCTAGAGTGTGTGTCTTGTATATAGACAGTATAGAATTAGGTTGTGTTTTTTTAAAATAAAATCCATTCTTCCAGTCTCTATCTTTTAGTTGGTGATATTAGTCAGTTTACATTAATGTAATTACTGATATAGAATGATTTGTATCTGCATTTTTCTATTTTTTTCTATATGTCTTACATCCTTTTTTTCCCCTGTTCCTTCATTATTGCCTTCTTTTGTATTAAATAGATATGATTTACCTTTTAATTAGCTATCTTTTTTTAATTGTATTTGTGTTTTGAGTTTTATTTTTGTTTGGTTTCTTAGGGATTACAATTAAAATCTTGCCTTATAACAATATAATTCAAAGTAAAAACAATTATAGTAGGGTGCAAAAACTTTGTTCTTATATATTTTCACTTCTCCTTCCTTCTTTGTGCTGTTACTATCATACATATTTTATCTCTATATTGTATGCCCATCAACACTGATTATAATCATTCTTTTATGCAGTTGTTTTTAAAATCAGATAGGAGATATTTTAAAAATAGTTCCAAATTTAAAATATATTTATACTGATTTTACATTTTCCTATACTGTTTTTACATTTAGTTGTCTTTACTGGTGCTCTTTATTTCTTCATGTGGATTTGAGTTACTGTCTAGTGTCTTTTCATTTCAACCTAAAAGGACTCCCTTTAATATTTCTTGTATGGCAGGTCTGCTTGTGACAAATTGTTTTCATACTGCTTCAAATACCTCATAACAGTGTATTCCTAATTCTTTCCTCCTGTCCCATTTACCGTTGCTGTTATTCATTTCACTTACCTAAACATGATAATCATCTAATATACTGTTGCTATTATTTTATTGAACAAACTGTTAATCTGTTAGATCAAATAAGAATAAGAAAGATAAAAGATTTTACTCTCATTTATGACTTTTCCAAGTCTGCTACTTTATGTGGATCTGAATTTCTGACCTGTGTCATTTTTCTTCTTTCTGAAGAACTTCTTTTAACTTGAAAAATTCTCTCAATATATGTTTATCTAAGAAAATCTTTACTTCTCCTTCACTTTTGAAGGATACTTTGACCGAACACAGCATTATAGATTGGTGGTGGTGTCCCCCCCCCCCCCAACATTAAATATTTCGCTCTACTCTCACCTTTCTTGCATGGTTTCTGAAGAGTAGTCTGATGTAATTCTTATCCTTGCTCCTCTACAGGTAGGGTGGGTCTTGTCCTCTGGCTGCTTCTTTTTTTGTTTTGTTTTGTTTTTTAAGATTCTTATTTATTTATTTGACAGTGAGACAAAGAGAGAGAGAGAACACAAGCAGGGGGAGTGGGAGAGGGAGAAGCCAGCTTCCTGCCAAGCAGGGAGCCTGAAGGGGTGCTCGATCCCAGGATGCTGGGATCATGACCTGAGCCAAAGGCAGACACTTAACCTCTGAGCCACCCAGGTGCCCTTGTCCTCTGGCTTCTTTCAGTACGTAGTCATTGTCTTTGATTTTCTACAGTTTGAATATGATATACCAAGATACAGTTTTTTGTTTCTTTGTTTGTTTTGGTATTTATCTTGCTTAGTGTTCTCTGAGCCTCCTGGATCTGTGGCTAGCTATCTGTCATAAATTTTGAAAAAATTTTGGCCATCATTACTTCAAACCTATCTTCTATTGTTCCTTTCACTCTTTCTTCCCTTTCTGATATTCCTATTATGTGAATGTTATACCTTTTGTAATTGTCTTGCAGATCTACTATAACAGTCCAACATTTTGAAATGTCAAAAAAAAAAAACAAAACAAACCACTTTTTCTCATGAATAAAGGAAATCAAAAGCTAGATTCAGGAACCTCAGTTCAACTTCTTGTGTTTCTCCATTCATTCATTCATTCATTCATTCAGCATGTATTTTTATTGACTATCTACTTTATGTTAGTTCTCTGAGTGGCTTTATTTAATGTCGTGGCCTTGTATGCATTATGTTCCCTTGAGTATTTCTCAGCAGTGACAACTTCATCACCTTGGTGATGAATGGGGAATTAATAATTCCATCCTTCGTTGTTCATTTCCAGGACTTAACAGAAACCATTTGGAAGAAAAAACATGTAAAAGTCTGCAATGGCATTTTCAGCTTTCCTGTTGAAGGAGATAGATGTAGAATTGATGATATTACTAATTACTGTTATTGCATGTTGCTTTTGAAGGAGAAGTGACTATGTGGTCATCAAAATCCATCAACAAGTAAAAAATAAGAAGGACTACGCATCCAATGCAGGTTACGCACAGTTTTGGTTGTGATGAAAAATCCAGTGAAAGTGAAATATGTTTGTATATTCTAATGATTTACCATTGAAAGAACCAGTTTAAAAGAAGAATATGAACACCACCACAGATGGCTTAATTTTACCCCTTGAACATAGTTCTTTATGCCATATGGAGAATCATGCAGGAAAAAGCAGCTCATTTTTCAGTCTAGAAGAGTCCTAGCAAAGGGGAAGTCTTAATAGGAACAATATGTATTAATAAAGAACACAAACACATAATTGATAAATATTTTGACTTACATTTTTGGCTTCATATTGCAACACTGATAAAGCTCTTATTATCTGTGAATATCCCTCCATTCTGAGAGGTTAAGAAATAGTATGCCTAAGGATGGTTCTCCCTATGGCCAGGAAAAGGTAGATTACCTTTCTAGTGTTGCATTTATTTATTTTTTAATAGATTTTATTTATTTATTTATTTGACAGACAGAGATCACAAGTATGCAGAGAGGCAGGCAGAGAGAGAGAGGGAGGAAGCAGTTTCCCTGCTGAGCAGAGAGCCCGATGCGGGGCTCGATCACTGGACCCTGAGATCATGACCTGAGCCGAAGGCAAAGACTTAACCCACTGAGCCACCCAGGTGCCCCTAGCGTTGCATTTAAAAAAAAAAAAAAAGCTGTACACATTTTAGGATATCTTGCTTTATATAATAGAATATCTCTGAGGTGGCTCAGTGGGTTGAAGCCTCTGCCTTCAGCTCAGGTCATGATCCCAGGATCCTGGGTTCAAGCCCCGCATCGGGCTCTCTGCTTGGCGGGGAGCCTGCTTCCTCCTCTCTCTCTGTCTGCCTCTCTGCCTGCTTGTGATCTCTGTCTGTCAAATAAATAAATAAAATCTTAAAAAAAAAAAAAAGAATATCTCTGAAAAGGTTGTACTTAACTTAGCTTTTACACAGTGAAAAACATCTTAAATATACTGTGGGAGAACTGAAAACAACCTGTAATGAACTCTTTTGTAGTCTATGGAATTACTAATAATTTTTTTTTCCTGTGGGCTTTATTTTTTTTAACTTCTGGAAGAAAATATAGGAAAAAAGCTCATTGACCTTGGTCTTGGCAATGCTTTTTCTCAATATGACACCCAAAGCGCAAGTAACAAAATCAAAAATAAACTAGTGGGACTAAAAAGGAAACAATGAACAAAACGAAAAGACAACTTACAGAATGAGAGAAAATATTTGTAAACCACAAATTGGATAAGGGATTAATATCTAAAATATATAAGGAATTCATACAATATAATAGCAAAACAAAACAATTTTAAAAATGGGCAAAGGACCTGAATAGATATTTTTCCAAAAGAAGATATTTATTGGGTGCATGAAAAGGTACTGAGCTTCACTAATAGGGAAATGCAAATCAAAACCACAATGAGATATCACCTCTCATCTATTAGAATGGCTGTTATTAAAAAGACAAGATAAATGTGAAGAGGTTGTAGAGAAAAGAGAACTCTTGTACACTGTTGGTAGGAATGTAAATTTGTACAGCCACTATGAAAACAGTATGGAGGTTCCTCAAAAAATTAAAAATAAAATTACTACATGACCCAGCAATTCCATTTCTGAGTATATATCCAAAGGAAGTGAAACCACTTTCTCAAAGAGACATCTGTACCCCTGTGTTTATTACAGCATTATTTACAATAGTCAAAACATGGAAACAACCTAAATGTCCACTGACAGATGAATGAATAAAATATGGCATATATACATGGAACATCCTAGAAACAGAATAGATTGGTGGTTGCTAGGAGTGGGGGAAATGGTTGAAGGAGGTCAAAGGGTACAGACTTTCAGTTCTAAGATACGTAAGTTCTGGAGAGGTGACACGAAGCATGCATGGTGACTATAGTTAAATTTGAGAGTAGATTTTAAAAGTCATTACACACACACACACACACAAATTGTAACTATATAAGGTAATGAATATGTTAACTAACTTTATCATGGTAATCATTTTATGATATATACAAATAATTATATTGTATACCTCAAACTTACCCAACATTATATGTGAATTATGTCTCAATAAAGCCAGAAAAAAGATATATAAAAGCACACAAAGCAAACAAAAACAAAGGCTACTATATACTCCACTTCCATTGTCAGGCTTATTCCCCGTAAGTATCAATTTTAGACTGTTGATGCCCTCCTCCCATAAGAATGATTCCTCCTATATATCACCTTCATTTCTGGCTTTTCTTCCCGATACAGTGTTTTTACATCTTTTTTTTAAAAAGATTATTTATTTATTTATTTATTTGACAGAGATCACAAGTAGGCAGATAGGCAGGCAGGGGCAGGGGAGCAGGCTGCCCGCTGAGCAGGGAGCCTAATGGGGTCTCGATCCCAGGACCCTGAGATCATGACCTGAGCCAAAGGCAGAGGTTTAACCCACTGAGCCACACAGGCTCCCCATGTTTTTACATATTTTCATGTTAGGTTTCTCCTCCTCCTTCTTCTCTCTCTCCATACATACAACACACATTAAAAGTCTGAAAAGATTCATGTACTCCAAAATATTTCTGGGTAGTGTAGGGTAGATAATTTTTTTTTTTTTTTGCCTTTTCTCTGTATTGTCTAATATTTCAGTAATGTTCAGGTATTATATAATTGAACATAATTACATTGAAATGTTAAGGATATTGATGGAAACATTTGAAAGGTCATTTTCAATACTTGCCTTCTGTATTAGGCAGAATTCTTAGCATATTTCCCCTTTTCTTGATGATGCTGATTACACAGTCATACCTGCAGGCCAAGCCTCCTGCTAACCTGTACACAGCTTCCAAAGTACACAAAAATGGCTGGCAATTCTATGCTTAACAGCTTTCAGTTACACTTTATCACACACTAAAGACAAATCCAGATTCTTGTTCATGACTGAAGGCTTCCCATAGCCTGACGCAACCTACCATTTCTGGACTTAATTCCCAACTTTAGACTGTGCCAGGATTGCAAAGAGGATTGAGAAGTGGATCTTATAACTTTGAGGTGTTCATGGATTGTAACTGGTGCTTAGCTTCTTAGTAGCTGTTAATGGTCTGGTTAGTGCGTAAAGCCAGAACCACCATGACATTTCAGAATCCCAAGTAATTATGTCCAATGAACAAACATGATTTGGTCAACATAGGGAAGCCTTCAATTGCCCTGGGAAGAGGCGATAGCTGTTAGGAAAATAGGAAGAGGAGACTCTACTGATAGTAATACCACTTCTACATCTGCAGGTGGTGTGATGAATAGTCGTAACTCATATCGTTTGGGGTTTTTGAGTCTACACAGGCTTTTATGCAAAAATACCGTCTTTTACCCATCAGTTTTATTTAGCTCTCAAAACAGCTTGCTGAAATCTTATTGGTATCTTCAACTCACATGTAAGGAATGAAATTCAAAGAAATGAAATTTCTGCTTCAAGATTACACAGCATATTTGAGTCAGACCTCACTCTGCCTCCGAATTCTGTGATCACCATGGATAGAACCTCAAGGTTTTACTCTCTGATCCAAGATCAAGGAAGTAGATAAAAGAAAGATTCCAGGTTCTAGAACTGGGTCTTTCCCGGGTCACCATGAAGCAGCCTCTTGGAACTATCTGTGCTCCTTATTATGACAAAACCACAGCAAGGGATCGTTGCTGTGTTTACCTTGTGCCTAGAACTGTGCTAAATGCTTTACATATATTACTACATTTAATCTTGGCAACCCCATGAAATGGCTGCTTTATTTTTCTCCATTATCTGAATGAGAAAAGTATGGCTTAGCTAAGTGGCTTAAGCTAAGTGACTTAACCCAAAGCCACACAATGTGTTAGTGGCAGAGCCAAACCTGAACCAGGTCAGCTTCTTGACAGAGCCCATGTTCTTCTGTTGAGCTTCCTCTAACAAAGTGGTTAGAAGTCTACTTTTTAATCTGGGATAGCTATTTCTAGAATTTTGGGTGTCACACATCAGCTTTTTACAGGGGCCCTCCTCTTCTCTTTTTGGCTCAAGCCATGCTGATTAAATGAAACAGTATGATGACAACTTGTTTCTCTTGTGATTATCCTCATTTCCTCAACCTTATCTTCTTTGTGCTCAAATATTAGCAATCTACTGAAATTGTTTTAAATCTGTTATCATTTAGCTTTAGTATAAAATCCTAGGAAATTACTTTATAGTAAAAAGAGCAGCAGAGTAGAAACAATGTCAAAGTAAAAATCTGAAAATCTGGGGTGCGTGGGTGGCTCAGTGGTTTAAGCCTCTGCCTTCGGCTCGGGTCATGATCTCAGGGTCCTGGAATCGAGCCCTGCATCGGGCTCTCTGCTCAGTGGGGAGCCTGTTTCTCCCTCTCTCTCTGCCTGCCTCTCTGCCTACTTGTGACCTCTCTCTCTGTCAAATAAATAAATAAAATATTTTAAAAAAATCTGAAAATCTGATTTCCAGTTCTAATTCTGCCCCTTTCTAGCTACCTTTGCTTGATCAAGCCTTTCCAGCTGATTTGAAATATCTGTTAACCTTCAGTAGTCAGTGACAGTTTCCTGTGTGCCTCCCCTTACAGAACACATGGAAGATTAAACCAGTTTAAGTCAATAATTCAATAAAAACCAATAAAACAGCCCTAAACACCTGTGTCCTGAATTCTCTCACTTTTAAATTAATTTCTAAGAAAATCCTCAGAGTAGTGTGTAAGAATATTTTAAGAACTTCATTGGTTTGTCTCTGGAAAATTAAGCCTAATTGATTTTTGATTTTCAGGTTTTGACTTCAAATAGAGGATAGTTTTTCTTTAAATAGCAGCAATGTACCAATCTCTTTATATAAAAAGTGGATATTTAAGACATACTTAGGGGAATGATTCTTGAACACCTTTCCCTTCCTTTCAGTCTATGAATTGTAATTGTGACTGTTAAGTAAGTGTATACTCTTCAGCTGTTATGAGAGCCTTGGTTCCTGATTTCAGTACCAATACACATTTTGAGAAAAAGCCATGAATATTTTCCTCTTCAGTCTCCCCCACAGTTCTTTATTTCGGTTCTGAATAGTATCCATATTTCTTGCCATGACAGATTATACCTAGAATCACTTTGAACTGACCCCTTGTTTCTGAATGACAGAACCAACACAACGTTCACCTTTCCTGGTAAGTACTTTTGCCCTAGGCCTCAGTTTTTTCTTCCTGATTCTGATTTTCTCCTACTTCTCATGGGCTGGGAGAATTTCTTTACATGTCAGCCTGATTTGGTACCTGTGAGTGAGGATGGTATCATCCACCGGGAGCAAATGTGAGAGAGAAGAACGCCAGCAATAGGACAATGTCCTGTATGAAAGACCTCATTTATCTTGTCGACTTTAACGCACTGCCCCAATAATTGTCTTGTTGGTATTTAAAGATTTTCATTAGCTAAATATATAATTATATACATAAATAAAGTCTGACAGTTACTATAAAATCAAAAGGCTTAGATCCTTGGAAAAAATGAGTGGACATACCTGATCTCAGATTGGGAAGTCTTTCTAATCATGTCACCCAAAACAGAAAACATAAAGAAATAAGACTGAGTAGATTATAAATCTATAATTACTACATTAAGTTTGAAAAACAAAGAAAAAGACTTGGGAATTTATATAACACATAATCAACATTTTTAGTATATAAATAGCTCATATATCAATAAACAGATGTTGAACAACCCAATAATTGTCCAATGAACATATTAGGTGTTATTGTTCAAAGGGAAATATTTTTTAAATGAAGGAAAAGTATTGCTTCGTTAGAGTAATTAAAATGTATTTAATTAGTAACTAAAAGTGAAATGTTGGAAAGTGAGTAAAAGATGGGGAGAGATTGAAGCACGCTTATTATTGGAGTTCAAATTAATGAATTTGATGGCCCAACCAGAATAAACTGTGTAAGTACCGTGCTCAATGGCATCAGATATTCCTTAAATTAATGGTATAGAAAACCTATAAGAAAACAAGTCAAAGAGTAACTGGAACTGAAGCTAGGTGTAATCCAACTCATTCTACCTTAACGGAAGGTCTGGAGACAAGTTTGGGAGATCTGGAGCACAGATTATAATATGAAATTACAACAGGGTGGTCTTGGGTTGTGAGTAAAATATAAGAATCTTCTTGGGAGCTGCAGCCCTATGGATTCTCCTGCTAAGGTTGCTGTGGTTAGTGCAAATATTGAGTGTTTTGTGCGTTCATATTGTCCCCCGTCCTACTGAGTAGTCACTGTGCTTGGATGAAATTTACGGAGTTGGTATCATAGAGTGAATTCTCCTAAAGAGGTGGGTTTTGTAACCTAATTTGAGATGTAATGATGTCAGCCTATCAGCCTTTCCTTTTCCTTTCTTCTTCTTTTCCTTTTTTCCCCCTGCCACCGAGAAGGGTTGAGACTTCCCAAAGGAGTTAAAAAGATAGCAGAACATAAGAGAAAATGTTAATGCAGTTTAGTAGTCAAATAAATGCATTGTTAATTAATAGCGTTTCATCAAATTGTCAAAGTTTTTTAATTTTAACATTCAGTATTCTCAGATACTATTGATTGCCTACGAAGAGCCACCCCACTTCAACTTCTTCCTTACTGGCAGAATGCTCATGCTTACTCGAGGGTAAAATCCAGACTGGTTTAAGACTGAGCTGTCACTATTACTCTTCCTGGTAGTTCCATTCTCCTTATCAGTGATTTGTTTAGGAAAGGGCATGTCACCCATTTCCCAGCCAATGAGACCTGAAGGCAGCCTCCTATTGGGCTTCTGAGAGAGATTTGCTCATACTAGGAGGGGGACACCAGGGGATATGATTCATTTCTGCCTCTGGTTATGGTCTTGCTATGTTTATCCTAGAACTGCTTCAGATGTTTTGTAATCCTGAAGGGAGTCAGCCTGAGGGCAAATTCGAAGAATGACATTATTAAGACATTTCATCAAGTAATCCTGAAAACTGCTCTACCATTGGTCCTTTGTTAAATGAGATATTTTCCCATATTAACTACTTTCCATTAGGCTTTCTTTTCCTTTTGACAGAATGAAATCTGATATATATACCATATGAACATAAGAACTTCAGTTCACTGCTGATGGAGAATCCATTAATTCATTTAGTATTTTCACAGGAAAATTTCATGAAACATATAAAAAGATTTTGAACTAAAAAAGCCACTTTAGTAAGAAGTTAAATGATTATATATCAGTTTCAAGTTTATATATGGTAATATTGCTTATAATAATGAAAAAAATGGTAGAAACTGAATTTCCAGTGACACAACAATTAAATAGATTTTAGACTAAACAATGCCATACTCGTTTTCATCAAATTAAAAAGTATTTAAAAATCAAGTAACTCCTTGGTTTACCATAAATGTGCATATGAGAAAATCTGTTACCACAAAGAAAATATTATTTTAGTTGATTATGAATATATCTTCCATTTATTTATTCATGAAACAGTGTTTTGAGGGTCAGCAATGTGCTAGGCATTCTGCTAGGTGCTAGAGGTACAGTGGGTCAGTGCAAAATAAGTTATCGGGCTCACAGAGATTCCCTTCTAGAGAAGGCAATGACCAAGGAGACAAAGCTGTTTTGGTTTTCTAACAAAGGGTGAAAAAGAGGATTGTGTGATGGGCAGTAAATGGGTTGATGATCGAAGCCAACATTAGGAAGGTAGTTGGGGTGGCTCTTTCTGAACTGGGACATGATGGATGAAAAATGATGCCCATGCCAAAAAATGGGAAGAGTGATCAAGGGGTAGATCAGCAAAAACAACAGTTCTAGTTTGAAAAAGAACTCAACATGCTGTGGAAGTAGAAACAATGCCAGTGTGGTCCGTGCAATGTGTTGGGGATTGGAGAAAATAGTACCAACGGTGTTGGAGAGGTAGACAGGATCCACTCATGAGTAAAGGCTTGTAAGCCACATAAGGAGTTGTGATTTTATTCCAAGAGTCATAGAAAGCCATTAAATTATTTTAATTTGGAAAATGATATCATGTGATTATTGTACCCTGGTTGTTGTGTACAGAATGGACTGTAGGAACAGAAACAAAAGTTAAGAATCTATAGTCTTGGGATGCCTGGGTGGCTCAGTTGGTTAAGTGTCTGCCTTTGTCTCAGTTCCTGATCTCAGGGTCCTGGGATTGAGCCCTGCGATGGGCTTCCTGCTCAGTGGGAAGCCTGCTTCCCTCTCTCTCTCTCTGCCTGAGGCTGGCTCCCCCTGCTTATGCATGCTTGCTTGCTTGTTGCTTGCATATGTTTTGGAGGATGAATAGGTTTTTCTAATGGAGTGTTGGTGGTAGCATCTATGAAAGAAATAACAAAACAAGTGTAAATCTTCAAAACAGGTCATTAAATATGTAAGTCTGGAGTTCAGGGATAAAGCCTAGGCTGAACATTGTATCCAAAAGATGGTACAAAACACTGATTTACTTTTCTCATTTAATCACCTACCACTCTACTTAGAGTCGTTCCCAGATGAACACACAAGGATCAATTTTCATTTTTCTCATTGTTACCCTATCTCCCACCCCAGCCTCCAGGCTTTTTTTCTGGCCTTTTTTTTTTTTTTTTTTTAAACACAGCTTTTTCCTCCAGGGTGTCTGATCTATCCTGGAAAGGCTGACAGTCACATTCTTCAGATTGGGATGCACTGTGGTAAAATGTGGGTAAGACAAACATAGTTGTCTTTTAACAAAACTCTGGAGCATTATTGTATTAACAGTTGGCAAGAGGAAGAAAGTCAAGAAGGGACAAAGAGGGGGGAAATGACGTCTTTAAGTATAATATTCATACAAAGAACATATAGAAAAATGAGCACATTCCTGCACTGCTAGAGGGAGTATAAATTCTTGCAACCTTTCTAGAGGGCTCTTTTTTTTTTTTTTAAGATTTTATTTATTTATTTGACTGAGAGAGAAAGAGAGACCACAAGTAGGCAGAGAGGCAGGCAGAGAGGGAGGGGGAAGCAGGCTCCCTGCTGAGCAGTGAACCTGATGCAGGGCTCGATCCCAGGACCCTGAGATCATGACCTGAGCCAAAGGCAGAGGCTTAACCCACTGAACCACCTAGGTGCCCCTCTCGAGGGCTCTTTGATCCAAAATCAAAAGTCATAAAGATGTGTTTAGCTTTTTGATCCATAAATTCAATTTCTACATTTTTTTTTATGTGGAAATCATTGTGCACGCAGGAAAAGATTTAGTTAATGATGTTAGTGGTAGCATTCCTTATAATAATGTAAAATAGGAAACAATGAATTATTAACAGTAGGAGACATCGTGTGGATTACCCAAACATTAAAATATTCTCCTGTCATTAACTTTTATATTGTGGAGTGTTTCATGATGTAGAAAAGTGTTAACGTATTATTGAGTAAAGAAAGTTATGAAATGGTAGGTATGTTGTGATTGCATAACAACATCAACAAGATTGGAAATCTTTATACTGAAATATTAATAGTGGTGTTGGTATTAATTGTGACCTCCCTTCTTTCCTCCTCCTGTCTTTCCTTCCTTTCATCCCTCTCCTGTCTTCCTTCTTTTTTTCTCTCATTTTCTACAGTTCATGTGGATATTGATAGAAAAATCTTAAGGTTAAAAAAGGAATTGTTGCTACTTAAAGGATGTATCATAGATTGACAGATTGGGAGCTCTGTTGTCTATGGTGACATGAATATTAGCAACCGTGATTAATACCAAAGAGGGAATTGGCAATGCAGAGAGGGAATTAGACATACATATTTAGCAAATGGTTGTTTTACCTAATGTTCCCTCTGAAAATATTTGTTGACATACTTAGGTCTCAAATGATTGAAAATGGACATCTGGACTGTGTCAAGTTTCTACTTAGAGTTAAATGTGATTGTGGTCCCTGTGCAGTGGGAATGAAGGAGAACAGCATTCAGATGGGGATACCTTGGGAGCTCAGAGGAGTCTACACGGATTTGCTTGTCCCCTTAGTTCACAAGAACTCAGAAATAAATGGTATCGAAAAGGCTTCCCTGAGGGCAAAGGTGTTTGCTTCAGTTTTTCCTTCCATTAATCCCTCTGCTTGTAGAAACTATCTGCATTTGAAGTTCGATGTAAACCATATGGCTTATTTTGGAGGCCCGGGAGATGCATAGCATTGCTCTCTATGTTCATGCCTTCTTGCCTTTATTATGCTACTCTCTCCGCATGTATTACCCTTTCTCCCCTAAATGGTACCGGGCCTTAGGTTAAGAAATAATACCATAAGCAGACATTCATTTATAAATCTAGCCTGGGCCAGAATACAGGAATCTTTATATTCACTTCCAAAATATATAACTCTTACCTACCCAGTATAAAATGTGGGGTGTGCATGATCATTGTTTTAACCAAGTCAGTTGTAAGCTCAGACTGAGGCAAAGACCAGACACATGCCCCATGGGTAGATCAAGCAGGGTTTAATTATCTCAAGAATATAAAAGGAAGTCAGCACAGTCATGATACATATCACAGAGGTCAGCAACATCAGGTCCGATGGAGATTCCAGCTTCTGAAATTGTCATCACTGGGCAGGGTAGTTACAGATGGTAAAACCCAAGTGAGAATCATATCAGTCTTTCTGGAGAGTTAATAGTCTTTCTCTTTACATCTAGCACTAAACACATAAGACTGGATACGTTCTCTCAGTAGAGTAGCCTGGGGATGTGCTCGGGACCACTTCTTTGACACCAGAAGCACCTTCTTAAACTTTATAGTGGAAATAAACAAAGACCAACCAAATGAGAACAAGCAAAGGCTATTTATTCAGAGCTTCTACAGCAGGGGGGCCAGCTACTGTCACTTGGATTTTGGCAGATACTCAAGGGCAGGCAGAAGGTTGGAAAAAAGATAAGGCTTCAGGTATGCCCTGATTTATAACTGTGGACATGAGGAAGTTGTAGGCAGGCTGGGGACAAATATTAGGAAAACTGTCTGTCATTAATCAAAGCCTGGTCATTTGGGGCCAATTGTTACTATAGTTATTATCTGGCTTCCTGGACCCATCACTAGAGATAGCAGTCAGACTTCCTGCAGGTCTAACTTATAGCAGCCTGGCTTCCTGGATTGGTTGATTTCCTGGGCAGGTTGTTGCAAGCCGTAGGTCAGAGTTCTGTTTTTATATATGTTCTGGACTTTGTTATTTGTATATTCAGCCTCTCAGTACAACACTGAATATAATATAGGAGGCATTACAACACAATACAGTAAACCGAAGCAGGAATAGTCCCCATTCATCATTCTTGGTGCAGGCGGCCTGCGGCATCCTGATCCAAGTATATTCTTAAACTTAGTACTGGAGAGCCAGGAGAGGGGTCACTTTCCCAGAAGCCTCTGGGAGTCATGCTAACAAATCCTAAGATTAGCTATAAAGCTTACCCTGCAATTTGAAAAATAATATGGGCAGGAAATGGAAGGCAGATTGAAATGATGACTGGCTTTTCTCACAAAATAACTTCATGGCCATGGTGTTTTATCCACACACCTTAATGCAACCACTGTGTGAGCCTTTGAAACAGCTTTTCATTATTCTGTCTTGGATTAAGTAATTTAAGACTGCACCATCCCAATTAAGCCATCATGATGCCATAATGGTAAGTCAGGCAACTTGATGAAGGACTTGATGATGATATATCCTGATAATTAAATTGCCCTTGGACAGGATGTCACTTGCAGGCATTCAGGACTCCTTCTGGGAATTGTGCAGGTACTGCTATAGCCCTGCCATGGGAGTTTAGATAAGAAGGAAGCAAAAGACACTGAAAAGTAAATGAACCAACCATTCTCCCTTGGGTTTCGTTTGAACAGGAATAGAGACTGATTATTAGTGACTGAACTGATTTTAATATGTTCATTTCAAAATGTAGCACTTCAATGGTTCTCAACAGTGAGTAGTAAGTAATAATAAGGAAATTCTCGCAGTGCTGTGTTACTATTCTTTTAGAAACGTTTTTTACTTGCATTACCAGAGGCCATATTGTTTAAACTCCCCCTCACCCCCAGCTGCCTGAGCTGTTTTGCGAATCTCATGTTTCAAGTAATTTCAAATGAGATTGAAGAACAAACTAATTTCAATTCCATCTAATTAAATAAGCATTTGTTGATAGCATACCTTGTTCTCAGCACTGTCATCTCACATGATGTCAAAAGATGACATTCCATTCCAGATCTTGAAAAACAAATTTAAGAATATGTTAGACAAGCTTTATAAGAACCACTAAAATTAAAAATACAATATATACTTTTGGGACACCCACTGGAAAAAAATTGAATGAATACTTTTGAAGTCAATAGAAATTATAGCAAATAAAGCATAGTCCATAGAGTAGATAGAAATGAAAGGAAAGCAAGATACCATTGACAAGAAAAAAAAAAACAAAACAGTGTAACTAGATAAAAACTAAGTTATGACAATCAAAAAAAAAATGCCTTAACTTCCTTTTTGAAAAACAAAGATTGGGACACCTGGGTGGCTCAGTCAGTCAAGCATCTGACTCTCGATTTCAGCTTGGGTTGTGATCTCAGGGTCCTGAGATCAAGCTCTGTGTCTGGGTCTGCACTCAGTGCAGAGTCTGTTTGAGATTCTCTCTCCTTTGCCCCTCTTGCTTATGCACGTGCTCTCTCTCTTTCTAAAATAAATAAATCTTTTTTAAAAAAGAATAAAAAACAAAGACTAACTATATTCTATCTCTAAATAATGCTAGGTGGCTAAGAATAAAAACATAAGCCAAGAAGCACCAGGAAAACACAAATAACCAAAGAGTATATATTGCAATATTAGTGCCAAATAAGTATAATTCCAATTAAAAAGAAGTAAATGAAACAAAGGACATAACTTTACATTGAAAAGAGCAACCAAAATGTCCTCTGTTAGCAAAATTATAAGAACTAGTCTCACTGAACATTATAAACTATCCCCCTCCCCCTCCTTTCGGCTCTCCTCTTAGGGCATTCATAAGGGGGGGACATCTGATACCATTCACCTCACATTCTTCCCAACCCATCTGTTGCTCATTAGAGATACTTTTTGAAACTCAAGATGTGGCTCAGCACCTTTAGGATTTTTTTTAGATAGTACTTTCTGGTAGAAGGAGAGATAAAGGGTTTCATAGACAAAAACTAAAGGAGTTCATTGTCACTAAATCAGCCCTGCAAGAAATATTAAAGGGGACTCTTTGAGTGGAAAGGAAAGATTGGAAGTGACAAAGACAAGAAAGGAAGAGAAAATCTCCAGAAAAAAACAATAAAACAAGTAATAAAATGGTACTAAATACATATCTGTCAAGAATTACTCTGAATATAAATGCACTAAACACTCTAATCAAAAGACATAGGGTGTCCAAATGGATAAAAAACTAAAAAACCTGTCTATATTCTGGCTATAATAGACCCATTTTAAAAAAATATTTATTTGACAGAGAGAAATCACAACTAGGCAGAGAGGCAGGCAAAGAGAAAGGCGGAAGCAGGCTCCCTGCAGAGCAGAGAGCCCGATGTGGGGCTCAATCCCAGGACCCTGGGATCATGACCTGAGCCGAAGGCAGAGGCTTTAACCCACTGAGCCACCCAGGCGCCCCTAGACCCATTTTAGACCCAAAGACACCTGCAGATTGAAAGTGAGGGAATGGAGAAACATTTATCATGCAAAGGGACATCAAAAGAGAGCCAAAGTAGCAATACTTACATCAGACAAACTAGATTTTAAACCAAGAACTGTAATAAGAGATGAAGAAGGGCACTATATCATAATAAAGGGGACTATCCAATAAGAAGATCTAACAATTATAAATATTTATGCAGCCAACATGGGAGCATTAAAATATATAAAACAATAACAAACATAAAGGAACTCATTGATAATAATACAATAATAGTAGGGGATTTTAACACCCAACTTACATCAATGGACAGATCATCTAAGCAGAAAATCAACAAGGAAACAATGGCTTTGAATGACACGCTGGACCAGATAGTTTCAGAACATTCCATCCTAAAGCAGCAGAATACACATTCTTTTCAAGTCAGATGGGACTTTCTCCAGAATAGATCACATACTAGGTCACAGTTTAGGCCTCAACAAGTACAAAAAGATTTGAGATCATACCATGCATATTTTCTGACCACAACTCTATGAAACTTGAAGTCAACCACAAGAAAAATTTGGAAAGACCACAAATTCCTGGAGGTTAAACAACATGTTACTCAATAATGAGTGGATCAACCAAGAAATCAAAGAAGAAATTAAAAAATACATGGAAGTAAGTGAAAATGAAAACACAATGGTCCAGAACCTTTGGAATGCAGAAAAAGCTGTCCTAAGAGGGAAGGATACAACAATACCAAGAAGCAAGAAAAATCTTAAACAACCTAGCCTTAAACAGCTACAGGATCTAGAAAAAGAACAACAAACAAAGCAGAAAGACAGCAGAAGAAGGGAAATAATAAAGATAAGAGCAGAAACAAATGATATAGAAACTAAAAGAGAATAATAGACCGGATCAATGAAACCAGGAACTGGTTCTTTGAAAAACTTAATAAAATTGATAAACCCTTAGCCAGACTTATCAAAAAGAGAAGAAAAAGAACCCAAATAAATAAAATCACAAATGAGAGAGGAGAAATCACTACCACCACCACCACAGAAATACAAACAATTATAAGAAAATATTGTAAAAAAACTACATGCCAACAAATTGGACAACCTGGATAAATTCCTAGAAATATATAAACTACCAAATCTTAAATGGGAAGAAATAGAAAACTTGAACAGCCTGATAACCTGGAAAGAATTTGAATCAGTAATCAAAAAAACTCCCAACAAACAAAAGTTTAGGGTCAGATGGCTTCACAGGTGAATTTTACCAAACATATAAAGAAGAGGTAATAGCTATTCTTCTCAAACTATTCTAAAAAATAGAAATGGAAGGAAAACCTCCAAATTCATTTCATGAGTCCAGCATTACACTGATAGCAAAACTAGATAGAGACTCCATTAAAAAAGAAAACTGCAGGCCAATATCCCTTGATGAACATTTTGGACATTGTTCTCAGTAAAATATAGCAAGAAACATTAAAAGAATCGTTCACCATGATGAAGTGGGACTTATTTCTGGGGTGCAAGTGTAAATCAGTATTCACCAATCAATCAACATGATATACCACATGAATAAAATAGAGGATAAGAACCATATAATTCTTTCGATAAATGCAGAAAAAGCATTTGACAAAATACAACTCCATTCGTGGTAAAAACTCTCAACAAAGTAGAGTTAGAGGGAACATACCTCAAAATAATAAAGGCCATATATGAAAAACTCACAGCTAATACCATCCTCATTGAGCAAAAACAGAGCTTTTCCTCTAAAGTCAAAAATAATGTCCACTCTCACCGCTGTTATTAACACAATACTTAAAGTCCTAGCCACAGCAATCAGACAACACAAAGAAATAAAAGGCCTCCAAATTAGTAAGGAAGAAATCAAACTTCCACTATTTGCAGATGACAGAATACTCTATAAAGAAAACCTGAGAGACTCCACCAAAAAAAAAAAATTGCTAGAACAGATAGATGAATTCAGTAAAGTTGCAGAATATGAAATCAACTCTGTTCCATTTCTATAACACTAAAAATGAAGCAGCAGAAAGAGAAATCAAGGGATCATTCCCATTTACAGTGGTATCAAAACTCTAAGATACCTGGGAATAAACCTAACCAAAGACATAAAAGATCTGTACTCTGAAAATGATAAAACACTGATGAAAGAAATTGAAGATGACACAAAAAAAAAATGGAAAAATATTCCATGCTCATGGATTGGAAGAACAAATATTGTTAAAATGCCTATGTTAACCAAAGCAATCTACACATTTAATGCAATCCCTATCAAAATACCAACAGCATTTCTCACAGAACTAGAACTTGCAATCCTAAAATTTGTCTGGAACCACAAAAGACCCCTAATAGCCAAAGAAATCTTGAAAAAGAAAAGCAAAGCCTGAAGCATCACAATTCCACACAAAACTGTAGTGATCAAGACATTATGGTTCTGGCACAAAATAGACACATTGATCAACAGATCAGAATAGAAAACCCAGAAATGAACCCTCAATTAATCTTCACAAAGGAGGAAAGGAGGAAAGAATCTACAGTAGGGAAAAAACAATCTCTTTACCAAATATTATAGGGAAAATTGGACAGCCACATGCAGAGGAATGAAACTGGAACACTTTCTTACACCATACACAAAAATAAACTCAACATGGATTAAAGACCTAATGTGAAACCTAAAATCATAAAAATCCTAGAAGAGAGCATGGACAGTAATTTCTCTGACATTGGCCATAGCAGCATTTTTGTAGATGTTTCCTAAGGCAAGGGAAATAAAAGCAAAAATAAACTGTTGGGACTTCATCAAGACAAAAAAACAAAAAACAAAAAACAAAAACTTCTGCACTGTGAAAGAAACAATCAACAAAACTAAAAGGCAACCTACAGAATGGGAGAGCTATTTACAAATAACATATCTGATAAAGGGTTCGTTTCCAAAATATATAAAGAACTTATAAAACAACACCCAAAGGTGTAATAATCCAGTCTAGAAACAGGCGGAAAACATGAGTAGACATTTTTCCAAAAAAGACATACAGAGATGGCGAACAGATACATGAAAAGATGCCCAGCATCACTCAGCATGTGGGAAATAGAAATCAAAATTACAATGAGATACCACCTCATACCAATCAGAATGGCTAAAATTAACACCACAGGAAACAACAGGTGTTAACAAGGATGCAGAAAAAGGGGAACCCTCCTACACTGCTGGTGGGAATGCAAGCTGGTGCAGGCACTCTGGAACACAGTATTAAGGTTCCTCAGAAAGTTAAAAATAGAACTACCCTATGATCCAGCAATCGTATCGCTAGGTATTTACCCAGAAGATACAAAAATACTAATTTGCACCTTGATGTGTATATCAGCAATGTCCACAATAGCCAAATTATGGAAAGAGCCCCAATGTCCATTGACTGATGCATGGATAAAGAAGAAGTGATACACACACACACACACACACACACACACACACACACACACACTGGAATATTACTCAGCCATCAAAAAGACTGAAACCTTGCCATTTGCAATTATGTGGACAGAGCTGGAGAGTATTATGCTAAGTGAAATAAGTCATTCACAGAAAGACAAATACCATATGATTTCACTCAAATGTGGAATTTAAACATAGGGAGAAAAAGAGAAAGGAAAACCAAGAAATAGTATCTTAACTATAGAGAAAAACTGATGGCTACCAGAGGGGAAGTGGGTGGGGGGATGGGTTAAAAAGATGGTGGGGATTAAGGAGGGCTGTTGTGATGAACACCGGTTGTTGTATATTGAATCACTTAATTCTACATCCGAAAATAATATACTCTGTTAAGTAACTGGAATTTAAATAAAAACTTAAAAATTAAAAATAAAACAAAAATAAAATAAAAACAACACTTTCTGAAATACCACTTATTTTAGTTTTCTGCTACTGCGTAACAAATTACCCTAAATTTAATGGCTTAAAACAGCATTTGTTAGCTCACAGTTCTATAGGTCAGAAGTGGGCAGGCTTTACTGGGTTTTCTAATTTCTATCTCACAAGGCTAAGATCAAGGTATCATCTGGACTGGACTCTTCTCTAAAATCTCTAGGGAAGAAATCACTTTCAGGATCATTCTGGTTGTTGGCAGAATTCATTTCCCTGCAGTTGTAAGACTGATGTCTCCATTTCCCTGCTAGTTGTCAGCTGCACAGGACAGTTTATAGCTCCTAGAGGCCACTCTCCCTTCCTTTGTGTGGGCCCCTCTGTCTTTAAAACTAACAATCCTTCTGGGTTCCCCGTCCTCCCTCCCGGCTTTTAAAGTTTTTATTTTATTTTAATTCTCAGTTAGCATACAGTGTTATATTAGTTTCAGGTGTAGAATGTAATGGAATCCTTCTGTTTTAGATCTTTTTCTTCTGCCACCAGACAGAAAACTCTCTGCTTTCAGAGGGCTCATGTGATAGTTTAGGTCCATCCAGATAATCTCCATTTTGATTAATTCAAAGTCAAGTGACTAGAACTCATAATTGCATTTGCAAAATCTCATTTGTCCTGTAATGTAACATAATCACAAGTGGAATATTGCATTCATTATATTCATACGCCCTCATATTAGGGCAAGAAATCTTGATGGAGAGCATGGATTTTAGGATTCTACCACATTGCTTGTAGGCCTCTCTTCGCTTACTGCCATGTGAATCCTAAAGTCTCAGTAGCCTTTACAACTATTTTGGAGTCTTTTATTTTTACCCAAATTTAAATTTTTGTTGTCCATATTTTTGTGGCTTTCAGATTTCCCTGATGAGAAAAGGAAACTGCTAATGCACCCATGGTCATGTTAAAAGTTGCTCTGGGGGCGCCTGGGTGGCTCAGTGGTTTAAGCCGCTGCCTTCGGCTCAGGTCATGATCTCAGGGTCCTGGGATCGAGTCCCACGTCCGGCTCTCTGCTCTGAAGGGAGCCTGCTTCCCTCTCACTCTCTCTGCCTGCCTCTCTGCCTACTTGTGATCTCTCTCTGTCAAATAAATAAATAAAATCTTTAAAAAAAAAAAAGTTGCTCTGGCCATTTTTGATAGTGATTTAACCCTTCATCAGCTTGTTTTATGACTCCAGGATTTGTTTTTTTGGAATTTTGATTCAGATTATCTAACATGCTGCATCTAATAATTCAAGCATTTAAGTTGGGGTAGGGTCGTAGGGGACTTAAATCTATCCTTTGTTGTTTTTCCTTATCCTAGCTTATTTCCTTCTGTGTTTGCCAGTAGCATCTTATGAGCTCAGCCTTGTTGAACTTAATCTGGGGGAGTCCTGAGAGTGTAAATTGGGGATACTTGCTTTGGAGAAGATTTGTATTTTTTTTTTAAATTTTTAAAGATTTCATTTATTTATTTGAGGGAAAGAGCACATGAGAGAGAGAGAGAGAGAATGAACCAGCAGGGTGAGGGGCAGAGAAAGAGGGAGAAGCAGGCTCCCTACAGAAACGTACTTGATCCCTGGATCCCTGGGATCATGACCTGAGCCAAAGGCAGATCCCCAACCACCCAACCCAGAGGATTTGTATTTTCATAGGCCCCTTCATTTGTTGCTTCAAAGGCTCCAGGCTTAGTACAGGAGGCTCAATAATGAGCTTTCAACCTTGCCAGAGGTACAAAGCTTGGTCACGAGATGGTAATTCTGATCCTAGTATTAGCCTCAGGGCATACATATATTTTGAATTTTTTATTTCTCCCTGATCTTGTGTCAGTTCATCTGTTTTCTCTTTTTTCCTCCCTTCTTCCCTCTCTTCTTTCCTGTCTCTTATCCTATCTTACTTCCTTTCTCCCAAGCTTAGGTTGTGCTAACAAAGGCAAAGAGTCAAACGCATGGGACACAGTGGTAGCCCTACTGTACTTGGCGTTGGTCAGAGTCAAATGTTGTGCTCTTTTCTGAGAATCACTTTTTAAGGGGCTCATGATCAAAGTGATGCACATCCAGAGGTTCAGCCAAAATAAATATGAAAAAATGTAGGTTTGTTTACTTTGTTTACCTGGGAAAAGAGAAGGCATGTAATCTTTCTTCATATATCTGAAAGGATCTTTCACGAGAGAGAAATAAATCTTATCTTTTATCTTCCAGAAGCAGAACCAACTAGTGCATCTAGCAGGAAGGTTCATGTTAGCTCAACATAAGGTGAAACTTATGATTATGCTTGTCCAGAATTGGAATGGACTGCCTTCGTGAGTTGTGAGCTCTCTTGTCTGGGCTCCTGTGGAGGTAGGATAAGTCTCCTTAGCAGTCTGCTAAAGGGCGGGAATAAACTTCTCCTTTGTCTAAGAGGCTGTAAAAAATAACCTTCACTCTCCCAGTGACCTCAGATTCTAGGCTTGTTTATTCTGTGACTCATAAATATAGACAGAAAGTAAGAAATTATAGCCATCTGGAAAATAAAAAACATTTATGTCACATTCTGAGTGTAATGGAAGGAAATTTTATGTCACAGTATTGAAGAAACTCTTCCAATTAGTGAATCAGAATAATCATTAATATTTTTCACTTCCAAAATAGTCCTCCTTGTAATGTGCCAAGAAAAAAAGGCAATTAATTTTTATACAAAATATTCTCCTCATGCATATCCACACTGGGAGAAAATATGCATTTTTTAATAATAATAAGGTTCAGTCAGAAATGGAAATTTAGTTCATCTTAAACTAAATAGAATAGACACTGGTAAATGAGAAGAGATGACACGGCATGAGCTATATAATTACATTAAAATACATTTCAGGGTAGTTTCCTTTAATATTAAAACTATAATGCTTTATAGAAACGGATACAGGGTTTTTGAATATTTTTGTAAATGATATTGAGATCTTGGTATTTTGTTCTTAGAATTTTATATGAACATAAAATCACACATGTTCTAAGAAACATCACTTTAGGGAAAACAACACATTTAACCTTACACTGTAGAATAAAAGCTTATGTCGAAATGTTTTAGAAATTCAGGGGGCGCCTGGCTTGCTCAGTGGGTTAAAGCCTCTGCCTTCAGCTTAGTTCATGATCCCAGGATCCTGGGATCGAACCCTGCATGGGGCTCTCTGCTCAGCAGGGAGCTGCTTCCTCCTCTCTCTCTGCCTGCCTCTCTGCCTACTTGTGATCTCTGTCTGTCAAATATATAAATTAAAAAAAAAAAAAATCTAAAAAAAAAATTCAGATACCCTTCACGTTCTCTGGATTCTAGAGTGACAAGAGAAATCTGAGGAAGAAAGACTCAGGTCCTCTAGTCCCTGTTAGGGACAGTGAACACACCCCAGGAGAATGGGGTTACTCTGAGAAAGGAAGATCAATCCAGACACAGAGAGGATGAGAGCAAAAGAAAGGCAAAATGTGAGCAAGATGTTCTTCAGGGCAAAACTGAAATTTGATCCCAAGTGACAGGCAAAGGGATGAGAGACCCAAATTATTTGACTGTATTTTATGAAAGCTTTAGGAGTATGGAATTGTATAATTTCAGAAGAAATTATGCAGGGGGGAATTTTGGAAACATACTGATAACCCAACGTTACAAACAACTTAATGCCTTAGCTTGACAAGTCATGACATATCCAGAGGAGACAAAAGTTACAGAAGTATAGGCTAGTTGAGGACATAATCCTGTAGTCCTACTAGAGTTCAGGCTCCTGCAAACAGAAGTATATATATAAACATATAGTGTCTGTAGTAGAATAAGAATGAGAACCTTCTTTGGAGTCTGAAGGTAGGAATATACAACTGGCTTTGCCTCTAGATGTGTAATTCGGTTTACTCATCTTAGAAATGGAAATGCCGGGGCGCCTGGGTGGCTCAGTGGGTTAAGCCACTGCCTTTGGCTCAGGTCATGATCTCAGGGTCCTGGGATCGAGCCCTGCATCGGGCTTTCTGCTCAGCGGGGAGCCTGCTTCCCTCTCTCTCTCTGCCTGCCTCTCTGTCTGCTTGTGATCTCTGTCTGTCAAATAAATAAATTAAAAAAAAAAATCTAAAAAAAAAAAAATTAAAAAAAAAAAAAAAGAAATGGAAATGCCAATATGCACCCCGCATTATTTTTGTGAGGGCCAAGTAAAAGAGTGTATGTAAAAGTGGTTTATTTTATTTATTTTTTAAAAGATTTTATTTATTTGTCCAAGAGAGAAAGTTCACAAGCAGGGGGAGAGGTAGGAGGGAGGGAAAAGCCCTGAGCAGGGAGGATGATGCGGGGCTTGATCCCAGGACCCTGGGATCCTGACCTGAGCTGAAGGCAGACGCTTAGCCGACTGAGCAACCCAGACACCCCTGTAAAATATTTTATTTTTTTTTAATATTTTATTTATTTGACAGAGAGAAATCACAACTAGGCAGAGAGGCAGGCAGAGAGAAAGGAGAAAACAGGCTCCCTGCAGAGCAGAGAGCCCGATGTGGGGCTCGATCCCAGGACCCTGGGATCATGACCTGAGCCGAAGGCAGAGGCTTTAACCCACTGAGCCACCCAGGCGTCCCCCTGTAAAATATTTTATAAAGTGATCTATGGAGGGGCACCTGGGTGGCTCAGTGGGTTAAGCCTCTGCCTTCAGCTCAGGTCATGATCCTAGGGTCCTGGGATCAGGCCCCCAATCGGGCTCTCTGCTCAGTGGGGAGCCTGCTTCCCCCTCTCTCTCTGCCTGCCTCCTGCCTACTTGTGATCTCTCTTCCTGTCAAATAGAAAAAAAAAAAAAAAAAGTGGTGTATGGATAGGATGTCTTATTATTACTATCTACAGTAGGTATCTGTGGTTTTTGCCTTTCAGGCATGTTTTCCCATTATTCTGGGAATCAATCTGTTTTTCCCTTTTATCCAATCTTGTACTTTCAGTCTAGGTTAGTCAGAAAGGGCAGACCTCCCCCTGGGGGGGAGACCATCACACAGATCAGACTGGGGAGCTTACCACATCAACCTTGGGCCTTGCTCTAGTCATTTTTTCAGAACAGTCATGAGTCAGGTCAGGCCAGTTGGTGTCTAGGCCTTCTGATGGAACTTGAGAAAAGAGGGACGCTTTATGTTATGAGAGGGTAGGGAGCAATGGAAATTGCTACCCATTTTGGGAGAGCTTGCCTGAGAATAAGCTAACCCAAGAAAGAAAGCAAAACCAAGAAATAGTGAAATAGCATCCCAAGACATCATCAACCCCTGGTGTTCAGATATGTTTGAAGCCAGAATTACCCTTACATGAGTCCATAAACTCCTCTTTCTGTCCTAACTTGGATTTAGCTTTCTGTCATTGGTCATCAAAACTGTACTCTCTGAGTCACTATGATTAGGGAAACTTTCATTATAAATTATTAGTGTTACTTGTAAAAGCTCCACACCTAGTATGTACTAAGAAATTACAGTTGCCCCTTCAACAATGGAGGGGTTGGGGTTAGACTTCCTTGATTGGCTCTGTCATGGGTCCTGTGAAGTCATGCACAATGTCTAGACAGTTTTCTCCAGCAGGAATATATTGTTTCAGACTTCATGACTTTCATGACTTTTTCTCATAACAACAATAGCATCTTCAATGGTGTAATCTTTCCAGACTTTCTTGATGTTTTCTATATTGTGGTTCTCTTTCATAGCATTGACAGTCATTCTCATAGAGTACTGTGTGTACTGAGCCTTAAAGGTCCTTAGGACACCCTGATCCATGGTGATTAGAGATGTTGCATTTGGGGGCAAGCGGACCACTTTGGTGTCATCAGTGTTAAACTCGTGGGGATCTGTGTGGCCAGGGGCATCATCCAATATCAAAAGAACATATTTCCTGACTTCAGGGACAAAGCATCACAATGGAACCAGCCCAGAAAAAAGGTTTCTTCTTATCCAGGCCTTCTTGTTTGACATCCAAAAGACTGGAAGCTGGTGGAAGCCTTTTCTCTTCAAGGCTCAGGGGTTAGCAGCCTTACAGATATAAGGGCAGTCCTGATTATAAACCAGACTGCATTTGTGCAAAAGAGTAGAGTTAGCCTATCCTTTCTGCCTTAAATCTCAGTGCTAGCTTTTCTTCCTTACTAATAGTGTGTGTGTGTGTGTGTGTGTGTGTGTGTGTGTGTATATATATATATATATATATATATATATTTTTTTTTTTTTTTTTTTTTTTTTTTGGGGAGAGCGAGCATGAAAGGAGGGGGAGGGAACGGGCAAAGGAAGAGACAGAAGCAGGCTCCTCTCTGAGCAGGGAGCCTGCGGGGGCGGGGGGGGGGGGTAGGGAGGAGACACACTTAATTCCAGGACCCCTGGATCATGACCTGAGTTGAAGGCAGATGCTTAAGTGACTGAGCCACCCAGGTGCCCCCCTTACTAATACATTCTTATGGCAATTTTCCCCCCAGAATAGGGTACTTTTATCTGTATTAGCAATCTGTTCAGGCAGAGATCCTTGCTCCTCAATGTTTTTCTTAATAGCATCTGGGAATTTATCTTTGCCTCTTGGTTGACAGAAGCTGCCTCTCCTGGTATCTTGACATTTTTTTAAAGCCAAACCTTTTTTTTTAAGATTTTATTTTTTTAAGTAATCTTTATACCCAATATGAGGCTTGAGCTTACAACGCTGAAACCAAAAGTCACATGTTCCACCAACTGAGGCAGCCAGGCACCTCTACAACCAAACCTTTTTAAAATTATCAAACCATCCTTTGCTGGCATTAAATTCTCCAGCTTTAGAGGCTTTACCTTCCTTCCTTTTGCCCTAGTTGTCATATCATGACTTTGCTTTTTCATGAATTATATTAGAGTTGATAGGGATGGCTTTCTTAAAGCAATCCTGCACCCACATAGAAGCTGCATTTTCAATATGATATAGGAACGTATTTCACAGAAAATGCAAGGTTTTCATGCCTGCTGGCAAACTGCAGGAGCAGTGTCACAAATCCCCCCCACCCTTTTAAAAGATTTTACTTATTTAAGAGTGAGAGGGAGAGAGAGAGAGCGCGCGTGTGCGCGCACAAGTTGGGGAGGGTCAGAGAGAGAGGAAGAAGCAGGTTCCCCACTGAGCAGGGAGCCTGATGTGGGGACTTGATCCTAGGACCCTGGGATCATGACCTGAGCTGAAAGCAGGGGCTCAACCAACTGAGCCACCCGGGTGCCCCATTACCACCCCCCTACCCCCCCACCCCGTTTTTTAAAGGATTTAAAAGATAACTCCTTTATCTTGAAATGGCAGATAACCACAGCTGCAGACCGCGATCTATGGTGCATATCAAGCAAATCATTCTTTTCCTGTAATGGGATGACTTCCTGGGATTCTTGGGAGCACTTCCTGCACCCCTAGTAGCACTTCCTGTGGGTCCCATGGTGTTATTCAAGGTTTATAATGTTGCACTAAACATGATGAAAAATATGTGAGAACCATGAGAGATTGCTTTTTACTGTGATGCGCGACGACCTGGTGAGCCAAACTGCTCGAGTGGAGATGATTAGCGTCATAGGGCGTTTGAAGAGGATGCTCGCGACAGTTGAGCTCACTGCAGTAGCAACAGGAGGGGGCTTCCAAATTATTACCACAGTACAGTAGGTACTCCAGCTAATTTTCTGCAATTATGACTTAATACAGTATCTTTACATTTGTTTATACTTCCCTTGACTGCAAATGGTGTGGCACCATGTATTGTCTGTAAGTATGTGCATAGCTTTGATAGATTTTAACTTTTCTTTAACAGAATCATGTATATTTTATAGTATTAACGATAAAATAGTATCTACATATAAACATACCTACTGGTTTCTTAATTTTTTTGATATTCCTTAGTTACACAGTATGCGAGTTTTTTCAAATTGTGACAAATCTCCAAAAACTTTTCCAATATATTAATTGGAAAAAAAATTCCTCACCTAAGTGGACATGTGCAGTTCAAACCTGAGTTGTTTAAGGGTTAATTGTACTAATTGGTCATAGAATTGGTGCTGAAAATGTGAATGATTGGTCTGGATAATCTTTATTCTTTTTTTTTTTAAAGATTTTATTTATTTATTTGACAGAGAGAGAGATCACAAGCAGGCAGAGAGAGAGGAGGAAGCAGGCTCCCCGCTGAGCAGAGAGCCCGATGCAGGGCTCGATCCCAGGACCCTGAGATCATGACCTGAGCCGAAGGCAGAGGCTTTAACCCACTGAGCCACCCAGGCGCCCCTGGAAAATCTTTATTCTTTTTTTTTTTAAGATTTTATTTATTTGACAGAGAGAGATCACAAGCAGGCAGAGAGAGAGAGAGGAGGAAGCAGGCTCCCTGCCGAGCAGAGAGCCCGATGTGGGACTCGATCCCAGGACCCTGAGATCATGACCTGAGCTGAAGGCAGAGGCTTAACCCACTGAGCCATTCAGGTGCCCCTGGAAAATCTTTATTCTAAGTCTGCTTCCTTTAGTACTATTTTTTTTAAAGATTTTATTTATTTATTTGACAGACAGAGATCACAAGTAGGCAGAGAGGCAGGCAGAGAGAGAGGGGGAAGCAGGCTCCCTGTTGAGCAGAGAGCCCGATGCGGGGCTCGATCCCAGGACCTTGGGATCATGACCTGAGCCAAAGGCAGAGGCTTTAACCCACTGAGCCACCCAGGCGCCCCTATTACTATTTTTTAATGTTATCATACTTGCTTTTCGTCCTGCCCTGACCCTTTAGAAAATGATCCTTCTCCTGAAATAGGCTGAAAGCCTCTGTAGTCTAAAGCAACTTAAACATGATGCTATAAGAAGAGATTTAATAAGGGGCGCCTGGGTGGCTCAGTGGGTGAAGGCCTCTGCCTTTGGCTCAGGTCATAATCTCAGGGTCGTGGGATTGAGCCCCACATCGTGCTCTCTGCTCAGCGGGGAGCCTGCTTCCCCCTCACTCTCTGCCTGCCCCTCTGTCTACTTGTGATCTCTGTCTGTCAAATAAATAAATGAAGTCTTTAAAAAAAGAGAGATTTAATGAACAGAGGAAACAACACCACAAGTCTAACATATGCTCACTGAACACAAGAAACTCAAAATCGTGCAACACTCAGACAGTCCTTCAAGGTTCTGGAAATTCCCCAGCTTCTTCCTTGAGCTCCTGACCTTTGCCCCAGTATGGCAACTTGATATTCTCAGCTGTGTGTTTGGTGTACTCAACAACCAGAAACCTCCTACACGTACTTGATCTTCTGGTGGAAGCCTTTCAGTGGGTTTCTCACCATCTTGCTCACCATGCAGCTGGGGGTGGGTCTTGTGGGGCCATGGGAAAATGTCCATCACCACCAAGAGCAAAAGGAGCCCAAATCCAGTTTCTTTTCTCTGATCTTCTTCCCTGGGAGAGGATGTTCCTTTATACGATTAAAGAGCAAAAACAAACAAACAAACAAACAAACAAAAAAACAAAACTACAAAAACCAAAAACCAAAAAACCCAAAGAAACCCACAATACTGAACTTAATTTCAAGTACGACTTCTTTCCCAAGAATTTAACTGGTAGCTACATGATCGCATTCTTGTTGCTAATGAACAGTAAAGGTGCCAAGAAACCAAAGCAGTACATGGGAGAAAAGGAAGAAACCAAGAGTTTAGGTCATTTGTGAATATAGGTATTCAGTTTTTGAATAATTAAAGATATCCAATCTGTAGAATGTTAGAGAAATCCCTAAGCTACATTTATATTTAAGCATGTCATTACTAATCCAGAACATTAAATTTTTATCATAATAGTTATGGACAGTTCTGCTAAAGAATCTCACTTATTGGCTATCAAAATAAGGGAAATGCTGAATTATGGAATACCATACTTTGAATATTTAATAAATTAATCCTCTGTGCTGATAGTAAGAGTTCTAGAAATCATTCCTGTTGTGTGACAACAATTGGTCAATATACTAATAAATAATAATTGGGAGAAGTCAATGCCTTATAGGTTTACAACACAAATTAGAAGTACAGAGAGATCATACTTAAGGTTAAGTTCATTCTAAAAAAGACCATTGGTGGTTATGAATACTTAAAAGGAAAGGAAAGAAGATTGGAGCTTTTGACAGAGTTGACTCTTTTCAGAGTTCCTGGGTCATTAAACAGGAGTTTATTCATATAAATTTTGGCAGTGGTATTGGGATCTTGCTATTTTTCTTTCATATTTTTCACATCACTGAATTGTACCAGATTCTCTTGGGTGCTCAACAACAGATTCTGACTCTGAAATCCTTACCACTTCTCAAATGAGGAAGAAGAGGAGGAGGGAATAGGGAGAGAGGGAAGGAGGAGAGAGAGAAGGGGAGGGAAGAAGAAGAGAAGGAATGGAGCACGGAAAAGGAAGGGATAAAGGCAGAAAATGTGAGAAAAAGAAAAGAAGAAAGGGAAGGGAGGAGGGAAAGATGGAAGTGGAGGCATGGAGGGATTGGGGAAGACCAGAAATCTCATTCATTTTGACATAGGAGGTGTACTCTAACTTTTTTGTATAAAACAGTCTTAAGTGAACCCCTAGATGTCATATAGTGGGTGACGGGAGCTCCCTATTCCTAGAGAATTTTAAAAATACTATGCAATCAATCCTTGATTGGGACCCAAATCCTCAATTTTAAACTTCTAAATATTATAGAATTCAAATACAGGTTTTTTATAGATTTAAATGATTCAACATGGAGATAATACAAGTAAATTTTCTTACAGAATTAGATTTTTTTTTTCTCAGCTTAATTGCATGACATTTGGTAGAAGAAAGTTTAATGTTTGGGGGTGATCATTGCTGATAGTGACTTTGGAAGGTCCTGACAGGTGATTTCCTGGAATCAAGCAGATGATTGTTAAGACAGGAAGAGAAAGAAGATGCTGAAGAGGTTTGCCCCTGTGGCCATTTACATCTGGCTGGTTTATATCTGTTTTAGATTTGCTCTTCTGGTCAGGTCTTCTTGGCAACTTCTTAAATGATCTGATAAAACTGATGAATATATTAGAGGAGGCTCAGAAGATGGGGATTCCCACTTCCTGAGTTGGGTCTGCCTGCACTTTCCTACAGAAAAGTCCTGTTTCAGTCACCTGAACTATAATTTTCTTACCCCAAGGATATTATGGTGAAAAGAGATTAATCTAAATAGAAAACATTGCTTTAATCCCTACACTTCATTGGTTTGATGAAGTTTGAAGAAAACAGGAATAACTCAAGTGTGTTGAGGACCAGTGATTTCACATTTAAAAAGCATAAAGCTTATTAATGGTCTTGAAAAGATTCCGTATGAATACAAAACCATCATTATCACTGGTATCATAATCCAAATATCTTGACAACATTTTTCTGATTCAGACTGTTAAATTTCATATTAAAATATAATAAAAAGATATTCATTTACAAAACCCTTGTAAACAGACAAAGCTTGAAAAACAGGAAGTATACTTCGGGAACTCCACACAAACAAGCACATTTTAAGGTACTTTTCCCAAGTAATAAGGACAGAGTTAGGATATAACAATAGCAGTAGTAGTCAAAATTTTATTGAGGGCTAAGCATCCATTAGGCACACCTGCTTTATTATCTTATGTAATTCTCACAAAACCCTTCTGTTCTCCTATTTCATCGATAAGCAATCAGCAAAGCAAAAATCCCACAGAACATACTGGTGTATACAAAAGGAATGGAAGGAATCTGAACTGGAGGGTATCAGAGAGTCAATCTCATATATCCCAACACGAGGATGTTGAAAAGTATTTAGTAGACACAGAAGACAATAAAGCTGGTGACGTTGGTATAAAGGGGAAAGAGTATAATAACAAAGCATATTCATAGACGAAACTAAGCTTTCAGCTTGGTTTACGGAACTCTGAAATAATAAGCTACAGTTGTTTTGTTTTCTTAACTTACTGCTACTTCTTTGTGCTGAAACGCTTTTAAATCTCCATAGTACTGTCCGTGGACCTCAGAAAGGGTTTGGCTCTGGGCAGACTTTATCTCTGAGTCAAACTGGCTGCAGAAGCTTAACATCTCGGGCACAAATATATTATGTTGCCATCACTTGAAGCATAAGTAAAATAAAAATTTAAAAAGAAACAGATGGTAGTAATGATGGTAATATTTTTGGAGTGATGGCAATATGTTTTGCTTTGATTGGCTAGAATTGAGCTTAATGTGGATCTTATTTAGCCTTTTAAAGTTAATTTCTATTTTTCTTTCTCCTTTCTTCAGGAAGAAAAGAGCTAAAATAGCACTCAGTACTCTACTAGCACTTTGCTGGTGACAATGGACTATTTATCTGGTTTTAAATAACATGGCTTAACTGTGGCTGTCAGTAAAATAAGGGCCTTAGCATACCACTGGCGCCCACACTGGGTACCACAGGCCACAGAGAAGCACTTAGTAGTTGTGTGTAATCAAATTTGTAAAAACTGATCCAGAATAATGCTTCATTATTTATAGGAGTGCTATAATAAATCTTTTGCAAACTATGGAATCCGTTTGTAATGTGAAATGTCTCTTGTGTTTTTAAGTTTGAATTTTTGTGTACATGTGGTCTTCATAAAGTAAGAATTTATGGAAGCCCAAGTAAAGCTAAAGTACCCAATTCATTTGTTCACTCAAACTCTGAAATGATGCCATATACTAAGCATCATTCCAGGTCAGAGGGATGGCCATGATGAAGTCCACTAATGCCCTTACGGTGCTTAACTAAGTTGGGGAGAATTTTGATACCTAAATATTCTTCGCTTGGAAAGTCAAAGATAAAATACGCACCTTCCTTCTGGAAGGCAGCTATCCAATCATTTCTTGAAAGCAATGCCATAGGTAATCTTTTTGAAATCTCCTTGTCACATATTAAACAACACAATAATATGATGAATTTGTGTTGTCATAAAATATCAAGTGCGAAAATGAGAACTGGCAGGTCTCGGGGAGCTGAATGCCCTGGAGTCCTAAGCTGTACCTGGAGGTTGGGTCTTTCAGCGTTACAGCCTGAAGGGACCTCAGATTCTTGTGTCCACCCTGTCCCCTCCTCGGTCCCATCATCTACTTTGTTTTTTCAGAGGAAGAAACTCAAAAAGGTTGGGAAATCAGCCGAAACCGGAATCAATGAGGGTTTTTTCATCCCCAGACTTTTTAGCTGATTTGCTGACTGATTCTGCTCCTCCTTATGTAAAAATGACACATTTTAGGGTTTGAGGCGTGTTCTCTTGCTCCCTTTTGGTTAAACTTACATGCTTATAAGTAGAAGATGTGGTGACGACAGATGATGGATGGTAAAAAGAACTTCTGCAAGGACGGCGGAGCCTAAGTGCTCTGGGCTCAGGACCCTTAAGCCCTTAACTGACCCGCCCATCCCCCTTAAGTCCGCTGGCCACTCTGAGGATTAGGCTGGTGGTAGGGCGAAACTACAGATCCCAGGAGGCGGAGGGGCGTCCCTCTCAACCTTTCCGTAGGTGAGTCGCTCCCTTCATTGCATTCTGGGAAATGTAGTTTCTTTCTAATCAGTGCATACCCTGTCTTGGAAACCAGAGCTATTAGGTTTGAGGGATCCGCCCCTCCACTGGCCCCGCCCTCTCTATTGACCCCGCCCCAGGTTGCTCAGGAGATAAGAGACGCGGAATCCTGAATCCTGGTCGGTGTTGGCGTGGGGAGCAGAATAGGTGCAGAAAGAAATCCTCTGAGGTCTGAATGTGGCCAGCCTCAATGGAGAGTTCTGGCAGCTCCTGCCAGGACTGGTGCAGCAGTAAACAATACTGGTTTGAGCTCGGACCCACGGACTTGCTGGAGCGCAAGGGCTCCCTCACCCTCCGCTCCCATCACAAGAAGTACTCGAAACCCGTGTTGGTGTATTCTTGGTGAGCGAGCTCTCTGCAGTTCCTGATTGCTGGGGGAAGGGATGGGTGGGGGAGGAGAGGAAAGGATAGTAACAGAGAGGGCAAGGGTGGAGAGGATAGAATAAACAGAGAAGAAGAGAATGAATAAACAGGAAGAGAAGAGCAGAGAAAGGGAAAAGGAAGAGGTGAGAAAGAAAAAGATGAGAAGTGAGAGAACTGGGAGAGGGGACAAGGGAGAAAAAAGAAAGAGAAGAAAGATCTTCATAGGAGAGATAAAGAGGGTGGGAGTGAGAGTTTGGGGCAGCAGGAAGAGATAGGAAAGCCTCCAAGAGCAGCTCCCCAGACACACGGAGACCTGCTGTAGCAGCTCCCAGTCCACCAGAGGTCATAGATCACTCTCACAGTCTATGCAGGTGAGGCCTAGAAATCACATTTCTGAAATAACATTACTTACTCTTAAAAGGAACGGTCCGTTAGGGGACAGCAGGAGGGTGATGAGTTAATTTGTCCAAACCCTCCTTGATCCCATTCATTCATTTAATGTATGTGAACCCTGCAGCTTCTGTCTTGCAAACTTTCTACAGCCTGCCCACTTTTCCTACAAGCCCTCCACCTTGTAATTCTTATCCCTAAAACTGACTCTCTGCCTATTTTGAACTCAGTGTGAGAGGCTAGATAGATTTGGAATCCAAAGCTCTATTATGAAGTAGAAAATCCCCCTTTTAGCCTCATACAGGGGTTTCCTCATAGACCTCAAGCAAAACACTTAGCTCTTCCATGATTTTGTTACTCTGTAAAGATGTAGGTCATAATATAAATCACTATTAGAAATTACTGTTAAAGACCTTTTTCAAGTGGACAGTGTTTCTGCTCTCTTTTGTCCTACCATGACTTGTGGACATCAATAGCAAAACCACAGAAGAACATCCATGAGAAGATGAGGAATTTGGTGGGGGAGAAGTGTGGTCTAACCTGGAAAGTCATTATGGTCACTGCAAAAATGTAGAGAGTTCTTACGCTGTTAATTTTAGAAAGAACGTTTGGGAACAGGAAGAAATAAATTCAACATTCATGTGTCGTGCACTTTGCTATGTGTTGGAGACACAGAGGCAGGTAAAGTGGATTCAATGAGTTAATTTGTCTAAAGCATTTAATACCATGCCTGTATATAGTAAGCAGTCAAAAATATATGGTAGCTAATACTGATTTTTTAGGATAATATAATGGTTGAACACTTGGACTGTAGGTTGGAGTATCAACTCTGTAGCATGTGATATGGCAAGTCACATGGCTGCTCTAGGCCTCTGTTTCTGCAACTGTAAAATGGACTATTGTAAGATTAAACACGGTGTTGTATGTGAAGCACCTTTTAACATGTAGCCTGGCACTTAGCACAGTAAAGGTTATATACATGTATTAGGACACGGTCATCGACCTCAAGGAATTTCATAAATCTGTAAAGGAGAATGCCATTAAATTCAGAATAATCCGATCTGTGCAAAATAGAGATGAGTATAAGAGGTAAAGGTAACAGGGAGAGGTTTGTGTGTATGTGTGGTTTCCTGAGCAGGGTTTAGAAGGAAGAATCGGAGCTCCATAGATACACAAAAGAGAACATCACTCACAGGCAAGCACAGTGGAAGAGTAAGAAGCAACCTCATAGGGAAATAGAAATAGTTCTCCATAGTCCACAAGTACAGTTGATCCTGTTTATTTGCGGATTCTGTATTTGTGAATTTGCCTACCTGGTAAAATGTATTTATAATCCCAAATCAATACTCAAGGTGCTTTCATGGTCATTTATGAACATGTGTGGAGAGGCAAAGTTTTTTAGTCACTCCCCACCCCCACACCCCATCAACACTACTGGTTGAGATCAAAGTGACACTCTGCCTTTTTGTTTCAGCTCATACTATAAACAAGTAGGGGTTTTTTTCATGGTCTATTTAGCATTTTTCTGCTTTTCGTTGGTGATTTCATTATTGATATAGCCCCCATACTGCTGGAGTGCTATCTGTTGTTGTGTGCAAGGAGGCTGTGATGTGCCTTGTGGAGAAAATATATGTCGCATAAACTTCATTCAGTCACGAGTTACAGTACTGTTGGCTGTGAGTTCAATGTGAATGAATCAGCAGAAGACATTAAGGAAGGTATATTTAAACAGAAACATACATAAAAGCAGGTTATATATTGATTGGTTGGTGAAAATGTGAGCAGAGGCTCATAGGAACCTACTTCTTTCTTTCCCCTAGGAGCAGTGGTTCAGTATCTGCTAATTATTTGGGACAACTTTATAGAATGTAACAACTTAAATAATGAGAACTGGTCATAAAATGTGAGAAATACTTGATTTCTTTGAGCTGGCTGTGCAGTTAGCATCCTTGCTTCCCTTTCATATCCAAACAGTCCCCCAAATTTGTCTTTAAAAAAAAAAAAAAGACAAAGTTCAAATTATATAAACTTCCAAATGAATAATCTGATCAGCTATTTTGTTTTTATGCATTCTGGTTGTAATTGTTTGCTTTCTAATGACTTATTATATATTAAAACGCTTATTAAATTTTAATCTTTTATGAGTGATTTTTACTTAATCAATGAATACTTACTATCTATGATATACCATCCAAGTGACCTCTCAACTGAGTATTTGATCAATTAAATGACTTTACCTCTAGGTTTGCAAAGTAGAATCTGTAACTGGGAAAAATTCTGATTTACCTCTGCTTATATTGGTATAAACATTTGCGTGATTTCTGTGTTTCTCTTTAGGTTGCATGTGGATTTCACTCCACATATTAAAAACAGTTGTATGTAATAGACCTGCTAAAGTGATATACACAGAACGGTCATGTTAAAAGTGTCTCTGGGGCAGTACTGGAATAAGACATCTGGAATAAGACCATCTCTTCCTTACAGCTGGAATGATGGACATCACCATATCACCTGTATCACACTGACACTTCTGAAAGAGAGAGGCCTTTTCTAGAAGTTATTTTTCTCTATTCATTCCTGTAGCATTTGTAGAGCTATACCATTAGATGATTCCATAAGAAATTCCAAGTTGGGGGGAAATCTTCTCTTGGAGTATCTTCCCATTCATTGGAATAATGGAATACTAAGAATAAGAACAACTAGATTTGTCCTTAATAAATTCCCTGATGTGAGGCTACTTCTTATATTTTTATATATGTACTTTAACTCATCTCTTCATTGCCTAAATCGACATCAGGTAATAAGTGATGATAATTTAAAGCCCCCAAATTCATTCAAGTCTCCATGGAGACAGTTCATGCTCTTGTCTCCATGGTGACACCTAGAGTTTTAAGAGCTCAGGTTAATTTTATGTATATTTCAATTACTTTTCTCCCCTGTCTAAGCCCTAATTAAAAAGCCTGGGCATTTTACTCTTCCCTTCCTTACCACCCCCCCCCCCCATAATAGGAAAACAAAAAGAGAAAGGGAAAAAAGAAGAAAAATAGAATGCAGTGTTAATTGTGGGGTAGGAAAGTTCATAGTTTTACAGATTTCTACATAAAATCATTTGGCTTGGGGAAAGAAATTAAAGAGCTTTCTATGATGCTTTTCGGACCTACAATCTATTGTGCTGTCTGAACAGGGAGTTCATGTATATTTAAGGTACTCCATGATCAGAGGAGAGCCCACTTTCAAGCCACAAGGTATCATTAGTGTACTAATGAGAATGAGATGCATTCTCATTAGTATGAATATCATTAGTGTACAAATAAGAATGAAATGCATTAGAGATGCATTTTCTAATGTGCTGTATCATTCTTCCTGTATTTAATCAGTGACTTTCTTAGGGACTAACCTGGCAGTATTTGGAGTCCTTCACATGGCTCAGGGCCAAGCTAGGGTGACCCAGACCTTCTCTAGCCCGCATCCTTCTCCTCACATCTCTAATACAAACTCACAAAACAGGATGAAAAGGCAAATCAAAAAGCCCTTTAGTAACTATATGGTGCAGCCTGCCTCTTTTTTGAAATCCTTAAATGCTTCCCCTTCCACCAAGCCTCCATCCTCCTACCTTTAACAGCTCGGGCCCTCAACCAAATGCTTATTAAGTCCTATTTTATGTACATTTTAAATAAGTTTGCTTATGTGGTTTCCATGCATGTAGCATAGACTTTGGAAAGAAGAGAGAAGAGCCTTTAAAGAGGCTTTTTTTGGTCAAAATGAGAAGTGAGAAGAGCAAGCCTCAGGGCAAGGGGTAAGAACACAGTGGGTGCTCAATTAACATTCATCAAAGAAATGAACAAATGAGCAGATAGAATGAACACACACAGAAACCCAAAAGGCACTGGGTTGGGATCCTCTATTTTATGCTTTAGAAAGGCCCAGAGGTAAAAGTCTATAGGATGGCAAAATTCGTAATAAAACCAGAATAGATTCTCATAGCCATGATCCTGATCAAACAGGACGACACTGAAGCGTGTTTGCTTACCTCTGTATAAGTGAGCTTAGAGAAGTATGATGTACTCTTCTTCTGATTGGAATGGTAAAGAATTTAAAATTGGGAGCTAAACTTATGCTCTTCTTACTTGCAGTGCATAACTTATCAGGTACTAAGAAGATTTTGAGTTTATATAGGGACAAATGAATTTATATTTTAAAGAGATATCTTTGTTTCTTAGCTCATGCTTAAAAAATTCTAAATTACAATATCATGTGACCATTTGAGATGATGTAATAGTAGGCCAATGACATGCAAATATATTCACCATTGAGTGGGTAGCAGAATTAGAAATTTGCGCACAATTCAGATGCATATATAAGATATGTTTTCTAAAATGGATCCTCATGGCTTTTCAATTGTTAGTTACTAGGAAAAAATTCAAACTTGCCAACTAAAGGATATCTGTGTCTTCAAGTTTAAACAGCTTGTTTTAATTTAAAATAGTCTCTTTCAGAATGGTGCCCACTATTTCTGAGTCCCTCATCCTCCACACTGTCCTTTCCCCAGTCGCATCTGTGTGTGTGAGGGACTGGCGTCGTATGTTATTTTGGTGATGGGGAATGAGGCCCCCAGATTATGTGTGGGTCCTTGTTCTTGCTCACGTCACCCTTTGTCCAACTTCTGGTGCTGCTTCTGGTGAATTCATGACTAATCCACTTTGTTGAGGACCCCATGTCTCTGCTCATGGACTTAGTTCCATTTTGGCTCTTGCTGGCACTACAGATCCCCAAGTCAAGTCCGTCCCTGACTTAGGCTGGTCACCCACAGCCCCTGTGGTAGGGACAACTCATCCCTCAACACAGCAGCCCCGCCACTGCCCTCTGGCAGCTTCTGTCAAATACCCTGTGGAGAGGGTGTGTGCACGCTGGGGTTTTCCCAGGAGAGTTCACTCCCACTGGCCTGAGAATTACTCAAAGCCTTTCCTTTCACTTTCTAAAGTGATCTGGTGAAAAAGCTAAATTGTAAGGTCACCCTATCTGAGCTATGTTTGGGAGTTTCTGAGTCTTGTTAATAGCAGCTTAAGAAATTTCATGCTTTTATTTCTCCACAGTGACTTTCAAGAAAAATATCTTAGAACTCAAAAATTCCATTTTGTTAGAAGCTAATCAGCCATGCTTATTTTCCTTCATATTCCTGTCAAAACAACGCTAAGTCTTCCCAAGACAAATGTGGATGCCTCTGATTTATTAAGCAAAGGTTATCTTACAGAGTTAAGCAAAGAAAAGTAAAAAGATGAACATTTCAGAGTACAGTCTCACTGTAGGTAAAAAAAACAAAAACAAAAACCAGATGTGATGAATTCCTTTGGTAAGGGTGTATGTTGAGGGATACCTGAGTGGCTCAGTCAGTTAGGTGTCTGCCTTCGGCTCAGGTCATGATCCCAGGGTCTTGGGATCAAGTCCCACATCAGGCTCCCGGCTCAGTGGGGAGCCTGCTTCTCTCTCTCCCTCTGCTGCTTCCGCTGCTTGTGTGCTCACTCTCTCTCTCTCTGACAAATAAATAAATAAAATCTTAAAAAAAAAAGTGTGTGTCGAAATGGATTGAAAATAGATTGAAAGGACTTTCACTGTAATACAAAATACTTACTGGTTGTAGTAGATTTGTGGATTTTATCTTACTGGATGGTAGGTAGATTTGTGGATTATTTGCCTTTTTTTTTCCTCTTTGTCACCTCTACATTTTCCATAATGAACATGTATTATCTTCATAATAGGAATAAAGGAAAATAACTTTTAAAAATTTGATATCATTTCCTACAGCTTTTCCCCTGAAGCAAACATTCTCTAAACGATCAGAATGTAGACACAGCGCTTCATCTCTTTTAGAGTCTGAGTCACTCGTCATGGTTTATTATGAGTCTTTTTAAAATATCTTTTTAATTGCTAGTTTTGTGTTGGGTAAAAAGGATGATGTTATTCACATTCATTCGGATTAACCACCCTTTCATTCTTGTCTCGGTTCTATAATAGTAGATCCTACGCCGCAGTTATTTTTAATCTAGTTCTACATTCTCATTCCTCAACATACACACATACCGACAAATGACTTTGAATGTAGTAGTTTTGGGGGGAAGCACCTTATTTTCTATTTTTAAAATGAAATCCAGGACACACTGCATCCTTTTGCCCTGACTGAATTTTTCTTTCAATTCTTTTCTCTTTTATGAAATTTCAGTCAAATTCCCTTCCTGAAAACTGGTAGTTATAGAATTCTTGTGCCTTGACCTTTATGTGAGGTTTTGCTTAACTGGCAGCCAAAATAAAGCATCTTGCAAATTTTGCTTGCAAGATGAACCCTTGTAAGGTGGGATGTTACAGGATAGGCATTTCTACATGGGCATGCACTTGGAGTAGGAAAGACCACTGCTGTATACAAGCGCCTCTGCCTGAGCCTACTGTCTGCTTACTCTGGTGACCATCTCCCACCTGGGCCATAGGAACCCCCAATGACCACTCCTCAGGATAGGTAAAGGTGTGGGGCATGAGGGAGGATGTAAGAAGAATGTGGGGCCTAGTGACATTTTGAAAAGGTGAGGTTCAGTCTATGGACAGTGTGATAATTGGGCTCAGGGATCAAGGTTTTGTTGTTGTTGTTGTTATGTAAGCTCCACACCAAGCATGGAGGTCAACACAGGGCTTGAACTCACGACCCTGAGATCAAGACCTGCGCTGAGATCTAGAGTCAGACACTTAACCACCTGAGCCACCCAAGTGTGGTGGGCTTAACTTTTTTAACAGCACTAAAGCTAGTATTATTAGATAAACTACTCTGAGTTGGCCAAGGAAGCCACCTCTTGGAACTATTTTCTGTGTGCTGGTCAGACTTCTTTTGATTACAAGTGACAGACGCTCAGCTTACACTAGCCTAAGGAAGCAAGAGAATGAATCAGGTCATTATATTCATGGAGTGGTTGATCACCAGTTAAGAAGGAAGACAGGAGTGCAGCTCCACCTTAGAAACAACTGGAATAAAAGAGGCAAACACAAACAGGTCTCGTTTAATTTCTCCTCTCTCCTCCTCTGTTTGTGTTTGCTTCATCTTATCATTGAAAACTACAGGAAACATGGCTGCTGCAGTTCTGGAATTTTTATCTTATATTTTTATCCACACAGACACCACACACACAAAAGTTTGGTGTTAAGGAATTTTCGGTTCTGCATACAAAAATTTCAGGTTAGATGTGCATTCTTGGATCTATTTGGGGTCATCCAAATAGGCAGAGTTAGATGGAAATTATGTCAGTTCTCCAATAACCATAGGATGAGATGGATATACCCAGGAGAAAGGAGTGCAGAGCTCAAAATCCTATAGATATCTACTATATCCCATTCTATCCTAGAGATAGCTACTCTATCTGTTATATCCTATAGAGAGCTACTGTAGTAGAGAATGAATTTCATGTTCCAGATACCCATTTTTATAGCAAAATTTAGAGTATACACATTAATATATTAGGGATTTCCCACATTGGCTCTTACTTCGACTTTAAGCTTTCACCACACCACCTAACCAGCACCTACACAATGCACTTTTAAAAAATTGATTTTAGGTATAATGGACAGAAAACAGAAATCTTGTGTAGACATTAGATAAATATATTTTTACAATGCTTTGAAAAAGTTAGTTCTGAGTAAATTTTAATATTATTGTTTTTGCTAGACACTAAGCTTTTACTACTTGTTTCCCTTATTTCATTTTGAAATATAATTACATTTTAATTGTTATGAGTCATACAGTGTTATTTCTTTATTTTAACTTAACTAAGTTTTGATGCAGCAACCATTAATTGGCAAAAGAATTATATGTTTCTTTGGTAAGATGTTAGATCCCCAATCACATTGTTCTAAGTTCAATCAAAAGAAAAAATTGACATTATTTATTTATTGCAAAGAATTTAGCTTTCTTTTCTAGAAAGTGGTAGGACGAAGGGGTGCCTTGGTGGCTCAGTTGGTTGGGTGTTTGCCTTTGGCTTGATCATGATCCCGGTCATGAACCCGGGGTCCTGGGATAGAGCCCTGCATTTTGGGGCTCCTTGCTCACTGGGGAGCCTGCTTCTCCCTCTCCCTCTGCCTCTCCCCCTGCTTGTACTCTTGCTCTCTCCCTTTCTCTGCCAAATGAATAAATCTTTAAAAAATAAAAATAAAGCGGTAGAAAGAATATTTTGAAATTAAAATGTATGAATGACTTCTCAGAATTTTTTAAACACTTGGAAAAATACTGAGATGCTCAAGAAGGAGCCAGAAACATTAAATCAACTTTCGAAAAAAAAATCACTTAAAAATATTTTTATTTCTAAATAGTTCTTTTTTTAAAATAGCATTTGTTTAAAAAAATATGTTTATTATTAAACCATTGCTATGTTGCAGGCACTCTGCTGAGTCTGGGAATTGACAATGAGGTCAAGATTACTGTGAGACAGGAGTAGGGAAGGCTGGCCAGGCAAATACTATATGCTGTGCATACTAGGATCAGGGTAAGCCAGAAGAGCATCCTGGGAACATCCAAGAGGAGCACTTAATCCTACTGGACCAGGTCAAGTTTGGAGAGGAGGTTGTTCTAACTCCTAGGGTTCAATGGAGAACTAAAGATGGCACATTAGTTAGTTGTCAACTGAAAGCATTACCGCCCCTTCCACTGGAGTGTTTGGTAATAGGTGTGGGCAGTTTTGATCGCATTATTATCAGTCTCTGGTGATGTCAAGTGTGCGAATACAAGAATTGTGACTTTTAGTTCTAGGGAGGGTCACAGCATCTTAATAGCATTTAATCATCTGTCTATATGATGCCTGAGTTACATATCCATAACTTTTATGGCCAGACGGGTGGGGACAACAGTTAATATATATCTTAGGCCAACACATTCAGGTTAGCTAAATTTACATATGGTCATTCATAGCAAGGGTGCAAACAGCAAACCTCCTAATAGATAATCACGGAAAAGGAATTCTTATTTATTACTGCATAATAATCCTGAGCATTCAGAGCTCAGTGGCACCTGCTCTCGCTGTAGGGGTGCATGCCGACAAGTAACATAATCTCATCGAAGGCAGTTTCCTATAGCTTAACTTATTGTGGTCTCCTTTCTAGACCTTGAAAAGAATGTGATTTAGTAGAGAAATCTAGTCTGGATAGATTGTATATTGTTTTGTTTTGTTTTGTTTTTTAGAGGCATTATTTTGTATGTTAAACTTTTTTTTAAAGATTTATTTATTTATAGGAGAGAGAGAGATTGAGGGGAGGGGCAGCGGGAAAGGGAGAGAGAGAATCTCAAGCTAACACCCTGCTGAGCATGGAAACTGACATGAGGCTTGATCTTGCAACCCTAAGGTCATGAGCAGAAATCAGGAGTCGGTAGCTTAATTGACTGAGCCACTCAGGCTCCCCTGTATGTTAAACAATCTTAAAATAAATCTAAATAATTTGGAAAAGCTGCCAGTGATTGTTTTAAACTTATGTCAAAATGAATGTAGTGAATGTAATTTGCTCCACTATAGGTCTTCTCAGCTCTATCTTTGCCCTCGTACCTCTGACACCTAAGGAGATCAAGGCATGTCAAATATCCTGCTAGATAGTAAGGTACAAATAAGAAATTTCCTTCCATAATAAAATCATCTGGGCATGGTGCTATTTGATGGAAAAGTCTCCTTTTTCCTTGACACCTTTTCTGTTTCTTCTTTGGGAATTGTCTATCTAGACTTTCTGTCTCTACTGAGGACAATTTTAGTAAACAGCTTTTCATAGAAGGTTATGTGTGCCATCTAGCTTTCTAAATATATTTGCATAGAGTTATGGAAAGTAGTCTTTACTACTTTTAGATTTTTTCTTCTATTTTGATGGTTATTCCTATTCTTAACAACCTTATTAAGATACAACTCACATACTACACATATCGTTTTAAGGTGTATAATTCAGGGGCTTTCAGCTTATTGACCAAGTTGCACATCTATCATTGGGTACCTGTGTGGTTCAGTCAGTTAAGCATCAGCCTTTGGCTCAGGTCATGATCCCACAGTCCTGGGATCGACCCCCACATTGGGCTCCCTGCTCAGTGGGTAGGCTGCTTTCTCCCCTGCTTGTGCTTTCTTGCCATCTCGCTCTCAAATGTATAAATAAAATATATATATTTTTAAGTTGTCCATCTGGGGGGGCTTTGGTGGCTCAGTCGTTAAGCATCTGCCTTTGGCTCAGGTCATGAACCCAGAACATTGGGATCGAGCCCCGCATAGGGCTCCCTGCTCAGCCGGAATCCTGTTTCTCCCTCTCCCACTCCCCCTGCTTCTATTCCCTCTCTTTCTGTCTCTGTCAAATAAGTAAATAAAATCTTAAAAAAAAAAAAAAGTCCATCTATCAACACAACTGATTTGATTTTATTATTGTTTTTTAAAGATTTTATTTGTTTGACACAGGGAGAGAGAGAGACAGAGAGAGAGGGAACACAAGCAGGGGGAGTGGGAGAGGGAGAGAAGTAGGCTGAGCGGGGAGCCCAATGCTGGGGTGGGGATTAGTGGCTCAGATCCCAGGACTCTGGGATCATGATCTGAGCCAGAGGCAGACAATTAATGACTGAGCCACCCAGGTGCCCCAACACAATTGATTTTAGGACATTTTATTTAACGTAAGAAGAAATCCTGTTCCTTTTAGCTGTAACTCCTTTTTTTATTGGTCTTTTTTTGTGTGTTATGTTAGTCACCATACATCATTAGTTTTTGATGTAGATAGAGTTCCAAGAGTCATTGTTTACATATACCATCCAGTGTATGCAATACGTGCCCTCCTTAATACCTACCACCAGGCTCACCCATCCCCCCCACCCCCATCCCCTCTAAAAGCCTCAGTTTGTTTCTCGGAGTCCGCAGTTTCTCATGGTTCATCTCCTCCTCCGATATCCCCCCCTTCACTTTTCCTTTCCTTCTTCTAATGTCCTCCATGTTATTCTTTATGTTTCACAAGTAAGTGATACCATATGATAATTGACTTTCTCTGCTTGACTTATCTCACTCAGCATAATCTCCTCCAGTCCCGTCCATGTTGATGCAAAAGTTGGGTATCCATCCTGAATCCCTTTTAAGCTCTAGAAACCACTAACCAACTGTCTGTCTCTATAGATTTGCCTATTCTAGACATTTCATATGAATGGAATAAAATAATATATGGTCCTATGTGACTGGTTTCTTTTACTTAGCATAATGTTTTCAAGTTTCATCCATGTTGTAGCAAGTATCAATAGTTCATTTCTTTTTATTGCCTAATAATATTCCACAATGTGGATATTATATCCCTCTACTCTGTTTGTCTCCCTTGCCCTTTTTCTTGATTTTTTAGATGTGCCTATTTTGCTTACTTACTCATTTATTCAGTTTTCTAACTAATTCTGCATTTAATTACACTTTTATCTTGAATTATTATGTCATTCTGGATTCTTTTGGCTTGCTTGTTCTTTTTTCTGTGTTTTTGAATTAGATGTTTTACTTATTTCCATTGTTTCATTTCTGTTGATACAAGTACTTAAAGCTTAGAATTTCTTTCTGGATACTGTTATAGCTATAATTTTATGGATTCCTATAAGTAGTATTTCAATTTATTGGTAGTTTTTAAAAATTCAACAGTTTAAGTTTATATTGATCTTTGATCTTTGAAGTGTTTAAGTATGTTCAGATTGAAGAAGGATCTTTTTAAAAATGTGCTATAAGTATTTAGTGTTACTGAGTTGTCATTTATATCTTTCAAACATAATTAAAATATTTTTTCTTAATTTTTATTAAAGTTCTATGTGCACTTTAAGTTGAATTTAGACAGTCACCAAATATTGGCTTCACACTCCATGTGCATATTATGTTCACCTATTTATCCAAGGATAATGACCCAAATTCTATCCAGTCACAGGTCAAAATTTCAAGATCTCTACGTGTTATGCTATTGTCTCTCTACTAAGTGTAGTTGTAGACTAGATGTAGCTCTGTGTGATTCAGAAAACCATGAAGGAAAGGGACAAATTTTCTGCTCCCAGTGCACGATGGTGAGACAAGGACAAGATAACTGTAATAAGCACTCTTGCTCAGAAAGAAGGATGGAAGAGATGGGACTGTCGTTGGTCCATAGTCATTCTTAAATCATGTCTGGCACACAGAGCCCTATTCTGGTATTAGGAATGTTCTTTGTTAGACCCCCATTCTGCTTTCTGGAAGCAGCTTCCCTTTCCCATGGTCCTTGACTCTGCCCTGTGTGTGGTCTTTTCTATTATTCTTGAGCACATCTGCAATGGATGTTGTTGTGACTATGTCTTCCTGTGAAACTGCTCAGCTTTCTCAGTTCATTTCCTAGTTCCAGAAGTTTGGGAGGCCAAAGAATATTTTTTCAAAAGATTTATTTATTTATTTTAGAGAGAGAGAGAGCTTGGGGGAGAAGGCAGGAGCAGAAGGAGAGGAGAGATTCTCAAGCAGGTTCCCTGCTGAATGTGGAGCTTGAAGAGGGGAGAAGGCTCTATACCACAACCCATGAGATCATTACTTGAACCACACCAAGAATCGGATGCTTAACCTGCTGAGCCACCCAGAGGCCTCTCAAAGACTATTTTAAGTACTGAGCAGTTAAAGGATTTTAAATTCAGACGGCTGGCTTATTTGGAAGAACAATTTTTAAGAATTTCATAAGCTTATTTGTTTGAATTCTGTTAATTCCAACTGGTAATAGCCTCGCTCTCAATTCTTTCTAGATGAAGTTCTGCTATATTTCTTTATTTTTCTTCTTATAATAAATACCTTGAATATCACTTTGAGACTGTTGTAGTTACAGAAATCAGACACCCTGGGAATTTCTGTTTGACTGTCTCCTTAGGCAGATGTTTGCTTGAATGCAGCTTAATTCATTGGGAACATCTAACAATGGGATGAACTTTGCTGCAAGGCTCAACTTTGATAGAACTTTGTCTCAAAAAGATCTTTCTGAGTTTTCTGTCTTACTCTTTGAGATCTAAAAGTTGCTGGCTCTTCTAACATTTCAGGCCCCAAATTTCAGGACTCTCTGGTTTCCCTTTACCTTCTTGTAAACCAGCCAATTAACTGAATTTACCTCTCTCTCTTTTATAAATACGTTGGGAAAAAACAATCGCAGTTCACACAGGGAGCTGACGAACTTTTCCCCAATCTCTTTCTCGGTCTCACTAGATACGTGAGTATCTAGTCATGTAGATGTCATGACTACTACTGTAGTCATGAAATGTTTTGCCTTTCCACCCTGCAATATCAGCTTCCTGTTGTCTTTGCCTGACTTTTGGCCAATGCCATATACTTCAGATTTTTGTTATAGTAGCACCCATCCCAATTCTGGTACTGATTTCTGTGTTAGAGGAGGCTAAACTTAATCTGTGATAACAACCCCCCAAATCTCAGTGGCTTAACACATAAAGGTTTATTTCCTGCTCACACAAAGTCAACTGTAAGTTTTTGGTGGAAGAGTGGGCATTCCTCCACACAGATACTCTAGGATTCAGGCTGATTCAGTCTCTATCCTCTAGAAAGTCATTGACTGCTCTGTCAGGGGAAGAAAGAATTGAGAATTGTACAAGAGCTTTCACTGTCACGGAAAGGACATTTATTTTTTTCTGCTCATATTTATTTTGTTAGCCAGAACTAGTCAAATGGCCCCACCAACTGCAAGAGAGCTGGGAGTTTTAACCTCTTGTATTCCCAGGAAGTAAGGAAAAATAATATTGGTGAGCACAATATCTATTACATATGGAAGACTTTCTTATAAAACTCAGTCCTAGGTGGAATCTAGGGCTAGATTTTTGTTCTTCTAGCCCTGAAGTCATTGCCCATGAGCAGTGTTGGCAAATACCTTGAAGGCCTCGGTAGACTGGGTGTTTTGAAGATGTATTTAACACTTTGGTTATAGGATTTCATCCAAAAATTGACCTGGAAATTTCCCCACTGGATTTTCAGCTCTTAAATACTTTTAATGTGTTGGGACTTAAAAATTACATATTTTATCTAGCATTTTCCATTGTTTTCAGTGAATTTATTTGCATAACCATGGAAATATAATTTGGCTGCCACTCCAAGAGTTCCCAACTCTGACCAGTCTTGTTAGTGAGATTTTCCCCCACAGCCTCTTATTTTCAACTTGTTCCAATTGTCTTTGACAAATTCTTTGGTTCTACTTGTCTTTCAATGGATCTTGGCTGCGTATGGGAGCCCTTGCACACAGTGTGATCAGGAAATTACAACTTCTGACTTCGCCAAAAATTTGGTTTGCTTTTAATTTTTCCATTTCCTTTGTTACTTTTGAATGATTTCTAGGAAGATATGGGGAAAATGCTCATTTGTATCACTATGTTCATAGTGGAAGAATATTTAAACTTTAGATTCTGTTTATGAAGAATGGCTTGTTCATTTGTTTCTAATGTGAATGAAATGAATTGCTTTGAAACCAAAGAACCTTGTGATATCTAGTCAATATGCATTGCTCATGGGTTCACAGAAGTGTGCATTAAAATGGGCCTTAACAAAGACCAAAAAGGAGAATTTCAGACCAATATCACTGATGAATATGGATTCTAAGATTCTCAACAAGATCCCAGCAAATAGGATCCAACAGCACATTAAAAAGATTATCCACCGTGACTGGGTGGGATTCATCCCTGGGTTACAAGGATGGTTCAACATTTGCAAATCAATCAGTGTGATAGAACAAATCAATAAGAGAAGAGAGAAGAACCACATGGTCCTCTCAATTGATGCAGAAAAGGCATCTTTGACAAGATACAGCATCCATTCCTGATTAAAATGATTCAAAGTATAGGGATAGAGGGAACATTCCTGAACTTCATAAAATCTATCTATGAAAAACCCACAGCAAATATCATCCTCAATGGGAAAAAACTCACAGCCTTCCCATTGAGATCAGGAACATGACAAGGATGCCCACTCTCACCGCTCTTGTTCAACATAGTATTAGAAGTCCTAGCAACAGCATTCAGACAACAAAGAGAAATAAAAGGTATCCAAATTGACAATGAAGAAGTCAAACTCTCTCTCTTCACAGATGACATGATACTTTATATGGAAAACCCAAAAGACTCCACCCCCAAACAACTAGAACACATACAGCAATTCAGTAATGTGGCAGGATACAAAATCAATGTACAGAAATCAGTTGCTTTCTTATACAATAACAATGAAAATACAGAAAGGGAAATTAGAGAATTGATTCCATTTACTATAGAACCATAAGATACCTGGGCATAAACCTAACCAAAGAGGTAAAGGATCTGTACTTGAGGAACTACAGAAAGAAATTGAAGAAGACACAAAAAGATGGAAGACCATCTCTTGGACCTGAAGAATAAACATTGTTAAAATGTCTATACTGCCTGGAGCAATCTATACTTTTAATGCCATTCCGATCAAAATTCCACCCGTATTTTTCAAAGAGCTGGAGCAAATAATCCTAAAATTTGTATGGAATCAGAAGAGACCCCGAATTGCTAAGGACATGTTGAAAAAGAAAAACAGAACTGGGGGCATCTCGTTACCTGATTTCAACCTTTATTACAAAGCTGTGATCACCAAGACAGCATGGAACTGGCATAAAAACAGACACATAGACCTGTGGAACAGAGTAGAGAGGCCAGATATGGACCTTCAACTCTATGGTCAAATAATCTTCGACAAAGCAGGAAAAAATATACAGTGGAAAAAAAGACAGTCTCTTCAATAAATGGTGCTGGGAAAATTGGACAGGTATAAGTAGAAGAATGAAACTCAACCATTCTCTTACACCGTAAGAGTACACCGTACACAAAGATAAACTCAATATGGGTAAAAGACCTCAACGTGAGACGGGAATCCATCAGAATCCTAGAGGAGAACATAGGCAGTAACCTCTTCGATATCAGCCATAGCAACTTCTTTCAAGATATGTCTCCAAAGGCAAAGGAAACAAAAGTGAAAATGAACTCTTGGGACTTCATCAAGATCAAAAGCTTCTGCACAGTAAAGGAAACAGTCAACAAAACAAAGAGGCAACCCACGGAATGGGAGAAGATATTTGCAAATGACAGTACAGACAAAAGGTCGATATCCAGGATCTATAGAGAACTTCTCAAACTCAACACACACAAAAGAGATAATCATGTCAAAAAATGGGCAGAAGACATGAACAGACACTTCTCTAATGAAGACATACAAATGGCTATCAGACACGTGAAAAAATGTTCATCATCACTAGCCACATTGAGATTGAGATACCACCTTATACCACATTGAGATACCACCTTACACCAGTTAGAATGGCCAAAATTAGCAAGACAGGAAACAATGTGTGTTGGAGAGGATGTAGAAAAGGGGAACCCTCTTACATTGTTAGTGGGAATGCAAGTTTGGAGAACAGTGTGGAGATTCCTTAAGAAATTAAAAATAGAGCTTCCCTATGACCCTGCAATTGCACTACTGGGTATTTACCCCAAAGATACAGATGTAGTGAAAAGAAGGGCCATCTGTACCCCAATGTTTATAGCAGCAATGGCCATGGTTGCCAAACTGTGGAAAGAACCAAGATGCCCTCCAATGGACAAATGGGTAAGGAAGATGTGGTCCATATACACGATGGAGTATTATGCCTCCATCAGAAAGGATGAATACCCAACTTTTGTAGCAATATGGATGGGACTGGAAGAGATTATGCTGAGTGAAATAAGTCAAACAGAGAGAGTCAATTATCATATGGTTTCACTTATTTGTGGAGCATAACAAAGAACATGGAGGACATAGGGAGATGAAGAGGAGAAGGGAGTTGAGGGAAATTGGAAGGGGAGGTGAACCACGAGAGACTATGGACTCTGAAAAACAACCTGAGGGTTTTGCAGGTGTGGGGGGTGGGAGGTTGGGTGAGCCAGGTGGTGGGTATTATGGAGGGTACACGTATTGCATGGAGCACTGGGTGTGGTGCATAAACAATGAATTCTGTTATGCTGAAAATAAATAAATAAAAGGGACTTAAGCTCATATAATACAATCTTTTGAGATTATTCTAGTAGAGTTCATTCAAATTATTTCAACCAGTAATATTAAAACTATAGGGAAGGAGCTCATACAAGTAATCAGATGTTTGCTTTTTGTTTTGCAGGGGGGCAAACTGGTCTTCATTCCATTCATAAAAGATACACTGTCAGGTTTTCTTTGGACTACTATAATTACTAATGTGTCATACACTTTAAAAAATGCTGTCTCTCTTTAGTCTTACTCTTCTACCTCCTAGAGTGTCTTTAGCCAGTTGATATAAGTTGATTCTGGAGGGGAGAATCAGAGAAACCCCGAGAAGCATCCTAGGATTTTAAGATCAGTGAGATCCACTTGGTGAAACACGGTATTATGGAATGTCTTAATTCTGATTTGGCCAGGACAATCCTGGTTTTCACCACTCCCAGGTACTTAGTACCTCATTTCCGTCTGAAAATGTTCCAGGTAGATTAATTGATTAATCATCAAACTGACAAATGAACACTTTTAGATGTATTTGCAGAGTCACAAGGAAAATCTTATGTCTTATAGTAGCACCATGTCTTATACATGTCCCTTCAGCTGTTTTCAAAGTCATGTGTTTGGCAGTTACTCAGACTAATGACATTTAAACTGTTTAGACACAGGCTCCCACTACTATATTCTTTTTTGTTTCCTCCCAATATTCTCCATAGGGCCTCCTGTTTCTGAAAACTTTCTATGAAGAACATCCTTAATAATGATGGGTCTCATTCATTCAATATATGTCATTCAATATATGGCCCTCAATACATGTCCGGTGAAGGAAATGACTTCACGTACCAGCCTTCATCAGATGGTTTTCTTTTGAGTGCAGTTTAGGATTCAGATTCCATGGTTTCAGGTTATAGATGCACAAATCACATAGACCATGAGACATTGAAAACCAAAGACCCTCTTCATAAATCTGATATGTCACCATTTCTCCCGAGGACATAAGATTTTCCTTGTGACTCTGCAAATACATCTAAAAGTGTTCATTTGTCAGTTTGATGAATGTGCCACTAAAATAACATTACCTTGGCATGTAAATCATTTTCCCATGAAATCTTTAAAGAGCATTGTCAAATGTTTCTTTGTAGCCTTTGATTCTATTGGCTTTATGCTTCTGAGGTGTCAGGAAATAGAGCTGACTCTCTGGGGTAATTTTCTTTTAAAGTTCTAGATAGCAGATGTTTATAAAACCTAATAAAAAAGATATCTTTCTCTTCTCATGTGGGTTAGATTTATATCAGAAAATACAATAACTGACAGAGTAGTTGTGATCTACATTAATAATTCTAAAATTTAAAATTAATATATTCTTCCATCTGGAGTCTTAACAAAACATTTTTAACATCTTTGAAATCCACAAAGAAAATGTGTCTCTTGTCAAGGAACTAGAAGCTCGAAGGGCTGGGATTTTCATTGTTCTCATGTCAGATATTGCTCAGATTCACACCCCAGTTGCAATCAGTGTTATGCATATGTATGCCGAGAGCTTTCCCATTCAGCAAGTAGGTTTATAATTCCTCTGGAGACAAGTTTTTGTTGCAAAGGACCAGCATCTCTATATGCATAATCACTCCTTCTTTATATGTGCTTTTGCAGAGCGGGCTGGGATGCTTTTTATTTTTATAAACACATTTGAAAGCCTCTGCTTTCAACATTTCAACATTTCAACAGTAATACAATGTAAGAACATTCAATCAATCAATCAGTGAAGATTTAATGAGCATTTATAATATTTTAGACTATGCTAGGCACTGAGATCACAAAGATGAATAAAGAATAATTCCTGTATCTAAGATACTCTGAGTCTAATGAGAAGGCAGATTCATTAATACATAATTATAAAGAAAAAGAATGTGAAAGGTGGAGCAGAGATACAAGTTTTGTTGCAAGCCTCCACTTTGTTGCCCCCACATAGATGTGGGACCATGGAAAGTAAAGGTAAACTTTAGTGAAATGTGAGTGTCACTTAGTCCACTAGAATACAACTTGGTCACTTTTCCTGCGGCGGGAATCCTGTGACCTAACCCCACGCCGTCCTCTACTGGGAGCTGGACCACTCTGGCTTGGGGCAGCCTGAGGGGAGCTGCAGGTCCTTGCCCAAGAATGCTCTGGACTCAAATTTGTTTAGTTCTGCAACTCACTTTAGGCTGTATGTGTTTACTCAAGGGGGGCTTGCCAATCAAATTTGATGTGGAGTCATCTAACTCTTATGATAGGATACCCCAGCTCCCGAAGGACCCCAGAAAGAGACCCTTGTCTCTCTCGACAAGGCATTTCTTGGGACTCCATTAGGCCTGAAGAGATAGGAAGAACAGGACTCAAGCGTTCAGGTGATACGGAGTTGGTGGTAGGAGGTTACATGCCGAGTGCATATGTTGGGCATTTGTTCAGAATCGGACCTGCTCATGCTATCTTTGACCTAGTAGATTGTATTGATCTTAATCCCCTCTGTAGCAGTCTAAGTGCCATTTCTGACTACAGGGTCATAGTTCGAAGCTCCTTTTCATACAGTTGGCAGCTCTGATCCTGTCCTGTCAGTCCTTTCCCCATTCCCAGTTCTATTCGTATTCATACTGTCTCTTCCACAACATCTCTTATAATTGAGGATGTCTTACATAAAGATTTCTTCTATAAAGAAAGAGTCACAGCACTCAGCTCTGGCCTTGATACAGCAAGGTCCTAAGTAGAAGCAAGACTGCTTGTCACATACAAATGGCTATCAGACACATGAAAAAATGTTCACCATCACTAGCCATCAGGGAGATTCAAATTAAAACCGCATTGAGATACCACGTTACACCAGTTAGAATGGCCAAAATTAGCAAGACAGGAAACAGCGTGTGCTGGAGAGGATGTGGAGAAAGGGGAACCCTCTTACACTGTTGGTGGGAATGCAAGTTGGTGCAGCCACTTTGGAGAACAGTGTGGAGATTCCTCAAGAAATTAAGAATAGAGCTTCCCTATGACCCTGCAATTGCACTGCTGGTTATTTACCCCAAAGATACAGATGTAGTGAAAAGAAGGGCCATCTGTACTCCAATGTTTATTGCAGCAATGGCCACGGTCGCCACACTGTGGAAAGAACCAAGATGCCCTTCAACGGATGAATGGATAAGGAGGATGTGGTCCATATACACAATGGAGTATTATGCCTCCATCAGAAAGGATGAATACCCAACTTTTGTAGCAACATGGACGGGACTGGAAGAGATTATGCTGAGCGAAATAAGTCAAGCAGAGAGGGTCAAGTATCATATGGTTTCACTTATTTGTGGAGCATAACAAAGAACACGGAGGACATGGGGAGATGGAGACGAGAGGGAGTTGAGGGAAACTGGAAGGGGAGATGAATCATGAGAGACTATGGACTCTGAAAAACAACCAGAGGGTTTTGAAGGGGCGGGGGGGTGGGAGGTTGAGGAACCAGCTGGTGGGTAATAGGGAGGGCACGTACTGCATGGAGCACTGGGTGTGGTGCAAAAACAATGAACACTGTTACGCTGAAAATAAACAAACAAAAAAATAGAGCTTCCCTATAACCCTGCAATTGCACTACTGGGTATTTACCCCAAAGATACAGATGTAGTGAAAAGAAGGGCCATCTGTACCCCAATGTTTATAGCAGCAATGGCCATGGTCGCCAAACTGTGGAAAGAACCAAGATGCCCTCCAATGGACAAATGGGTAAGGAAGATGTGGTCCATATACACGATGGAGTATTATGCCTCCATCAGAAAGGATGAATACCCAACTTTTGTAGCAACATGGATGGGACTGGAAGAGATTATGCTGAGTGAAATAAGTCAAGCAGAGAGAGTCAATTATCATATGGTTTTACTTATTTGTGGAGCATAACAAAGAACATGGAGGACATAGGGAGATGGAGAGGAGAAGGGAGTTGAGGGAAATTGGAAGGGGAGGTGAACCACAAGAGACTATGGACTCTGAAAAACAATCTGAGGGTTTTGCAGGTGTGGGGGGTGGGAGGGTGGGTGAGCCAGGTGGTGGGTATTATGGAGGGTACACGTATTGCATGGAGCACTGGGTGTGGTGCATAAACAATGAATTCTGTTACGCTGAAAAGAAAAAAAAAAGACTGCTTGTGAAGGAAGATTCTGGCACCGATGGCAGGGAGCCCTGTGGACTCTTCTCCCAGCAAGAAGGTCATCCAATACCTGCATGCTTGTCATGGAAGACATAGTTCTTCCTTCAGTCAGCATCACAGAATACCTGTATTCAAGCAGCTTTGACCTTGAACTGACTGCTGACCAGCTGCTGTCAAATTCATGTCTGGACAAATTAATATCTGCAGAAGTCAGTCAGTAGACTAGACCAGTACTGGTCAACAATGACCTTATTACTAATCCAAGGTGATAAGACGAACTATAAAGACAATGTAGCAAGTTATTTGTATAGCTAAATTTATTCAGTTTAAAGGACTCTGAGATTGTTTTTACTTATCTTTGGTGTTAGAGGTCTTCCTATTAAAGGTGGTAGATGGTTATTTTATTTTTAATGCTCCTGTCAAAACAAAAGTTGGCAATTATATGTTGGTTCTACAGATTTGGGGGGAATATTTTGCTACTCTATGAAACACCTTTGGGAACCACTGATCTAAGTCTGGTATATAACTGTTCCCTGGAGCTTTTTTAACCTTGACATTTTTGACATTTTGAGCCAGATATTTCTTTGTTATGGGGGTTGGGTTCTTTGCATGGTAGGATGTTTAGCAGCATCACTGGCCTCTACCCACTGGAGGCCAGTAACAACCCACCCACCCTGATGCGACAACCAAAAAAGTCTTCAGACATTGGCCAGTGTCTCAAGATGGGCTGGGGTGAGGGGGTTATACTCAAAAAGTTTGAAAGTTACTACTCCAAAGACATTGTAAATTTTATTATTATTTTTATTTTATTATTTTCTCATTGAATTTTTGTTGCAGTAAATGGCAGGTTATGGCTGGTTGTATGTATGTATGGTGACCATCAATAAATGCATGTAACAAGGAGAACAAGGCTATATAAAGTGTGTGTGTGAATTTTACTTTATTATATATTATAATACCTTGATATATGTCTCATAAAGATGCTCTAAGGTTTAATTTGGCATTAACAAGTATTGAAACTAAACTAAAGCATATGATTGATAGGCACAATATTATTACCCATAATAATATTTTGCATTTACATGTCACTTGTCACTTGAGACTCTCAGTCCATTGATTCATTTGTTTCCTCAGTTCATCTCAAGGAAACTGAGGCACAAGTCAGTGTTCACCTGACATAATAAAATCAAGAGTTGATTAAGTCTGTCATTTTCTTTATAATACCCTAATCACTTTACTATATTTTTTCCATGTTAAACATATTTATTTTTTATATTATATTTTATATACTTTATAATTTTTTTAGCATGTTTGTTCCTCTTTGCTAGGCTGGCAGTCTCTTAGAAGTAGGGGCAGGTCTTCTTTAGCTATGTATCTCTCAGAGCCTGCAGACTGTGGGCTCATTTGTGGGCAACTGGGCTGGCATTAGGGGAGGCCAGGTGTATTAGCTCTGTTTTCCACAGAAAGAATTTCATTGTAGATTCATGTTTTCAGTGCTGGACTTTTAGGACTGAGATTGCTTTAAGTGAAGGAACATACCTGCATCTTTTTAAATAATCTGGTTATAATACAACTTAAAAATATATTGTACATTTTGACTTTCATGGGCACTAATTATCTTTGCCTTCATGGGCTCCTTCCTCCATTAAAAAACGTTAAAAATGATAGTTTATAACTACATTGGTATAAAGATGGATACAATCTAAGATGTATTATATTCTTTTTTTGCTGATTAAAAAAATAGTTAAGACACTCCTATGTTTTAAAACACTCTGGACACTGGGCACTATGCCCACTGTGGCCTGTGAAGAAGTGGGCACTAGGATCACATACTGAAATGTTAACTGTGCTTTTCCTCTTCATTCTTATGCTCCTGGGGAGATATTCTGGTTTTATTGCCCCGGGGAAGAAAGACCCAGCAGGCAACAAAAACTCCAAATTCTTGGGTTTGGTATTCAAAAGCTTGGGTCTTAGGATGACACTATAAATTTGGAAGAACAGGTGAAGAGCCGGGCTACCTTGTCCCGTGATAGATGAGTTCATGGAATGAAGACAGAGGGTAGCAGAGAAGTTGAAAATGTGTGTGTTTGTCTGGGACTCCAAATTGGAAAGGTTAAAGGTTTAGAAATTCTTGAGCAGATGAGACTTATCCCTGCCTAGCCCTCCATTCCCAGGGTAATGGTTTTGGAGCTGTCGAACTGTGGGGTGTGTGTGTGTCTTCCAAGCCCAGTGTCAGGGGGCGACATGAAACCTTGAGGGGCTAGGCAGACAACTCAGGAATGGCATCTGTTTTCCAGACACAGGTGGAGAGGGACACATGAATATTCCTGTTGGCCTAGATAATGGCACACTTGTGGCAGAGCGCCAGTCTAAGCAGGAGTCTATGTGGCAGGACCAGAAGGGCATAGCAGAGATTTGCTTGCATCCGTAATGGAGGACCACAGGAGAATGAGGAGGTCTCCACCGATGTCAGCAGGGAGAGATGATAACAACAAAGATGGATTCTTGGCATGTGGCACCACACAGGCCCTTGAGAGTGGGAAGAGATCCAGAATTGACCAAGATTAAGGTTTTTCCGTCTTAGCAATATGAGCACTTGGCAAAGATTAAGTACAATTAAGAAAAAAATAAAGTTGCAATTCTTGTACACCAGAATTTTTTAAATTATACATAGGTGTTTTAAATTATACATAGGTATTTATGATACTTTATTTTTTTTTAAGATTTTATTTATTTGGTATATATAGAGAGATCACAAGTAGATAGAGAGGCAAGTAGAGAGAGAGAGAGGGGGAAGCAGGCTCCCTGCTGAGCAGAGAGCCCGATGTGGGGCTCGATCCCAGGACCCTGAGATCATGACCTGAGCCGAAGGCAGAGGTTTAACCCACTGAGCCACCCAGGCGCCCCATGATACTTTAAATTTAAATTATACATAGGTGTTTATGATACTTTACAGTATTTGAAGGATGTTCTGCTTTTGTATTTTTCATTTTGCAAAAATCTTATTGGTATTACATCTGTCCTCATTTCACACATGTGGAAATGGAAACACAGAAAGGTTAAGTGACTTGCCCAAAATCATACAGCTAGAACGTGAGCAATGACTCAAACCCCTGGCCCCAAGAGCCACTCCTGGTTCTTGATGTTGTTCAGTATTCCCCCTAAGGACTAAAGTGAGAGCTTCCTGGGAGGTTCTCAGAAAATGCTGCTATGGTACCAAAATGCTTTTAGTATTTTGCAGTTTAATGCTCAGATGTGAAGAAGGAAGAGGGTTCACGTGTCTGAGCTCTGCTGCACCACCCCGGCTCCCTTGCTGCTGTGTTCTATGCAGTATTCTGCTCTCATCTCAGAGGCAGAAAGGCAGGGCTGTAGTTTGAATGCAGTGCTGGGTCCCAGTCCTAATACAGTGGAATGAGGTGGGGGGGTCAGGTCCTAAAAGGCCTCCTGACTTAGAGTGCCCCATCCAGGTGAGTGGATGCCATTCTGCTTCCATGACCCTGTGCCCACATTGTAGAATTTTCTTGTGTCTTTCACCAGAGTGTGAGCAATGAAGGTGGACTGCATCAGGCTTAGTCCCCATTGTGTCCCCTGCCTGGCGTATAGTAGATACTTAAAGTATTGACTGAATGAGTGGACAATTGGATGACTGGCTGGATGGCTGGATGCTGGCTGGCTGGCTGGCTGGCTGGCTGGATGGATGGATGGGTGGATTCTGGGGTTCCTCAGTATCCCTTACACAGTCCTAGCCCTGTATCCCTCAATAGCAAGGCCCCTTCTGAGGGATGTTTGGGTTCAGCTTCCTTTATCTTACCAAAGAAAGCTATGTAAAAATAGCTACTTCTGCTGCAGCACACTCCTTTTCCTTTTTCTTCCCCTCTTCCCAATCCCTCCTATATTATTATTTCTATCCACACTTTCAGTCAAGATGTTTGGAATTTGTTTTTCCTCTTCTGTCTACATGTTTTTTCCAGCTTATGTTTTATTGTCAGCTTCCTTTAAACCCTCTTTAGAAGCAGGAAGCACCTGTTATAAATCCATATGAGCAGATACTTTGCTCTTTCTCATTTAAAAAAAAAACTTTTAATTAAAATTCATGGTAGAAAGAATTGCTAAAGTGTCAAGTTGCCTTTCTAATTTATTACCATGTCTTATTTTAGAATTTACTTTTGGTAACTAATCTACATTATTAAATAAGGTTCACTTCATTGGAGTCACTGAGTAATCGTTGTGTTGGATAAATATTGTTCTTATGATATTATTAGTTTTATCACATGTACTGCGTTGTTTTTAGGAAGTACCCTCAGCGTTACTTGAAAAGAGATGGAAAATACTTTATATGTCCCACATCCAATGAATTTATAATTAAAACAATGTCACAAATAAAGTACATTTTCTTTTCTTTTTTTTTAAAAAGATTTTATTTATTTATTTGACAGATAGAGATCACAAGTAGCGAGAGAGGCAGGCAGAGAGAGAGGAGGAAGCAGGCTCCACGCCAAGCAGAGAGCCCGAGGCGGGGCTCGATTCCAGGACCCTGGGATCATGACCTGAGTGAAAGGCAGAGGCTTTAACCCAAATACAGTACATTTTCATTGGATAATTTTTTAAAAATTTAAATGCAATAGGTATTTAAAAAAAAAACCCTCACCACCTAACAGATTCTAATTTATTTTTTAAGGCACCATGACAGAGAAGCCTATCCAAAAGATTATGATATAGAGGGTCCTGAGGACATAAAAAAACTGTGTAATTCAACATATTGGAGACTTGGAACTGATGAACCCCCAGTAAGTAGTTGCTGCTGATTTCTTTAGATCGGGAATTTTCCTCCTAGTGAAACATGGAAAAATAAAGGGAGGAGTTCTTCGCTGGCACCACCCCTCCATGCTGTGTTGGGTACTTGGGCAGGTGACTTAGTCATAAGGTTATTGGAGAAATTAAATGAGATAAAGCAAATCAAGTGGTTAACTCAGTGTCTGGCACATCACAAGTGCTCAGGATACTGTTCGGGCTGTTAAGATGCTGTTGCCGCATCATATATCTCCTTTAAACTTCACAACAACCCTGTGAACTAAGTGGTACTATCTCTACTCTACAGAGGGGGAGAAACTCCTAGAGGTTAACTGACTTACTCAGAGTGAGACTTTGAATCTAGTTCCTTGATTTCAAATCCTTTATATTTGTCATAAGGGGGTCGAGTTGTGAGTTATTAAAACACGCTGGTATTATTCTCCTAACATTTGTGTGACCCAGTTCCCAAAGGAATATTCATTGCATGAGTACTTCCTGTTTGAATTGCCATGAGTGGGTTACTCCTTGGCTATTTAGGTACCTACCCAATTGGCGTAAGGCAGGAGCTCACCTCTCCATAGCCCCCAAATTGTGTCCTACAACGTCAAGAACTTTGGGCTAGTTGAAGACTCAGTTCAACCTTATAGGATGGTCTTGGGGCTGAAGAGCTGGTAATTTGACTAGGGCAGATGCAAATGTGTTGAGAAGACTGGGTTTGTATCACACCCTGCCCCCAAAAGCAGGGTTATTTTGAAATAGCCCTATTTGGAAAATGTCCAAATAAGGCAAGCTTAGGAAGATCCATAATTCTATGCTGGACATGAGTCTTGAAGATTCTCAGTTCTCCAGGGTGATGGGAATCAATTAGCTTATCTGGGCTTATGCTTGTTTCTTCCTGCCTTTTATAGTTACAGTGGATAGAGAATAATAAGGATAGCCGGGAAAATGGACATTTATTATAATGATGCAGCTGCCTGGAAATGGAATCAAGGATACTTACAGGAACCAAGACAGCTCTAAAGCAAGACATCCTCCTCCCTCCTCTCTCTGCCTCTGGCTCTCTCTCTCTCGCTCACACACACACACACACACACACCAGTGTCTCACTGGCATCCTGATTTTGTGCTGCTCAGTGTCTTTTTTCCCTACAGCTCAGACCTCAAGGGCATTCTGGTGGTTTCCTCAGTTTCCACTTTGGCCTCTTGCCTTTGCACCAGGCTGCCTTTTGGGTCATTAGCCAGCCCATGGAGGGATTCCTGAGTCTGATACTCAACTCTGTCAGTAGCCACTCAGCCCTGCTCCACCAAACCCAGCTTAGCCTTGCTTTCTCAAGCCATGGGGCTATGTGGGTCAGGACAAGAGCAAGTTGGGCAAAGCACACATTGCCTGGCATGTACTTAGCATCTTTGACTCTTAGAAAAACATTTATTTTTGACTTCTAAATGAAAATGTCCTTGGTCTCTGGGCTGTGGGAGAAAGTTAGATGAAGAGAACTATGAGATGTAGGAACCTCAAACTTTCATTCTGTACGTTATACACATTACAGCAATCAAACCTCAGGTCTAATAGAGGGTGTGCAAACAAGATAGTATTTACCTTCTCTATGACTTTTGTTCATGGTCATTGGAACCTTGTCCTTATTGTTCCAGGTTTACAGATATATTAGATAGGAATGAAAATAGGTCAAGGGGTCAACTGTTTCTGACAAAATTGCTATTCTTATATCCTAATAGTAAGTTACATTTTTCTAGACTTTTTGTGTATAAAGCACTTGTTCACCCATCTTGTTTCTTGCTCTTCTTTTTTTTTTACAATTTTTTTTCATTTTCTAAATAACATATAATGCATTATTAGCCCCAGGGGTACAGGTCTGTGAATCGCCAGGTTTACACACGTATTCAACTTTTTGAGGAACCTCCATGCTGTTTTCCAGAGTGGTTGCACCAGCTTGCATTCCCACCAACAGTGTAGGAGGGTTCCCCTTTCTCCGCATCTTCACCAGCATCTGTCATTTCCTGACTTGTTAATTTTAGCCATTCTGACTGGCGTGAGGTGATATCTCATTGTGGTTTTGATTTGTACTTTTCTGATGCCGAGTGATGTGGAGCACTTTTTCATGTGTCTGTTGGCCATCTGGATGTCTTCTTTGCAAAAATGTCTGTTCATGTCCTCTGCCCATTTCTTGATTGGATTATTTTTATTTGTTCTTTGGGTGTTGATTTTGATAAGTTCTTTATAGATTTTGGATACTAGCCCTTTATCTGATATGTTGTTTGCAAATATCTTCTCCCATTCTGTCAGTTGTCTTTCAGTTTTGTTAACTGTTTCCTTTGCTGTGCAAAATCTTTTGATCTTGATGAAGTCCCAATAGTTCATTTTGGCCTGCTTCCCTTGCCTTTGGTGATGTTCCTAGGAAGAAGTTGCTTTGGCTGAGTTTGAAGAGGTTGCTGCCTGTTTTCTCCTCAAGGATTTTGATGGATTCCTTCCTCACATTGAGGTCCTTCATCCATTTTGAGTCTATTTTTGTGTATGGTGTAAGGAAATGGTGTTTCTTGCTCTTCTTAACAACGTTGCAAAGTTGAAAGAAAGATACTATTTTTAAAAATTTTTTTCATTAACATATAATATATTATTTGTTTCAGGGGTACAGGTCTGTGACTCATCAGTCTTGCTGCTATAAACATTGGGATGAATGTGCCCCTTTGGATCACTACATTTGTATCTTTAAAGTAAATACCCAGTAGTGCGTTTGCTGGGTCATAGGGTAGCTCTATTTTCAACTTTAAAAAAAAAAATTATTTATTTGACAGACAGATCACAGGTAGGCAGAGAGAGCAGAAGGGAAGCAGTTTCCCTGCTGAGCAGAGAGCCTGACGCAAGGTTCCATCCCAGGATGTTGGGATCATGACCTGAGCCGAAGGCAGAGGCTTTAAAGCACTGAGCCACCCAGGCGCCCCATATTTTCAACTTTTTGAGGAACCTCCACATACGTTTCCTGACTTGTTAATTCTAGCCATTCTGACAGGTGTGAGGTGGTATCTCATTGTGGTTTTGATTTGTATTTCCCTGATTCCAAGTGATGTTGAACACTTTTTCATGTGTCTATTTGCCATTTGGATATATTCTTTGCAGAAATGTCTGTTCATGTCCTCTGCCAATAAGAAAGATATTATTCTAATTCTAAACCCAGACCCACTGATCTTAAATGATTTCACTCAAGGTCCCAGGTGTAAAAAGGAGGGAGATATAGATACAGAGCCTTCCTATTTTCATGGGTCAGGTATGATGCTAGATGTAACAGAAGGATGGATGAGTTTTTCTTGCCACAGAATTTTGATAGAGACCTAAACACTAGAATACTCTCAATAGTTGGTGAAAACCACACATCTTAAAGCAAGATGCTAGACCATCTAGGCAGGACCTGCTAAGATATTCTAAACTAGGTTAGGCCAGTATGAGTGATTATGCCTTTGAAGACTGGAGTTCAAAAAGGATTTATTTCAGGGGCGCCTGGGTGGCTCAGTGGGTTAAGCCTCTGCCTTCAGCTCAGGTCATGATCTCAGGGTCCTGGGATCGAGCCCTGCATGGGGCTCTCTGCTCAGCAGGGAGCCTACTTCCTCCTGTCTCTCTACCTGCCTCTCTGCCTACTTGTGATCTCTATCTCTCTGTCAAATAAATAAATAAAATCTTTTAAAAAAAAGATTTATTTCATTGTGGGACACATGTCCCTTCTTCCTCAGTTGAGAGGTATTTTAAGGAAATCAGAGAGATTAATATGTGTATACTGGAACTTAGAGGGCATAGGGTCCAGGTGTCTGACTCTTGTGAAAACAGCAAGGCCCACCCGCTGCAGGATTCCATGCTTAAAGCAGCACCCAGCTGGGAAGATGAGAAACTTAAATCTAATATAGTTAGCAATTTTGGTGATTTCACTGGACTGGAAAATTTCATAACTAAAATGAGATCCTTCTCAAAAAAAAAAAAAATGAGATCCTTCTCAAGATTGAGGGGCCTAGAAAAGTTATGGGACTCATTTAAAATTCCCATTAAGTGAAAGAGAAGAACTAGCCATCCATGTGGGATGGAAGAGGCAGCTTGATTAAAAATGAAGTTGCTTCATGATTGCATCCTACTGATGGGATAGGATCGATTCAGTAAGAGGGTTATATGAACAGCACCTCATTTCATCCTCTGGACAACTCTTCAGGCTAGCACTCTAAGTGGCCACATTGTGTAAATGAGGACACTGAGGCCAGGTGAAGCTCGATCACTTGTTCAAAGTCAAATAGCAAGTAAGTGTATTAAAAATTAAAATCTATTTTTCTCTCTGGTTCCAGAGTCTAATATCTTAAATACTTTTCAAACTGTCTCTTGGAGTGCCAAGTTGTTCTACTCCCAGCCCAGGGCCTTTCTACCCCCCAAACACTGCATCCTCCTTGCAGAAAATGAACCTGATTATTATTTTTTTTTTTTTGCTGTGGCTTGGGCATGTGTTGGGGCATTGGTTTCTCATCTCTTATCTATAACCTCTGTCCTGTTTCTTCAGTTGTGTCCACGCACATGCCAGGTAGTCCCTGTTTCCTCTCTGTTTCCTTTCCTACATGTCTTCTTAGCATTTTTGGATTTTTGCAATATTGCTGCTGAGTGGTTGCTTTTTTTGTCCACCAGCATTTCTGTTCCACTGTATGAAGTTCTCCTTGCCCTTCAGTGCTGGTACTGGGGTTACGTGAGCGCCGTTTATTTGTTAACAGTATTTTAAATAGGACTTTCTTTGTCTTCATTTTAGCTGAGACTCTCCACAAATAAATCCGTAGTCCCATGTGCCAAAGTGAAATATTAGGCCACTTAGGTGAGACCCTCAAAGATGGTTCCCTTAGGCCAGTACTCACATGAGGGATATAAGAGGATTAAAAGCCAAGAAAACAAAAGAAGGGTTTGAGGGTAGAAAAACAGGGTTTTGGAAAAGGTGTACTGTGAGTCTCATCTGCCTGGTGAAGTTAGAGATATGAGGTGCTGGTGATGTTTCCAAAGCAGTAGAGCAGAGAGAGGGGAACTAGCTACATGTACATCATTGGTGAGACAAGGATAATTGAGTACTCAGGCCTGCAGGTGGCTTTTGGGGATCAGATGTAGAAGAGAAAGATGACAGAGAGCCATTTCAGAACCTGCCCAAGAGCCGCTCATGTAGGAATGGGAGGGATGGTGACTGGATTCCCAGGGGCTGAGGCAGGACAGTGGCATCCTGTGTCATGGAACATAACCACTGCGTGTTTTCAGAAGGGATCTCAACATCTACAGAACACTCTAAGAAAATCAGCTTTGAACATCCGTCAGTGCCGGAGAGGGTCAGACAACAGACATGCCCAGAGGAAACCAAGACAAGATTATACTTCCACCTTTCTTGCGTTTACCTCTCTCCTTCCTTGTATCCCCACACCCACATCATAAACCCTGAAGAAGCCAGAGGGAGTTGAGGAGTAGGGAAGAAGTTTAAGAGGGACAATTGAGAAGAAGCCAACTGTGCCATCTTTCCCACTGACATATGCCAGGCCAAAGCTGACCTAAATTACAGGAAGGAGTCTTTCATTTCAAATGAAGTTTTGGCTAGTACATGGGTACTGAGGATTTTACTTACTTCAGTGAGACTTCTCTTGGGACAGAAGTAGCCAGAAGATGTTTGCGTTATCTGAGAGTGGCCACAGAGATCTTGGCAATTGTCCTATATTTTATCAAGGAGCATAAGAAAGAATTCTCCTCTCCAAATGGCTATGGATGGGCAGTGGTGGAGGAACAACAGGTTTGTTTTCTGATTGTACTACGTACAAGTCCCACTCGTTTGGTGAGCCCATTCACATCCTCTCTGTCCTCTTCCCTTACTTTATTTTTCTTCATGGCATTTAAAGCACTGGATATATTTAAGACTTCTTTAGTTGTTAATTGCACATGTCCCTTGACTAGATACTAGTGCCATGAGAGAAAGGACTTTGGTTTGTTTTGTTCTCTGCTGTGTCTCCAGTTCCTAGAATGGTGCCTGACCCAGAGTGGGTCCTCAATAGGTACTTGTGGAAGGAAGGGATAAAGGAAAGAAACAAAGAAAGAAAGGCAAGAAGGAAGGAAGGGAAGAAAAAAGGGGGGAAGAGGAAGGAAAAAAGGACTATATTCCACAAATATATATTGAGGCCCTGTTATTTTGCTAAGCGGTGCAGTAAGAAACAATTCAAAACAAGGTCACTGTACATCAGTGACCACAGCTCCCCTCACTAACTCTTCCTGAGGGCCCCACCAACTACCCTTCCATCGGGGAGCCCCCAGTGGGGCTGGGAAGGGGGGGGCCATAGCCCATCAAGCTCCTGACCTGGCTGGGCTCCTAGACTAGAGGGCAGAGGTAAATGAGTCCCTGTCCCTACCTCCAGTCCCTCCCTCACCAGCCTCACCCTGTGGTGGGCTTTTTAAGAGGATTTTAACTGGTTGTGGGGAGGGAAGAGAAGGAAGGACAGGGGGTTGGAGGCATGAGGACCTCCTACCCCCTTGGCCCCCTCCCCTCCTCCCAGGCCTACACTCCTCCAATCCTTCCTCCCCTCCTGTGTCCCTTGTAAATAGAACCAGACCGGCCTGTCTATTCCTCTTCCCTTCCCTGGTCCCCCCGGGTGTAAATAGATTGTTATAATTTTTTTCTTAAAGAAAACTTCGATTCACACCGTCCAACCTGGCCCGTCCCCCTTCTACAGCTGTGTTCCCCTTCCTGTCCTCTGCCCCTAAGGTCTCCTCCCTCCTCTCCCCACCCTGGAGGACTGAGGGGGTGGGGGTTGGGGAGCTCCTGATATCTTAGTTTCCACAGTAAGGTTTGCCTGTGTACAGACCTCCATTCAATAAATTATTGGCATGAAAAAAAAAAAAGGCTTGCGGGGAAAGTGCAGATGTACAACCACAGTGACACGGTGTACGGTGGATGCTGTGATAGGAAGAAGATTAAGATGTGGAAAGGGGCACCTGAACTGAAATGTGTTGAGGGGGAGGGTCAGGGATGGCTTCCTAGTAGAGATGCCCACAGCACGGCTCCTGAGCTGAGTCTAAAGGAACCATTCACTGGTGAGATCTGGAAATATACCAGTCAGGTTTCAGGGCTGGCATAATCGAATTCCTACTCCAGTGCTCCTTCTGGCTTCAGGAGAGCATGTGGGTCCAGGGGATGCAGCTTCCTGGACAAGCACTCATTCAGGCCACTTTCTCTGATTGCTTTATGAGTCTAAGCAATTATGGGAAATAGCATTTTAAACTATAACTTTTGTCTTGGTATTTTATTTAAACTTTATTCAGGTGCTGCATAACTCTACCAGAGTGAGCCCCATGCAAACTAAAATTCTCAGAGCCCTTGTCTCATGGTTACTTCATTTGTAAAGTCCCTCACCCACTCACCCAAGGATCCTCACAACACTACCTCTGTCACGATCAGTATGTAAGACTGCTTTTGAGGAAGGAAACGTCCTCAAAACTGAGAAGAATTAAGTACAGGGTACCTTCGATGCTGTGTCATAGGAGGTGAGAACTTATCAGACATAAAGAAACAAGGAAAACCAATGGGTGATTTTTCTAAACAGATTTTTCTTATATGGCTAATGGATCCATGCCAAGGCATTTCCAGAACTAACAGGACTATGTGAATGAGCATATTAGGCTAATATTAGTATGAATAGCATTATGGTCATTTTGGACTTTAAAATGGCAAATAAATGAATAGTACAAGAGTGTGCTAACGTTCTTTTTATGAATCTATAAAAAATAGCCAAGAAAGTCTCAAATATGAGCTATTTTAGTGTATGAAAATATATTTAAAAATTAATGACTCTAAAAGGGATATAAAGGGATATAATTATACCAGATCTGAGAAATTCAATTATTATTTACTTAATTGGTTCAGGTATTTTTTTATTTGATTGACATAGAATAGTGTTTTGATCATAAGACTATGCCTACAGATGCTTCTTGCATTCAGATCTATGTACTTGAAAGAGTCATATAGATCAAATTTTTGTGAATGGAATAATTTTAAATGCCTTTGGAGGAGAACCACTTATACCAGGAGAAAGGGAGATGTTTGGGGCGAGTCGGTGATGGGGTCAGGGTCTCCTCTTGCTTCAGGTTTCTGTAATCTCTGAGCTCGAAGTTGATGCCACCAGTTCCAGCATCCTCACGTGGATCTACTTTGGATTGTCTTTCTCCAACATCAGCGCAAGTGCACCTGCCTCTACTGTTTCAGGAATTCTGTATAAATTTAGGCCAACTGAGTGTATTTTCCATGTCTGCTGATGCATCCATGGGTCTACTGATTCGAACGTGTCTCTGCTCTGTCATTTCTAGGGATCTTGGATAAGAATGAATGGAGGCATCTGCCATTTTGATCCCATCACTCTCCTTCACAACTCTTTTTCTATTGCAATCATCATGCCTCATTTAACTCTTTGAGGAACTAGATTTTAATTTTTCAGTATATCAGTTTTCTGAATCATGTGCTCTGTTATGTTGAACAAACGGCACTTGGAAGATGCAGTCACACGCGCACCTGTATTCTTCGTCTCCACTGTCTATTCACCCTACCTTGTGGAGTGATGTTCTCTTCTGTACCCCTGGATAAAATGGTATGCAGATTTTATCATTTTTTTAAAATATTTTTATTTATTTGACAGAGAGAAATCACAACTAGGCAGAGAGGCAGGCAGAGAGAGAGGAGGAAGCAGGCTCCCTGCGGAGCAGAGAGCCCGATGTGGGGCTCGATCCCAGGACCCTGGGATCATGACCTGAGCCGAAGGCAGAGGCTTTAACCCACTGAGCCACCCAGGCGCCCCAAGATTTTATCATTTTTATGGTCAGTCTCTGATCATAACAAGTCTATCGGTCCCATTTCAGTAATTAAACTACTCATCAAAATGATGAATTTCATTTAAGGTAAGATTTTCTCTTCCTCCAGCTACTCTGCTCCAGGCCAGGGAAGTCTGCAGAGGGAAGTGTGTCTGTGCGGGGAGTGCAGGCTGACCTTCTAGTTCTTCACTTGCTTTGTTCTTTCCTTCCCTCAGACATCAAGACAACTAAAAGGCCCTCTTGTGATTATTCTACTAATATTCATTACTTAACTGAGACTGTTTTTGTTACAAGAAACAGTTTTGTTATCTGAGGTGATTATAAGAAAAGATAGAACAGATAGTAGAAAAAAAGAATGAAATCATTTTTCTGATTATACCCCATGTCATCCCAGTTGCTCAACATAATGATGGGCAGGGAGCCTCATCGATTCTCTGAAATCCTTTAAATAATCTCTGTATGGAACTACTATTGTGTTCTCCTAGACATGAAAACAGAGCCAGAATTTCCAAGAGCAAAACTGCGAAATAAGAATCATCCTTTTTTAAAGATAAAGACTTTTTATGAAGTCTTGATATTGTTTGTTGATGATGGTGACCTTTTGGCAATGATACAAAAAAAGCTACAGTTGGTAGGGGAAGTGCTACTTAACAGCTTCAGTTAGGACTGAAGATCTAAGAGGATAGGGGCCAAGTTCTTCATTCCAAAGTGTGCCATATCTGTCACATGGAACATGCAAAGCATTTGGGCAATAACTGTCTCTCATCCACCTTGAAGATTAAAAAGAGAAAGAAGAGGTTGATATTGAAGAGAACGGGCTGAGAGTATTTGGAATTTGGAGTCCTTTAGAGAGAATTTACATGCTGAGTTCCACCCCTGCGTTCCCCATGGGATAAGCTACTTCCTGCTGTAGTGTGGGACCTCGAGGATATTGGGCAGCAAGGGATTTGAGTGACTGTTACGCTGAAGTTGAGGAACATGGTTGACTGAGGTCGGACTTACTCCTGAGGCAGCCTGTGCCATCACAGAAGGAACCTGATGTAGAAAGTGTCTGCACTTCCTACTGTATGGGTCAGAGGAGTCTGCTTCCGGGGACTCTATAAGAACATTAGAAAGAAATGTCAATTAGCAATCAACTAAAATGCATCTTTCTAAGAGAGATTCTTCCAGGAGTAGGTCATCCTTAGCAGAAAGAGTCTGGTTACCCTCAAATGTGAAACTTGAGGGGAAGTCACAAATGATTTTCTCTTTCCCTCTACTAGTTACCCAGTCAACAGGTACTGGGATTTCTTAAATCCACACATATAAGAAGAGTTCATCTTGGAAGATTAGAAGTTGGGACTTTAAGAAAAATTGATACTTAAGAAAATGGGGAATAATAATGATGTTATAAAGTGAATTTCCTAAACACACATTAGATATTTTTTATTTACCATTTGACACAAGCTAGATCTTATTATGCAAATTTAATGGAAATTTTAGTGATTATCCTGCAATTTCATGCTGTGTTAATTTAGCAGTCTCACATACCAAATTACCAATCTCCAGTTTGTGGTATACACACACACATATATGTATATGTATATATATAATATATACACACATATATGTATGTATGTATGTGTGTGTGTATATGTGTGTGTGTGTGTGTGTGTGTGTGTATAGCCAAAAAGATTTTTAAACACATGGTAGTGCTTTTATAAATTATCCACCCTTATGTCAGGTTATGAACATTTCTAGACCAAAGTGATTTTTCACATTAAAATAGTGTAGGATTAGGTTTGCCCACATGCAACAGACACCACAAATCAACAGTGGCTGTTCACATAAGGTTTTATTCTTTCATGTAAAAAGTCTGGATGATAGCAGGTCAGGAATGGTATGGAACTTTGCCAGAAACCTGCTCCTTCCTGCTTTCTACCCTGCCATCCCTGCGCAGAGCCCAAGATGGCTGCCAGAAACCTGCTATGTCCACATTTCATGCAGGAGGAAAAGAAAAGCAGTGGGAACTTTCCTGGAATTGTATAAATTATTTCCATTTATGCCTCATTGTTCAGAACCAGTCACTGGCTATATTTAAGTATAAAGGAGACTTAGAAGTGTACTTGCTGTGGTGAGCACTGGGTGTTGTATGGAAGTATTGAATAACTATATTGTATACCTGAAACTAATATTATATTGTATGTTAACTAACCGGAATTTAAATAAAAACTTTAAACTCTCTTTTTAAAAGATAAAGGAGACTAGAAAATGTGGTCTGAAACACGAGGTCTCTAGCTAAAATTTTCGGGGTTCTAACACTGATGAAGATGGGAGGTCTAAAATTGAGGGGTACGGGAAATAGAGGTTAGGACTGGATCCTGGAGACAGACGGTTTCCCTTTCAGTCTTGGCTCCACCACTTACTAGGTTGTAACTTTGGTCAAGAGTCTGACACTTTCCATGTCTTTATTTCCTCAGGTGTGAAGTGGGAGTAGCAGAGTTTTCATGAGCATTTAATGTGAAGACATTTAGAACAGTGTCTAACCATGTGCTGTTATCATTACCATTATCCCCATGATTTACTGCAGCTCACTAAGCTATAGTCAGTCAAGCCTCTGGAGTGTGTTTACTACACTCGCCTGGCCCTTCATAGATACAGACTGATCAGTGAATGAGTCAGACTGCATGTTTTGAATTGTGAAATTTCTGCTTTCTTGCTGGTTTACCTGGGCCTCATGTATTCTGTTTCAGTCTCAGTTTTTCCTTAAAATGAAGATCAACTATGCCAAGTGTTTTTCCTTTCTCCCTTCAGGTCTATTTTCCCCCCTTCTCAACCCTGCTCCGTGCCATGGAGGCTGACCTTTATGCACAGCTTCAGTGATCTTCCTTGCTCTCTGGCCTTCTGTTGGGATTAGCCTGTGGAAGACTGACAGGTGCCTTTGGGTCAAGCTTACACATGAAAACAAAACAGTTTAAAAAAAAAAAGTGCCTAGTAATTTTTTTCCTAAAAGAAATGTCTTTAGTTTTTGTTAAAGTGTATAATATGAAGCTCAATACAGTGTCTCTTACCATCGACTTATGAACTTGGGAATTTATGAGGAAGAGTAGTTGAGCGAAGGGTATAGGAGTCAAAGCTGGGAAATTGGGTTGGGTGGCTGGTGATTCAGGACATTGAAGTCTTAGAGAACAGTGGTCAGAGAAGATCTTTAGAGCCATGCTTGGGTCATGGTCCCAGGGTCCTGGGATCAAGCCCCACATCGGGCTCTCTGCTCAGCGGGAAGCCTGCTTCCTCCTCTTTCTCTCTCTGCCTGCCTCTCCAACTATTTGAGATCTCTGTCTGTCAAATAAATGAAATTTTTAAAAAAAATCTCTAGAGCCATGGAATAGACCAGGGAACCAGAGCCAGCGACTATAGTTAAAATTGGTTTGAGTAGGATAGTTTCCTAGTTGTAGCAGAGCTTTTTATACCAACTCAAAGCAGTCACTGATCAGCATTTGACTATAGCTATGATATTCCTGCAGCTGAAGTCTCCCAATATCTAAACAAAGGCCTTTCTTCTTTCTTTCTTTCTTTCTTTCTTTCTTTCTTTCTTTCTTTCTTTCTTAACAAAGTCTGATGGCATCAATGTGATCTAGTGCTTCATTGGATGTCTTCAGGTTTGGAGAAAGTAATGGGTTCTCTTGATGGTGGTGAGTTCTGCTTCTCTGCTGTGAACCTCCACATTCATGATCTTCTAGGGTCCGGAATGGAAAAACAAATATTGAATCCTCAGCATCCATTTTTATTTGTAAGATTCCTTAAATGTTATTCATGATGCTTCTTCAATTGGTTTGAGTACATCTTAGAATTTGCAAGTCTTTCTCATAGTAATAACTGCTTGATAATTTATTGAGGAATCCTCTGATGGAGAATGAATGGATGATGGTGGGGGTGGCTCTGGTATCTGAGTCCAAAGTGATTTACAAAGTGATTGCTACAAACATTTTCTTACCTAGGGAAATTAAAATATGCTAACCTTGAGAAAGAAGTAGAAAGCATGTAGCATTAGTATTTAGTTGAATGCATTTCATAGAAACAACCAACTTGATTTTTATTTTCCAATAACACATGGTAAGGAATGTCCATTTTCACATATTTATGATGAAACAGCTGAACTGCTATGAGATAGTACTTATTTTTCAATGTCAATAGCATCAATAATTAAAATCAGAATGTGCTTCAACAAAAAATATTGTAGTAACTGACCATTTTTGGCAATGTATGTGTTTTTCTTATATGTGGCTTCCATTTTTCCAGATTTGGATATCAGAAACACATGAAAAAATGGCACAAGTTTATTTAAACAGAGAATTGGATAAAATAAAGAGGAAGCCTTTATTGAATGACGAGACAATGAACTCTGGGATTATTGAAAGGTATTCTTCTACTTTCCTTTACTTACAGAACATAGACCTGCAGGCAAGGATTTGTATGAGTAGTGGGCGGTGTAGCCCGCCCAGCTACACGTTATAGGGACCCATCAATCGAAACGAACATATCTCAAGTTTCCATGCTTTTCTGCTCATGCCATTCCCTCTGTCTGGAATTCCCTTTCCCTCAGTTTTTTGCCAATCAGCAGTACCCATTCTAGGTCCAGCTAAAATGTTACTTCCTCTTTATGCATTTTTCCTGGTCAGTGGTCTCACTAGATTTGAACACCAACTTCGCAATTTACTTGTGAAATAGTGTCTATAATATTCAGCTTGTCACCCTAGAAAATGGGTATTATAAAAGTATCTACTTCCTAGGTTTCTCTAAAGTTTAACTGAAAAGAAGTATGAAATGTACATAGAAATATTACCTGACAAGCAGTTACTAATTAAGCTAATTCCCATGAGCAGTCACTGATCAGGATCAGTTGCTCTGACATTCTTGCCCTCTGAGCATTTTGTTTGTGTTCTGAATAACAGTTGGAAGGTAAGTAGACTTACATTCTGGTTATTTATATGTATGTGTGTTTCCCCTGAAGTAGTTCTTTGAGAGTAGGAACTCTTTCTTACTCATATCTGTAGTCCTGCAGCTTGGCACAGTGTCTTTCCATGGAAAAGTCTTTCTATTCATCTTGTCTTATGTTGTAATTGTTGGAAAGTGCAGTCAAAACAATGACAAAATGCTGAATTTTTCATTTACTTGTTGGGACATTTTATTTTGCAAAGTGCAGAAAAGTTGCAAACACGAATAACCTTTAAGAAACTATTCAGCCTGGGCGTCTTCAGCTCAGGTCATGATCTCAGGGTCCTGAGATCGAGCAGAGCGGGGAGCCTGCTTTCTCCTCTCTCTGCCTGCCTCTCTGCCTACTTGTGATCTCTTGTCAAATACATAAATAAAATCTTAAAAAAAAAGAAACTATTCAGCCTCAGCTGTAACCATCCCTGCATTCATAATAATTTTCTTCAAGGTTATACAAGTTATAATTGGAGAGAGGATTCAGAGACTGACCAATCCCATTAATAACTGGTGCTCCCGATACAGCATTTTCTCAAGGAAATCAGTTTCTGACTACTCCCACCATCATGGTTTTTCTTGCTCACATAATCAACAGTTGGAGCAGGTGCTGGACTTGTTATCGCTTGAGCGGGTGAACCGTACCCACCCCCAGCTGGCAACCTAGTTCACGCAGGAGCTTCTGTTGACTGATTTTTTCCCATATTTAGCAGGTATATCCTCAGTTATAGGTACTGCCAATTTTATTGCTGTAACTATTAATATAAAACCACAAGCCTTTTCTCAATACCAAACACCATTATTTGTTTGATCAGTCCTACCTGAAGTCATTCTTTTTCTATTGTCGCTCCCCTGTCTTAGCAGCCTGAATAGCTAGATTACTAGTCAGATGCAATCTCCGTAGTACGTTCTTCGCACGGAACTGCTGAATTGCTGTATTGTGCACCCGAACCTGATTTAACACTGTGTGTGAACTACACTGGTCTTAAAATAAAAAATGAAAAAATTTTAAAAAAGGATAAAAAAAATTCAGCCCCGAATTAATTGTGTATGGCTTTGAAAGTTTATAAATGTCAGTCTGACATGTTTTCTAAAAATTGTTGTCTCGTTTCCAGGGACACTGGACTACCTGCCACAGGCTTCGGAGCTCTCTTTACTAGACACCCACCAGATCGGCATAAAATGTTAGTAGACCCTAACCTGCTACAGATTGCACAAAACATTTCTGAATTAATCAAGGGGTTTATTTGTGGAGGTGGGAGGGTGAGGGTATACCAAGGTCAACCAAATACTCTTTACATGGCATTTTACAGACTCCTTTCCGTTAACAAAAGTTCCCCCCCCATCAGTATGCAAGCACTGATAATATTGTCAATCCTCATTATTCAAGATTCCGTATTTGCAAATTCTCCTAGTTGCTAACATTTATTTGTAACCCCCGAAGCAGTACTTAGGGTGATTCTTTCATGGATATGCTAGAGTGGTGAAAAATTTGAGCTACCCGATGTGCACATTTCCAGCCGAGGTGCAACAGAGCACAGCTCTGCCTCCTCATTTCAGCTCTTATACTGTACAAAAGTGTCCTTTTCATGGTCTATTTAGTGCCACGATTTTTGCATTTTTTGGTGTGCTTTTTGTTGGTGATTTTGCTGTTTGAGATGGCTTGAGAGTATAATGTTAAAGCACTGTCTGATGTCCCAGCACAAGAAGACTGTGATGGGACTTATGAAGAAAATATATGTTAGATAAGCTTACTTCTGGCGTGAGTTATAATGCTGTTGACTATGTTCATTGTTAATGAATAACAATATATATTATAGTGTCTTTAAACAGAAATTGCATAAAACCAGGCTATGCACTGATTGATGGAAATGTTGTGAGCAGAGGCTCTCAGGAACCTAATCCTGTGTTTCCCCTAAGAGCAATGGTTCAGTATTTGCTAATTCAGTGTTTGTGGTGATTTTATAGAACGTTACTATGAATAATGAGAGTTGACTGTATAGCAGGAGACTGTTATTTTCTACTGAAAAAGGAAATATATTTATTTGGGGGCAGCATGAATTTTTACTATAGAAATTTGTCTTCCACTCATCTTTCTAAAGAAGACAAACTTTCATAATTTCTGTAATGATATATAGATAAATGATATGGAATAAAGGTACGTAGAAGCATGATAAAATTCTAAGTATTGGGTTGTGTACTGTGTAGATATGGATATATGTCATCATTACCAGAAATTTGGATGTTTTCCTTTGAGAAATGTCTGGCATTGGAACTAAGCTATTTTGCACTCTGCCTGAGGTTAGGGTGGGAAGTTTCTTAAATGAAAATGCCCCACCCTATTTCAGTCACTTGTAATTCTGGCTAGGTGTTCCAACAGTGCAGGTCCTAACAGTGATTCCTCCTCTGAGGTTGGCCTGGCCTATGTCTCCCACAACCTGCTGTAGCATACCCAAGTGGGCTGGAAGGTCCAAAGGGAGTATCCCCAGAGTGACTCCTGCGGAGGGTGGACTTCTGGCTTCCATGAAATTGATGAGCTAAGAACATTCCGTGGGCTTTGTTCCCTGCACTGAAATCTGAAAATTCCAGTGAAGACATGGAAAGGCAGAATGAGTCCAAAGGAAGACCTGAAAACTGTATCAAAACTTTGAGAAACTCTAAAGAAAATGATGGGCTAGTGGAGGAGACAGTTGGACGATGAAAAGGGAGGAGAAGAGAGAAGACAAAAGTTGATGTCTCTAAGTGGAATCTTGGGCCAGTCCAGGGTGGGAGCTGTGATCTTGGTCGGCCAGGCTCAGACAGGAGCTGAATGAGTCTTGTCTGTTGTGTTTGCAAACATGGAGTAGATGCTCAAAGTTGAATTTTTTTGCATTGACTTTGCCTGCTGTTTTCAGTCCAGGACAGAAAACAAGACACCAGGGCCCTACCTAATAGATGATTTGATACCAACAGTCTATCTCCCTGAAACTCTGATCTCAGCATTGAAATCTGTAATGCTGCCACAGATGGCCAGTGGGGCTGGAGCTGTCTTCCCCAACTCCAGTTCAAGAAAGCAATCTCGGATACAGAGGAACTAGGCAGTGCATCTACAGAAGAAAGAAACACCAAGGAAAACAAGGGCAGTTAAGCCCAGGGACCTGCAGTAGGGCGCTTAACTCTACCTCCCTCCCTCCCAGCAAAGACACTAGCTGACCCTCTCCTTTCAATGGGCCACCTTTGTAGTCGTCAAAGCAGAGGCATCTGATGGTCTCAGGAATAATACTGATGAAATCCCAGTTAAAAGATACCATGATACGTCTAAAGAGTAAAATTATCATGGAGAATGACAGGACATAGACAACCTACCTATATCAGAGGAAGCAGACCCGATGGAACAGGAATTTAAAGTTTTATTTTTTGGGAATAAAAAGAAACAAAAATAGGGACAACAATAAAAATCAAGTTGATGTTCACTTTCCAAGAGCAATACTGGATTGCAAGAATATAACATTGAAGCATTGAAGGAAAAGAATTTCAAGCCAAGGAACTATTGGAGTGGGAGGGTCAAGTAAAGATACCTTCAGGCACACAAGGACTGGTTTCAGACTTACTCTCCTGCCATGCATAATTATAGAACTGGGCAAAATGTAGGAGGTAACTGTTGTTAGGCGTTGGGTAGCAATGTGTGGCTCTGTGCTCCTTGAGATGAGAGGTGAGCATCCCACTCTCCCTGGACTTACTCTCTGAGGATACTTCTTTTGGGTGTGGCACCGGGAGGTGAGCCCAAATGTAGAGCAGTGTTCTTGACGAGCTGGGAAGCAGGAATAGGAATTTAGAGCTTCTGATGTGACTAAAATTTGTAGGACAGGGTATTGGAGGGAAGAAAGTTGTGTGTGGAGGTGGGAACAAGAATCTGCATGGGGTTCCTCTTGGGTTCTTGGTCGAGCATGAGGCCCTGTATGCACTATGGAAAGAATAGCTATCCTGGTTTTAAAAGATAATATAGAACTATCTGAAGTGTATTCTGAAATTTTATAATGATGCTCTGCCTCCTGCATGGTACTGTTGTGTAGCGGGTTCCGGGGCTGTGTCACCTGCCTTCAAATCCTGGCATTGCCACTTACCAGCTGTGTGATCTTGGGCAAGTTGCCTAACTATTTTGTACCTCAGTTTCATCATTTGTAAAATGATACTTATAAAGGCATCCATGTTCTGGGGTTGCTGCGATGATTAAACAAGTTAATATACATAAGATAATTAAAACAGTAATCGATGTATACGTGATAAGTGCTGTGCCCCATGGCTGGGCCAGACACTTGGCAGTCTAGAAACTCCCATCTATCAATTCAGGGAAGTGTACTTAATTGACTTCATTGATGATTTATAACTTCCATTTTCTGTGTTCTTTCCTTTTAGAAATCCTTTATTTGGATGTTGAATTGCTTGGTCTGGTCCTCTAATTTTCTTGTCTTTCTCTTTTATCTTTGCCTTTAGTATCTAGTCTGTTTCTTCAGCCCTACTTTTGAGTTCTTTTGTTTTGTTTGTTTGTTTGTTTTTAATTCTTCTGTTTTTATAGGATCTTTTTTAAATTTCATGACTGTAGTATCTTATCTATCTAATGATATGTGATTATTTTTCTTAAAATTTTTTCTCTATGTATACTCTCTATTTCCTCCCAAATGCTTTTTTGTTTTTGTTTGTTTTTTGAATGTATGATATCTATCTTCCTTGCCGGAGGCTTTCTTGAGATATCTGATAATCAATCCTTGCCTTCCGGCTCTTGATTAAGAGCGGGAGAGTGAAGCTTACTGATTTGGAGCTTTACTGGAGATATCCAGGTGGGTCTCTTTGGGCTTTATTGTTGTTGTTGTTGTTATTGTTGTTGTTTTCCCCAGAAGCTCTGGCATCAGCAGTCTTTCCTCTTGGGCTGGTCAGATTCCCCAGAGGAAGCGCCCTTACTTGACCATCTGACAGGTGAAGGACTGGTGCCTATGTTCTTGGAGTAAACAGGGTATTTTACTGGGACATCAGTATTAATCTTTCATTATGTATGGTCACTGAACCATGTTGTTGATCAATGACTTTCTCTTTTACCCTTTCTAGTGAATACATTTCTAGCTTCCTACTGGAAGAAAGGAGGGGCAGTTACCCGGCAGCAGGGAATGGTAGAGGGGCCTGGAGCTCTGACTGCTTCTCCAGCAGCTCTAACCCAGTCCTCCCTTGCTGCTTTAGATATACTCGGCTTTCTGCGAAGTCAGAGACCACTTGTTCATCTTCTCTCAAGCTTCCAAAATGTGTTTCTCTTGTCCCTTTTTCTGTTCTCCTTATTCTTGTAGGTTTATTTTTTTAAAGCCTCTTTAATATGCTTTCAGTGGAGCAAAATGCTTGTGTACCTTTAATCTTAACTGTAAAGTTGTCACGTCTCATCTGAAACGTCACCTCCTCCAGAGGCCCATCTCTTCCTACTGTCACTCCCAGCCCTCATGACTTGGTAGGTCCCTTATGGGTGTCCATGACTCTTGTATGCCTTTTTCATCCTAACACTATTCATCTTGGTTGCGATTACTTGAATTTCTGTTTGTCTTTCTTGCTAAACTCAGTGCTTTAAAGGAAAGAACTGTCACAGCTCTATCCCCAGTGCTTATAGCCACTGCATAGTAATCATTTCTTGAATGAATGGATTATTTCTGCTGTGGAACAGAAAAAATTTTTTTAAGTATTTTTTCTTTTTTTTTTTTTTTGCACGCGCACACGCGTGCAAGAAAGAGAGAGAGAGAGAGAATGAGCAGAGGGGCAGAGGCAGAGAGAGAGAAGCAGGCTCCCGGATAATCAGGGAGCCTGATGCGGGACTGGATCCCAGGAATCTGGGATCAAAACCTGAGCCGAAGCAGACGCTTAACCAACTGAGCCACCAGGCGCCCTGGAACAGAAAATTCTAATGGAAGAGAGGTCTTGCTGTTTCCTAGCTTATTTGACTTAGGGCTTTAAGACCTGTAGAACCAGAAGTTGTTCTGAGTTCTATTCTGGTGAATGCATTAGAAGACATAATCTTTTAGAAATTCAGTCCTTATTAGTTTGAATTGCTGAATACTTGTTTGTCTTATTTGATTGAGTATTAGCAAGGAAATAAATAAATGAGCACCTTTTCCTTCACTAATTCCGTATGTGATTTCTTCTTTCAGTTAATGTGCACTAATTACGGTATGTTCCATACCATAGAATGCTGTGATGTTTTAGAATCTTCTCTCTTTAATATTAAATATTCTTTTGCTTCTTGCCAGCTGTACAGCTGTGGAAGTTAAATGTCAACTTTAAAAGGCAATGAATAAGAAAGAGTTTGCTCAATGGACCAAAATAATGTGCTTCAACTTATAAAAAGAAAGGCTGTAATCATAATGTAAATTTAAACTTCTAGCTACCTCTTAACAAAAAAAAAAAAAATCAGAATATAGAAATAGCTTTGTTATTAAGGAGACATTAGTCAGATGCATTTATCTTAATTTTTAGATAACATCCATTATATTATGATGGCATTTGGCAGTCTGTTTCTTTTCTCACAACTCAACTGATAGCCAGCCCACTGTATTTTGGGCCAATGTGAAGAAGACACATACCTTTCCTCCTCAAACTGGCAGCAAATGTCTTTGGAACATACTGAAAATTAGAACTAGAATGTTTGGACAACACTTATCACTCCCAACCTTAACTAGAGAAAAGGACTTTGTGGATAATTCCTTCCACTTATGTCACAGACTGAGATAATTATTTTTTTTTTCTTTTAGAGAGTGAAAGAGAAAGAGTGCAAGTTGTGGGGGAGGGCAAGGAAGAGAGAGAATCCAAAACAGGCTCCATGTCCAGTGTGACCCTGAGATCATGATCTGAGCCAAAATCAAGAGTCAGACACTTAAAAGACTGAGGTACCCAGGCTCCCTGACTGAGATAAATTTTTAAAAATTGTGATATAAGGAGCAGTGAGGTTAAGACTAAAATTGATATCGATGACTCAACTTTAAAAATGAGATTTATATACACTGAGGCTAGATTGAGCTTCTCAAGAACTAAAATTATTGTTTCTCTTGAGAGTTGGTTATATTTCTTTCACTGAGTTTCCAAAGACTTAACAATGACCAGTGACAGAAGGGGTGAGAGGGAGGCCCAAGACTTCAGCCATCAGCAGTGTTCTTCTGGTCTCAGATGAGGACAGTTGCATGTGTAGGGCATCTCTGACATATATCCCTTTTACTACATGGATAGAGTCATTAGAGGCACAGAAATGTAATGAAAGACACATTTAAGACACATAGGAAATATTGGTAAGAATGTGAATCTAATTAGTAAATTAAGAGGCTTTCTTCGCCCTCCTATCTTGTTCTCAAGAATTCTGAAGCAACTTTCACTTAATTTGGAAGCTCTTTTTGTAAAGCAAATTCACTGATTATCAGAAGGCCCTTGGATACATGATTATCTCATACAAAATCATTTTATGATTGCCCATAGGAACAGGCTATTATAGCTGATTCATTCTAAGAAGTAAGGTTTCCATGTATAATATTTGTACTGCATCTGTGACCATTAACCAACCAACTAACCAGAAACCAAAACAACAGAACAAACAAATGAAACAAACAACAACAAAGGCTATATCAGGCAGATCCAATTTTGTAAATGAGATTTAGTATAAACATAATTTTAAGACCTTATTTCTCAGAAGCCCTTATTTAAATATTGCATATGTAACCATGCATGGTTCTGGGATAATGGCTCACAGGAAAAGCCAGTTTTTCTTTATAAGGAAGAGCCAACTCTGGCATAGAATATAAGCTGGGTGAGAAGCATGCCCATGGGGACCTGTGTCAGTTTGAGGGCAGCCAAGAAGTCCCGACTACCAACCGGAGGATGAAGTATGAAGGCCTCTTACCAGGACAGCCGTAACTACTGTCTTGTCACTTTAACCAAATTTCATTGTCTCCCAGTGGTAGTGATTAGTGTACATTGTCAAAATTTTATAATAAATGTTTCTTGTTCCCAGAAGTCATTCAAACGCTTCTGTGATTCACATGACTGGAGGAGAAAGAAATTAATAGTGTTTTAACCACAGGGTAGCTATTTGGGCTTAGTATGGTTTTTCAGAAAAGCCATGGTATGAGAAAATAGGAGACATGGGTTCAACTTCTGGACCTGCACTGAACTGCTATGTGACCTTGTGCTGGCTAATAAGCCTCTCTGGGTTCCAGTTGTTTCCATCTACAAAATGAGGGGATTGAAGCAAATGATCTGTAAAGTCCTTTCCTGCTCTAAAATGTTATGCTTCTAGGGAGAAAGGCATCTGTAGTCACATAAATGGGCAAGTTAAATGAGGCCAAAAAGTGTTCAGGCAGTTAAGTTTTCATTGTTGGCATAGAGCACTTACCCATATGTGTGTGGAGTGATTACTTCACAGTAGCCATAGCTAGCTCAGGCCTCAACGTAAGCTCTTTCAATTTATTTCTCTCACTGGGGCACTTAACATCTGTAAAACCTTTGGCTCTCTAAAGAGGAAAGGGACTGAATATGAATAGTAAGAGGGCCCTCTCCCCCCACTGTTTTTCCTTTTCTCAAAGTGCAGTGCAAAGGCATTCGCTTCCTTTTCTACTCAGGCACTTCTGTGGTGGCCTATCTCTTGAGGCACTTCTGTGGTGGCCTATCTCTTGGTAAGTTACCACCCATTTTCCCAGAGGACAAAAAGTTAAAAAAAAAAAAAAAGCCCTATGATGATGGTGATGAGGATAACAACAAGGAAAATGTGAAGTGGAGAATGATTTGGTGGATTGATGGCTGACTCAGACCATCCCCGTAAGTGTTTATAGAATCTAACTTCATTAGAATAGCCATTCAACTTACAAACTGACATTCAGGTTTATGTGCATAGTCGTGTATGCTCAGTGAGGCCCTCAAGGTAAAATTAGGAAGATTGCCTTATTCAATTTACTTATTTGGTCTCTAGCCTCCAGAAGTAATCATCAAGAATTCCTTCCATCTCTGCACATGCGTGCCACAGCTCCCATCAAGAGGCAGAGGTAATTTGCCTGTCTTAGAAATCTGGGCTGGCCTTGTGACTCGCTTTGATCAATAGAATATGGCAGAAGTGATGCTCTGGGACATCTGAGTGCAGACCTTTTGAGACTCGTAGTTCCTGCCTTCTGAGTCTTGGATTCTAGCCAATAGGCTGTGAGAAGCTCAAGACACGTGGAAGAGAGCCATGGTATCGTGTTTGACAGGAGCTCGCAGATGACAGATAAAACCACCTGCCAGCCATGAGGAAGAGCTATCTTGGATATTCCAGTCTAGTCAAGTGCCTGGATGACTGTAGCTCTAATAGACATCACAGGGAGCAAAAAAACCACCCAGCTGAGCCTATCATCCCACAGAATAGTCAGAGATGATAAAGTAGTTCTTATTTTAAGCCAGTAACTTTTACACCACAGCAATAGGTAACTGAAACAAGCTTTATGTCTCTAACTACTGTGATTATATGGCTGCTTCTACCATTAGTCAGCTTATGGCAGAATTTTTGTCATTGCTAATCCACTGGGGATGGAAGCAGTTCACACTTTCAGGACTGGTGAGCCAATAAAACAAGTGAGTGGCCAAGATTTTCAAAATGTCAATATTATGGAATTTCTATTTGATCCTGACATTACCTTTTATTCCGTGTACATTAATGATAAGCCTGTATTACTAATATTGCTCTTTATGATTTGGAAGGTTATGTGGTTGTCATAATGTCATAATTAAAGTCTTCAGTGGGTCTTAGTAGATAGCAATATACTATGCACCTTTGAGCTAGAGGAGTGGTTTCACAGGAATAAGAACTTTCCAGCATTACAGAAATCTTTGCTGCCATCTATATTTAACTTGATTCTCTATTTGGCACTTACACAGTTAAATTGTTACCTTAACATTTAAGACTTATATTGTTTATCCAAATGGCTTGCAAAATTTATTAGTGTTATGCCCCCCCCCAAAATGTGTCCGTGATTAAAGGGGCGAGACTGATATAAAGCGAAGGTCATGCAAAGCTTTATTTCGCGCCAAGCATCAAGAATCAAACTGACCGGCCAGGCCCGTGCCTCTTACGGGAACAGGGTGGACAGACAAGAACAGATAAGAGAGGGCAACCGACCCTTCTCTGTTTCACAGACTAGCTTTTAAGGGCAAAGGCCATGAGGTTGGGCCTGGCCACGCACAGGTGGCCAGTGAGATTGTAACATACGCAGGAAACTCCACAGTCATGTTAGGTCACACATAAGTGACCAATTGAATTACAATTTACCTTATAGTAGACATTTGACACAGCCTATCATCTTGGTTAGAATTGGCACCCAAAGGCTCCCAAAGGGCAGGGCCCAAACTCCTTGGTAGCTAGGGAGACAGTATGCAACCCCCACTGATCGGATGTCTCCACCTGGCCTGACCCACACTTGTATCTGGGCTTTGTTACCTGGGGCTGGTTTCCAGGACTTATTTTTAAGTCAGTCACTGGGGGAAGGAGAGCAGGGACAGTTTAAGGGTTAAACAACAAGGTTATTGTTTAACCTTAATGGAAGCCTCTGGCTAAATAGGTCCTTACATTAGGACTGAGGAAATTATATTTGTCCCCCATATCTGAATTCATTCTTTCGACATAATAAGTGCCTACTATGAATTAGGATCAATAAAGTGTTCAGAATGTAGAGATAAAAGGCACCCCATTACTGAAGTAGCTCATCGTTTAATACATGAGACAGAAAAATGACCAGTTAATACTCAAGTATCTGTAAGGAATAACTTAGCTAAAAGCAACAAAAAACTTAACTAATAGCAACTTGAATAATCAAGGAATTTGGTCAGCTGATGTGAGCTATAAGGGGGTTAAAAGACTGGTGTGGTACCCACATGATGTCATTAAGGATGTGGGGTCTTTTTGTCTCCTTTCTTTGTAAATTTTGCTAATAACATTCATCTTCATAGTGTCAAGATGGTTTCTGTGCCTCCCCAAATTAATATGTTCTAGAAAGGAAGAAGTGAGAAGATGAAGTAGTAGAGAAAAACAAGAGAGAAAGGAGGTTGAATGGAACTCATGATGGGCATGCCTGGTTCACAGAGTAGAAGTTTTCAGGATAGCAGCTAATGTTGGAGAGAGATGTTTGGGACAAAGCAGGTAGGGCCTGAAAGCTATGTTAAGGAGTTTGGATGTTATCATGGAGGCAAGAGTGAATGGTTTTCAAGTATGGGATAGAAACAATCAGATTTGTTTCTATCTAAATCTAAATCAGATTTAGAAAGCAGAAGGCAGTTATTAGAGGACTGGAATTGCAGTCAGAAGGCTGACTGTTGAACTAATCAAGGTCAGACTTAATAAGGTCCTGACCTTTAGTGGTGGTGGTGTGGAGGAAAAGAAGGTTTCATATTAAGAGAGAAGAATAGACATCTACTCCAGGTTGATTCCCAGGCTTCTGGTTTAGGCATCTGGGGGTTGATGGGGCCGTTCACTGAGGCAGGGAAGAGAAGAGCAAGAGCAAATGCCAGGTAGCCAGTGGGGAGTTGGGACTGGAGCCTGAGCAAGGTCACTGACCCCATCCAATTGCTAATATAAGTGTCCTAACTAGTTCCTCTGCCTCCAGTCTTGTCCCTTTCAACCCATTCACCATCCTGCAGCTTGAGTATTTCAATTAAAATGCAAAGAGAACCATCTTCCACTCTTTAATTAGTATCATTGCAGTATTGTTTTTTCTTCTTGTGTTAATGAGCACCTAGTATGTGTCTAGCACTAAGCCAAGGGCTTTGCCAGCTTATTTAATTCTCCTTCTTTGAGATAGACACTGCAGCTATCTCCATTAAAAAGGGCTCAGAGAAGTAAAGTAACTTCCTAGAATTTCCTTACGTAGTAAGCATCAGGACTGAGTCTTAAACTCCTGTCTGGTCTTTCTGACTGCAGAGCTTGTGTCCTTAATCACTATAATACATTGTCTTTCATGCTTAGATGTGTAGGGCGCTCCATTTCCTTCAAAGTACTTTCACATGCATTATCTACCATCTACTGTTTGTTCTCTCCTAGTAGTAGTCAAGGTCCTATGAGTAGGTGTCTTCCTAATTGTATAGACAAGGAAATCAAAGCACAGAGATAATCTTAGAATCCTATATCTCATTAATTAATTTCTCCCTCTAGTCTGTAAGTATTTACGGAAGAGATTCTGAAGGGGTAATTAAGATGTAAAGTGTTTAAATGACTTGCTCAAGGCCCCATGACTACTTGGTGGTAAAAGCAGGGGCTAGAATCTCTGGGTTTCCCGGTGTGTGCTTGATGGGAGGGGAGAACTGCTTCCAACCCGCTGGGGAACTTAGCAGGGGCTTGGCTTGGATCGGGAGTAAAAGCAGATTCAAATTGTCTTCTATTTCATCTATTCTCTCCACTTTTTACCCACTAGCTTCCTCGAGGTTGATTTCTAGGGTGGAGCTAGAGGGTATTATGCTAAGTGAAATAAATCAGTCCGAGTGGGACAAATCTGATGATTTCATTCCTATGTGGAACTTAAGAAACAAAACAAATGAACAACGAAGAAAACAAGAGTCAAACGAAAAACCAGACTCTTAAATACAGAGAAAAAACTAGTGGGGACCACAAGGGAGATATGGGGGGTTGAGTGAACTTGATAAAGGGAATGAAGTATACATTTATCGTGATGAGCCCGGACTCATGTATGGAATTGTTCAGTCATCATATTGTACATGTGAAACTAATCTAACACTGTATGTTAGTATCTTTTTAAATGAGGGAGTAAACAAAGGTAGAGAAAGATGAGAGACCCTCCAATAGAAAATCCTTCACAGGGGAACCGTGGTGCTTATCCCCAGACTAAGACTCCCCAACACTCCAGCTGTGTATCAGCTTGGGAGAACAGTGCTCTGAGACTAGAGCAGAACAGAAATCTCCAAGAGAAATGCTCTCAAGAAGTAAAATTAACTGAACATACTGAGATGAGAATTACTCAGCTGGGGAAGTTTGAGGGTAAATTAGTGGTACATTTAAAAAAAAGTCCTGGCATGTAGCAGATGTGGAAGAATGATCAGATTTTCTGTGTGGTTCGTTCCATAGGTAGAAGAAAGAGGAATCTCTGCTCAATACGAGATTTAAAGAGAATGACAATTTCTGTTAAGAATGAGACAGAGTTTCCCAGGGAGATTGTAAGCTCCCCTTCTCTTACCACACAGAGTCAAGTAGAATCCATAGCCATAGGGGCTCTACCCATCCGAAATGGTGGGTGCTGCCAGCAAGGGGATTTATTCCAAATTAATCCCCTGCTTTTTTGAGTTTTTGAGTCACTTTCTCAGATTCAGACTCTTGGATGGGACCAAAGCTGGGTAAGAAAATATCTGCCCCTCCTTCAGACAAAACAGAAAAGGAGCAGTTGACCCTTAAAGCTCTTCCAAGTTTAAGAAACCGTGATTCCATGGGTTTTGGTATATCATCTTGTCCCAGATTCACACATGGTACCACAGGGCTTAGTGCAGTTGTAGGCATTTTAACTAATACTATGGCTTTAATAATAACTTCAATATCAGATTTCTTTTCCTTTTTCATCTTGCAGAACACCTTTAGTTGTTCTCTTACAACTGGTAAAGTTTGGAGAGGGCATGTGTGGCAAACTGTAGGTGGTGCTGGGCAAAAGCCAGCTGTCCACCTTCCAAGAGTTCTTACAGCGTGGCATCAGACTGGTAAATTTACCAGCACCTGCTCTTCAGTTTTACATTTCCAGACAGACCATTTTATCTGTGCTTCAGAATTTAGCTGACTCATGGATATTGACTTATGTTCATTAAGCTCACAAGAAAAGCCAGTATTTTAATTAGTTAATTTATAATGAGAAACAAAATGTTCAAGTATACCAGTCATGGCAGCCTAACAGAAAGAAAGAAAGAAAGAAAGAAAGAAAGAAAGAAAGAAAGAAAGAAAGAAAGAAAGAGGAAGACAAACTGTAATCAGAGTATTTGGAATCAGAACAAGGTGAGGTAGTTATAAGATTACAATGATCGATGGCCTCAGACTCTGATTACCTGATTATAATAGGACTCTTTCACTTATAAGTAAAAAATGCACAATTAAAATTACCTTGAGCCAAAAGGAGAGTTTATTAAAAGAGTTTAAATTACCACATGGAACTCTGGGAAAGTCCTTGGAAGAACTGAGCTTCGGAGACTACTGGAATGGGGACCAGCATTCTCTCCCTGTTGGCTTCCTTTTCTCCCTCTGAGGCGAGGACTTTATATCACAGGAGAGTGACTGACCCTTTCTCCATCATCTATAGTAAGAAATCCCATGGTAGAGCCCTGGTGGAATCTGAACTGGGGGCTGATATTTGGACCTTTCAGCTCTGGGTAGTGACGGAGTGCTCAGCAGGGACCCGTGGCACAGACTTGCTTAGGGTGATTCCAGACAATGAACTAAAGTTACTGTTGGCTGTCATAAGTTGGGTTGGAACACTGACTTTGGTGTCCTGCAGCTCTGCTCCCAGAACCTCCGGAGAGGTCTCTTTATGAGCCAGGACACTTCTTTCTTGTGCCTGAACCCATGCCTCCCTTAGTTTTCTTATCTTGCTTTCTTGAATTTCTCTGAAGGCCATTTGCCTTCTAATGGACTTATTCTTTCGTTATATTCTTTATTTGGCTATAGCTTTTAGCTGATATCTAAAAGGAAGATCTATGTTGATTTCCCATGGTTTTATTTTCAAGAGACCATCTTGTTTCAAATCGGATGAAATGTATCACTTAAAGATTTTTGCCCTGTTCTTCAGATTGAAAAGTGGGGGTGGGGGGGGAATGATATCAAATGGTTTATAACTGACTAACAGTCATCGTTCAGTATTGTAAAAGTTTCCATATTGATGAGTCACATTGCATTTTCAAAAAGATCACTGAATATTTTAACCTTCCACCTTTATTTACTTTGATTTCTTATAGTAAATCTATATTTTTATTTCTTTATATCTAATTTTTTAAAATCACTTTATGTGTTTGATTAATTTCTCAGCGCCTACCTTGTATCAGACTTTGTGCTTGGAGGTGATAATAAAGAATGGGAGAAGGGCCTGAGCTTGCATGGAATGGGTTTCTGCTTGCTTTAGGTGCATCAGGAGTTGCTCAATTCCACCTTGCAAATTGGCCTGCCCAAAGTAACACTCTATTTGACTGATAATTATACTATTTGAATCATAACTTTGAATGAGAATAGGGTAGAGAAACAAGTTCGCTGTCATCTATTAATACTTAAACGTTTTAAGATTATGGACTATTTCCATATAGAATACTCTTCAGACATCCATCTACTTATTACCCAGTTATACTGTAAGTTAATAGTTTTGCCATATTTAAAAAATTTTTTAGAGAAACAACTTATCATGAATTATGGTCATCCAACATATCCACCATATTGATGGACTTGGCTTCCAGTTTTCCACTGTTATAAATAAAGTTAGATTGAATATCCTTCTAACTCTTACCTTGAGTACATATGCAAGGATTTCTTTCTTTTTTTTTTTAAAGATTTTATTTATTTATTTGACAGACAGAGATCACAAGTAGGCAGAGAGGCAGGCAGAGAGAGAGAGGAAGGGAAGCAGGCTCCCCGCTGAGCCGAGAGCCCGATGCGGGGCTCGATCCCAGGATCCTGAGATCATGACCTGAGCCGAAGGCAGAGGCTTAACCCACTGAGCCACCCAGGCGCCCCTGCAAGGATTTCTTGATACTCAAAAATGTAATTGCCATATGCACCTTCAGCTTTGCAAGATATTGCCACTCGTAATATATGAATATGCTCTTACTTTCATATCCTTATATACATTGTAGAGATTTTTAATTTTTACCAAATGGATTTAATACAGTGGTACTTTGTGGTTGTTTTACTTTGCATTTCACTACTGAATGTAAGACAGTTTTAAGACTGAATTTGTTTTCAAGTGTTTATTAGTCCTTTTATTTTCTTCCACTGGGAGCTATTTATAGCCTTAGGCCATTTTTCTATAGAATATTGTCTTTTATTGATTTCTAAGCATTTTTTATTTATTCTGGATACTAATATTGTTTGACTTCATTTTAAAATAAATATCTTCTTGTCTGTGGTTTCTCTTGGAACACTGTTTATTCTGTCTTTTGATTAATAGAAATTTTAAATGACAATTTAATCAAGAGTTATATATAAAATGTCAGATTATGAACCTTTTAGAAATTTACATATACACATGTATGTATATGGAACATATATTGAGTCTATAAATACATGAGTTATTTTATGCCCTTAAGCAAATTTTGTAATTTTTGTCATAAATGTCTTTTAAGTCTTCTTTTAGATGTATTCATATAGGAACATTAGAGATTTTATTATAGTTATAAATGGGACATTTCCACTTTAATTATGCTTTCTAATTTCTTGTTGCTGGTATATGGATATGCTATTTTTGTATATTGATCTTGTATCTAACAACCTTCATGAAACTTGACTATTGTTATGATTTGTAGGTTCTCTTGGATTGTTTTAATGTCGACTATAATCTGTGGAAGATGAAAATTCTGTTTTTTCCATCCCAGTTATTACACTTTTTTTTTTCTTGTTTTACTGTGTTTTTTTCAAATCTCTGATTCATAGAATAGAATCCAGTTCATTGAATAGAAAGACTGTAGGAGGAGTTCTGTGACTGTTTGGGAATGTTTCTGGAGAAAGTTTCATCCGTTTAGTTTTGATTCTCATTTACTGTTTTCATCTTAGAGTAATGTTGCACTCTCTGTTCGTCTTAAGTATGTTGAATTTTCCTGGACTAGCAACAATCAGGTCATTCTAAGGAGGGGCAATGAGACATTTGGACAGTTTTCTCAATCTCTTAGTTCAAGAGTGCCCTCTACTGTTGGATCACTGCAGTGAACGTTATCTCATTAGGCATCTTTTTTTAAAGCGAGGTGGTTTAAAGCGTGGACCCTTAATTTCTGAACATGAGTTCTTATTTTTCTTTACCTTGCTGATTGCTTCCCACTTTCCCAGAGGCAGCATCTTCCTAAGACTGCCACTGTGGTCTTGAATACTTTCTGGGCCTCTTTCTTGGAAAGCCAATGTTCAGGTCCGCTAGTCTCAGACTTGTTCTCAGTATTCCCCCAAGGGGAACGATGCTTCCTTTGGGGGGCTGTTGCCTTCTGTGTTCCACCCCCATGAAGGACTTGCCACCTCTCCTCTCTTCCATGTAATCCCTACCTGATTTTGTTCCAGAATAGGCTCTGGATCTGGTGCTCCTGATTTTGGAGTGTTCTCCCACTTACGTGTAAACCGAAATTTGTAGTCTTATACTCTCGGGTGGGCAATTTTGGGATTTCACTTGCTTTTGCTGCTGATCTATATGGTTTTGGAGGGTATATGTAAATATTTGGGTTTAAGGAACCTGTGATCTAGGATAACAATCTTGTCCTGACTGTAGACTTGTCATTTTATTTTTGTGATTCTGTCATTTTTTGACTTACATATTCAAAGGTTTATTGACTTAGGATCTTCCTGGTGCTTCGATCAGTAGGTAATGATCTTTATAACTAATAACTTTTGACAAAAAGTCAATTACATGTTATTTATATAAGAACACTAACTTCGTGTTAATATTTTCTGGATGTATCTTTTTTATGCTTTTACCTTCAAACTTTCTTTGAAAATAATTTTATTCTAGGTATAGGTATTCTAGGTATAGAAACATAGAGTTGTACTATGTAATACACATTCAGTTTAAGTCTGAGAAATGCTTTCACTGATGAATTTAACCCTTTACTTTTATTGTGATTGCAAAGATATTTATTTTTATTTTTATGATTTTAATTTGTCTTATGAACAGAAATGATTTTCTTTTCTTCCTTTAATTCTCCTTTCCTGCCTTAAAAAAAAGATTTCATATATTTATTTGAGAGAGAGAGAGTAAGTCGAGAGAGCGAGAGGGAGAGAGAGCATGAGTGGGGTCGGGGGCAGAGGGAGAAGTGGACTCCCTACTGAGCAGGGAGCCGGACATGGGGCTCCATCCCAGGACCTTGTGATCTTGCCCTGAGTTGAAGGCAGATGCTTACATGACTGAGCCACTCAGGTACTTCCTTCCTGCTTTTTTATTTGATTGGTCTTTTTAAAAATTTATTTGCTAGTTTGAAACTTACACTTCTAATTTTTGTTCTTTTAGCTGCCAGTACTCAAACTTAAGTGTGCATGAGCATCACCTAGAAGGCCTGTTAAAACAGACTGCTGGGCCCTACCCCCGGGTTTCTAAGTCAGCAGATTGGGGCTGGATCCCAGTTGTTTGTATTCCTAAGAAGTTTCCAGATAATGCTAACGCTATTACTCTGGAAGCCACACCTCAAAAGCCTAACAGGAACTTGTGGTTACCACCAGATAAAATATTAGCACCTGTATCCAATAACCATTCTGAGTTCGACTTTCTTGTTATTTTGGAATTCTTTTACTTGTTCAATTCTCTTTCCCACCAGCAGAGCCATGCATTAAAATGGTTAAATTTCCTTGTGCCCAACATTTTTAGGTGTGCAATTCTCAGGGGAGTTTCTTTGATTGTGTAGTCCCATAATATTTCCAGAAACAGAAGTAGGGCTTTTAAAAATTTATTTAATGATTTCTCTTAGAAAGATTTTTCTCCCACCCTGAGTTCCAAACAGAGAAGCTTTCTTGCAAGTTTCTCTGGACAGGTGGCTGGCGTTTCTTTGGTTTCTTTTATATGAGGATGCAGACTTTACAGGCTCCTGGCTATAAGTAGGAGGTTAGCTCTTTGCCTTCTGCGAACCCACGGCCATGTCTCCAGCCCTTCATATGCAGTTCAAACTCCAGCTTCTAGCCTTGGCACATTATCTTATGGCTTCCTATTCTAGTGAGTATCCTCTTCATTTCTAGCACCTTCGAGTTTCCCTTTGGAGCTAAGCGGTGCTTACAGACTTGGGGGAGGGAGGATGTATTTATTCAGCATTGCTGTGTGCTTAATGGGGTGGAAGTTGGGGAGATATATAATCTCAGTCCACCTGGCGGTCTTCTGTTCTCTTTTTCTGTTGTCATCTGGCAGAGAAGATGGGGCCTAGGGTCAAAAAGGTTTGAAGGGCAGAAAGTAGATGGTAAAGGGAATCTCAAAAGTTTAGAATGCACCTGAGCTCAAGGACTTGGGACTGGTAGCCTTTCCTTAGTAGAGGAGAGGAGTAAGTGGTGCTGAATGGGAAGTGATTGAAGGAAGGGCACCCTGTGGTGGTAGGTAATGCTATAAACAGGGTCTGGGACAGTTGTAGGTTTTAAAATTTTTCGTTAGGGCCAATCGTCCTTAAAACGTTTTTATTTTGTGTGAAGTGTATAACACTAAACACTTTGAATATCTTTCTTTTTGGAGTCGTTCTTTTCTCAGATATGGACTTGTCCCTCTTAGGTCTGCCTTGACAACATACGCTGAGGAATATGCTGCACCGTACGATTATGAGCCACTCGTGAGTATGACATGGCTGGAAAGCCTCATTCTAGTACTTACTTATTTACGTGCTTACAGTGATTCTTCGCACCTAGTGTGAATAGTCAGGCTTGTGAAGAAGGGACAAATTGCTGAGATTTATGATGATGTGTATTTATTTAGAGATATTCACTACTTGTAGGAGTCAATGGAATGTTTTATGGTTATGATTTATTTTTGGAAGTTTATAGATTTCAGGAAGAAAATATTGCAGTGTCCAAAATGTATTAGTTATCTTCTTCTTCATTTTGTTTTATTGTCCTTTTCCCTGAATTCAGTTTATCTGGAATAAAAACCTACCTTTCAATTCATTTATATCGCATCGACACATAAAAGTAAGCGGTGTAATTTAGCTCCGGGAGATGTATACACACATCTGGTAGCATATGTCCAGTTCATATGTCCAGTTTATAACTTCATTTTACTTACACTTAAAAAATTAAACATCAGAAACAAAATAAGTCTCCTTCCTCTTAGTCTTGTTATGGAAGTCTTGGCTGGTACAATAGGTAAGAGATTTAACTATTGAAAAAGAGGAGGAAATAAAGTCATCTTTATTCTCAGAGAATATTATTATCTTAGGAGAACTAAGATATTAAACTGAGAAGTAAGTAGTAGAAGAAATAAGACCATTTAGTAAGGTGATTGAATACAAAATAAGTACATCAAAAATAATATGTTTGTTCATATCAGTACTGCTTGGGAAACTATAAAAGAAAAAAACCACAAATTACTGTAGCAACACAAATTTTAAATACTTTTGTGAAGAAAATTCTCAACCAAATAAAGATCAATAAAGAAGATGTGGTAGTTTGTCTCCAAAGATGGTGGACCTTCCACGAGCCACTTGCCTAAGACAAAATAAGTAAGGCCCCACCCTTGAATCTGAGCTGCCAGGGGACTGATTTGGGAAGACGGCAGCAGTGACACTAAGCCAGATCTAGGCTGAGCTGAAGAAGACTGCTTCTGAGTCTTGGAGCCCTGAGCCCCCACGTAAGAAATCAAGGCTATTCTCCCGGAAGGAGAGGCCATGAAGAGGAGCTCTGATGAGCTTGGTTCAGGAGTGAGGACGCCATCTCGGACGTCCAGCCTAGTTGAGCCTGAGGTGCAGCTCTACCTGCTCTCTGAATGCAACCCATGAAAGATTCCAAGAAGATATTAATAAATTCTTGTTTGAAGCCATTAAGTTAATTTTAACAAATGTGCACCCAAAGACAACTGAGACAGAAGTCTTGACTACAAGGGAATAACACACATTTTAGGAAACTGGAAAACTAAATTAATTATGAATTAAGTTCATACATTTAATTATATTAAAAATGGATTTTGCTTTCTATTAGAATTCTAAGACTATAAGAGTTATTTAAAAGGATAAACAGATGAGAATAATTAAAAAGTTTTAAAAACCATGGTAAAACCAATTTAGGAAGTTTAAGATTCATGACACTACATTTTATGTTGTATGCTTACTTAATTTTTTCTCATCAAAAAAGAGCATTCAAACTATAAAGAAAGCAAGTATGATAGGTTATGGATTAATGCCTAATAGGTAAAGAATATATATATATATATATAGGCAGGAAAACTGATAAGACATTACAGAAAGAGCGAAGGACAATATATAGACAATTTACAAAGCAGGAAATGCAAAACTAGCTAATATAGGGAAAATCCCAATTTGCAAAAAATTAAAAATGTGAATTAAAACAATAAAAAAAATTTCTGCTAATAAAATTGACAGTATTTTTAAAAATAATATTTAATGGGTGAAGATGGGATGAAATGGGTACTTTCGTCTGTTGCCAGGAAGACTGTAAATTGTTTTAATCTTTCTGGAAAGGAATTTGGCAATATGTATCAAGACACTATTTGATCTAATAATTTTCCTTCTAAGAAACTTCCTCAGAGAAAAATAACTCAATAGGAATAAAATTTATATCCAAGGATACTCATCACAGATTTATTTGTAATGGCAAAAGTTGGAAAGTAGCTAATGTTTTAGTATTAGGAATAGTACTAGTATGTTACAATCGCACGAGGAGTTATTTTGTAGCCTTTATAATGTCCATAGATGGTTCTTAGTGTCCTGATAAATCTTGATTTAAGGTTAAAAAAAATTAAGATGCAAAATTGTATGCATATAAAATTTATTAATATTAATACAATATGTAAATATTGTGTGTGTATAAACTATGCAAAAATATACAGGCAAAAAAACCCAAACTGTCAAAATGCTAGTAAAGTTGGCCATTGGGTGGTGAGATTCTAGGTGAGTTCTTCATTTTTACACATTTTTGAATTTTCTAGTGCAACAAGCATGATTGCTTATAATCAGAAAAAACACAAGGAAACATATTATTTAAAAATGCAATTTAGGTCCATTTCCTTACATATATGGGACCTGGCTGTAGCTTTAAACAAAAGGTAGTTGCAAAACACATAATTAAAAACCGACAAAATTTTAAAGGACGAATTTCTCCCCTGGCATAAAGATAAAGAATGTGAGATGTATTCCCAGGGTGCATAAATTGTTGGCTATTGTATTATATATTCATGCATTTAATTTTTTTAGCATTATTTCTAATATTTCTCATGTTGCTTGTTTCCGCACGAATAGCACAGCCTGCTATGGCAATTATTTGGCTTATGTAGAGTTTTGTTCATTCACTTCCAAGTTTCTTGCCAAAGAACTTCATGTTGAGACATGTTTTTTAGCACTGCTCCTAGAGCCCCCATTCAGTAAATGCCTACCTTGTTGCATTGTTATAGGATACAAAAATATTTAAATTATAATGACAGCAAATGGTTAAATAATAGTAGAATAGTGACTGAACTCTGGCATAGAAGTTACTGTGTACATAAACAAGTGTATGATTCATAAAATACTGACAAAAAAAAAAGAGTATTTTTTTCTTGCTAAGGACTTCACCTTAGTGAAGTTAGCATAAACACAGCACACCATTCTGAGGCTACAGACTTTGCAATTATGCAGTTCCTGAAGACATCTTAAAATATTTGGACTTATATTTCAAGTGTTTTGCATTAATTGAAACTATTAATTTTTATTTTATTTATATTAATATTATTAACTTTTATATTATATTAAATGATAATATAAATTGATACTTGCATAAAGTAGGGTAGCCTTATGGGAATTTTAAAGTGAGTGCAAGTTATTCCCATAGCTCTAGACATGAGTAAATAAATAACAGTGTATTAGGAAGCTAAGGAATCATTTTTAAGGATAGAAATGGAAGAGAATTGCAAGCTACTTCCTCAGAACTCCACTTCTTAAGTTGGATACTTATGGCTCACCCCAATTTCAACAAAAGATACCTCCTTTTAAAAGCTTCCTCATTCTTTTCCAAAGAACCAAAATAGAGGAAAAGTTAGAGGGTTCATTAGATGATTGGTCCAAGGCTGGCTGTTTAAAGGGTACATAAGCTTTTAAGGTAAAGGACAAGTGAGCAGAGTTTAATGGTTTAATGATGGAGAGTTGACTGAGTACACTCAGGATGAGTAAGGACAAGACTTAGTTCAGGCAGAGACCAGCAAACTCAAGATGTTGAAGGGTCAAAGGAATGAGAAACAAACAAACAAACCAAAAAACCAAGCATGGCCATAGTGAAGGGGTGAGAGCTGGAAGAATTGATGGTAATGAGCAAAGGGATATACTGGAAGTCATTGGAATTTCAGATGTAGAACAATTCTGGGATACGATAGAGCCCAGGATGTGGGCATGGGACTGAATTTCGATAATAGAATCAAAGCCATTGATTTGAGAGGGTGAAAAAATGATAAGCCAGAGTGTTGGCTAGATTCTAAATCTGGCTATTGGAAATCAGCCTACAGGATAGCAGAAAAGAAAGGTAATGCCAAAGACTGAGTCAAATGACCAAACCCTCAGCGGGAGCATTTTGGAGGTTAATAGCTCCTTCCAGACATGCAGCTGCAATTTGGGTAGATCTAGTTGGTCATTATCAATGTGAAGTACCATTTTGTTTTCCTAAATAGAGCTGCCTATTGAATTATCTTTCCAGATGTATGGGTAGCTTGAACCCGCAAAATGTTCCATATCTTACTTCACTCAGAGACAGAAAGCTGAGGAAGTCTTTAATAGAGAACTATGTTTTAAAGTTGGGATGCGGGGCGCCAGGGTGGCTCAGTCAGTTAATTGTCTGCCTTCCGCTCAGGTCATGATCCCAGGTTCCTGGAATTAAGCCAGGATTAAGTTCCTGGAATTAAGTCAGGATTTGTGCTGAGCAGGGAGTTTGCTTCTCCCTCTCCTCTGCACCCCACCCCTGGCTTGTGCTCTCTGGCCCTCTCTATCTCTATATCAAATAAATAAATAAAATCTAAAATAAATAAATAAATAAATAAAGTTGGCATGCATTCCAGACTAAGTTGAGGAATCCCTGCCATGTGGCACAGTAGGTATGAAAAGAGGCTGCATCTGTTTCACATCATTCTCCACAATAGCAGGATGGACCTGTCCTATTACAGGGGCTCAGTGCACTGGTGCAGATATAGATTGTTAAAAAATACTGATATTTCTGTGGTAATCGAAAATTTGCTGTCACCTTGAGTTCCCCAGAACTGAGTAGCCCCAACCCCTTCTCTCTGGACTCCCAAGACCCAGGACTACATATGACTTTCATGGACCCTGAGGACTTTTGCCATCATGGGCTCCTTCCATTAAAAAAATAAAACAATATATATTGTATAGCTGCATTGGTATAAAGACAAGCACAATCCAGGTTGGATCATATTCACTTTTGGTGGCAAGGGGTGGATTTGAAAGCTTATTAAAGAAATACATTTCTTAGGCCGTTTGTCTTCTTGCCCATTTTTGACTATATTATTGTATTTTATGGCCATGTTATAGGACCCTGTTATTTTTAACCTTCTTGAATTTATTACCAATGTACCAAAGGGTGTTATTACATAAAACTAAAGCATACAATACTCTTTTTTTTCCTTGGGAGTATTTTTGGATTCTTGTACCCTATTTTAAGCAAAACTTTGGTATAATAGTTACCATCAATTGCTGCCCTAAGATTTTTATGAATATTAAATGGCCAGCAACATTTCCTGGCTTAGCTTTGAGTTTCTACCATTTAATGGAATTAGTTTTTCAAAATGGCATCTGCATTTTTTATTATGGTAAAATATATGTAATATAAAATTTACTGTTCAACCCATGTTTAGTGTAGAATTTAATGGCATTAATTACCTTCACTTTGTTACTGGCTTCATCTTGAAAATTCTGATTTTAAAAGAAATGAAAACATTTTTGTGAGCCCCTAGAAGTACTGTGGGCTCTAGGCACTAGGCCTCCTGTGTTTCATGGTTGAGTGGGCCCAGCCTGGACCTTCTGGAAATTTTAATACTTGCCTGACCTCAGACCTCCAAGACTTGCCCAGTCTGACTGTACTGATTGATAAATACTTTGAGTATTATCCCCGACCCAAATGCATCTTGGCTAGGAGTCAGAGGTGGACAGCAATCTTTAAGGGCCCTTTATTATTCAGTTAGGCTCATTTACATGCAAGAAAACCCCTAAAGGCTGGAATTGCCTTTAGTTTTCTGCTTCCTGGGAAGGGATGTCTACCAGGGCCCTTAAAAAAGAAGAGAAAGAAAAGAATGACTTGCTGAAAACACCCAAAAGCTAATACAGAAAGTGAATATAGAATAGGTTGGGGATTCTGTAGGAAGCATCACTTCTCTGAACTGAATCCTGTCTTTGTATCTTTGCTCTATTCTATGCTGCCATGATCTGACAGAATTTCTTTCCAGTATACAGTCCTTTCTTTTTCTGCTTCTCTTTTAAAAAACATCATAGCATGGCAAAGTTGCATCGTCTAAATATGCCACATGGAATAATCATATATAAGTTTTTAGTCCAGAATGGGGTGTATTTTTTAGACTAGGAAATGTCCCAGGTTCTCTGATGTGTTTTCATGACTTTGATTTTACTATTTGTCCTGAATCTTAATATATTTACTGTTTAATTTTCTCTTTTTTGTCCTCTTAATGTTCTAACTCAGTATCTATTGGTGAAAGAATAATGGCCATTTGCTGAATATCCTTGGTTTTCTTACTACATTTACTATTAGCTAAAATGAGAAAGTTTTAGATTATTCTACAAATGAGGTAGAGGTGGGAGGTGAATTTGGAGAAGAGGGAAGGGGTCATATGGTTCTACCTACTATTTTTTTTTTAAAGATTTTATTTATTTATTTGACAGACAGAGATCTCAAGTAGGCAGAGAGGCAGGCAGAGAGAGAGGAGGGAGCAGGCTTCCTGCAGAGAAGAGAGCCCGATGCGGGGCTCGATTCCAGGACCCGGGGATGACAACTGGAGCCGAAGGCAGAGGCTTTAACCCACTGAGCCACCCAGGCGCCCCCCTACTATTTTTTGATTGATGGTTCACTGATCAGTCTCAGGGTTAGCTAACCACAGGAACAGCCCTCTATTACTTGGTTTCAGAAGGAATGGTGGCCTTCCTCAGTCTAAAATAATGCCTGGGGCACCTGGGTGGCTCAGTGGGTTGGGCCGCTGCCTTCGGCTCAGGTCATGATCTCAGGGTCCTGGGATCGAGTCCCGCATCGGGCTCTCTGCTCAGCAGGGAGCCTGCTTCCCTCTCTCTCTCTCTGCCTGCCTCTCTGTCTACTTGTGATCTCTCTCTCTCTGTCAAATAAAAAAAAAAAAATTAAAATAATGCCTGAAAGATCTCAGTGTGTGTTACACGTATGTGCTGGCCTTATACATATACACCTAGATTTGATTTTGTACCTTATAGTCAGAACATTTCCAGTTCTGAGTCTTATGGCATTCTGCCAGCATTAAGGGATAACATTTCCTAGGTCCCAATTTCAATTTTAGGACCTGCCGGCATTTGTTCATATAGCACCACAGAGCTTCACAGCTTTCCCAGGTTGGGATACAAGAGGATTTGCCTTATTTGGGAGACTATATCGTTGCTAATAGGTGAGTGGAAGGAAAGATGGAAGGAAGGAAAGAAGGGAGGGAGGCAGGAAGGAAAGAAAAGAGGGAGGGAGGGAGGATTTTTCTCTGTGTCAGTATATATATATATATGTGTGTGTGTATATATATGTGTGTGTATATATATGTATGTGTATCTATATATACACATATATATATGTGTGTGTGTGTGTGTGTATATATATATATATATATATAGGAAAGAAGGGAGGGAGGCAGGAAGGAAAGAAAAGAGGGAGGGAGGGAGGATTTTTCTCTGTGTCAGTATATATATATATGTGTGTATATATATATGTGTGTGTATATATATATATATATACACACACAGTTGAACCTTGAATAATGTGGGAGTTAGGGGCACTGACCACCCCCCCACAGTAAAATATCCACATATAATTTTTGATTTACCAAAAACTTAACTACTAATAGCCTACAGTTGACCAGAAGTCTTAATGATGACATAAACAGTTGATTAACACACATTTTGTATGTGTATTATATACTGTATTATTAGAATAAAATAAGCTAGAGAAAAAAATGTTATTAAGAAAATCATAGGAAGAGAAAATACATTTGTAGTACTGTACTGTATTTATTTTTTAAAAATCTATGTATAAATTAACTGAACAGTTCAAACCCATGTTGTTCAAGGGTCTACTATTATCCCAAACATATAGATAGATACAGTGGAGATAGATAGGGTGGATAGATAAGTAGACATCCTTCGTATCTACCTATCTACCTATCTATCCATCCATCTGCCCATCTATCCATCTATCTACCTATCTCTTATTAGTTCTGTTTCTCTGGCGGACTCCCTATAATATAGACAAAATGATCTTTATGAGCTCTCTGGCTCTCACATTGCACTATTTACATAATTGAGGTAATTTGATTCTCTCTCATTGATCCTGTCCCTTCCTAATAGTATTTATTTGAGACCAAGTAATCTTTTTGATGAAGGACCTTGGCAAACAATTAAAGTCGAGTCTACTTGAAAATTGGGAAATGAGTATTTTAACTTCTGCTTATTTCATGTATCACTAACAGTTGAGAAATTGTTATCTTAATTCTCAGGAAACTCAGATTTTCAAGTATTTTTGTTGTTGTTGTTGTATCCTTTTAGTAGAAAGAACCATTTTCCCTAAAACTTTCCTTTTATTTTATATTGGCTTCTGAAGCTAGGTAACTATGATGTCCTTTTGTTTCTGCATCAAATCATAAAAGCTTAGTTATAATTTCTTTCTTTTAAATATGTTTAACTTCTACAATGAACATATTTGACTTTTGTAAAGAAGAAAAACTTTAAAAAATGAGAACCCTGGGCCTCAAATTTATAACTAACCATACCATTATAAGTATAAAATAATGGCAGGTGTCCTCACATGATGTAGACTGAGAAATTAAAAAATGATATTTTTAAATAGTTTTCGGGGCACCTGAGTGGCTCAGTGGGTTAAAGCCTCTGCCTTCAGCTCAGGTCCTGATCCCAGGGTCCTGGGATTGAGCCCTGCATGGAGCTCTCTGCTTAGTGGGGGGCCTGCTTCCTCCTCTCTCTCTCTCTCTGCCTGCCTCTCTGCCTACTTGTGATCTGTCTGTCAAATAAATAAAATCTTTAAATTTAAATAAATAACTAAATAGTTTTTTGTGATTAAAATTATAGGATCAATCAAAATTTGTGCATAAAAAAGAAAAAATGTGTCAATAGCTAAAGTTTAATTAAAGTTTAATACTATATTGCTTTTTTTTTTTATGTTGGCCATGACTAAAGTTTGTATGATATTGTTTAAAGTCAGCTTATTTTGTGAGGCGATTGTTCATATAAATCTCCATATTTTTCTTTGTGATGACCTGACTCATTAATGATACAGATATTTATATTTATATCCACAGCCTAATCTTCCTTGTACTTTCCATGACTATTTTCCTTTAGTTGAATACCCCTGCTGGTTACAAATGTTTTTCCTTTGTAAGATTTTATGGGATAAGAAGACATAGCAAATGTTTCTTAGGCACATAAAAAAATATATATCCAGCTAATAACATGTTTGTTGTTGCTACATTTGCCAGTTACTCTTAGGTCTATAATGTAATCACCAGGACAAGAAAATACCCAATAGAAATGAAATCATTTGTAAAGTAGTGAGGAAGGGGGACACCTGGGTGGCTCAGTCTCTTGGGTGACTGCCTTTGGCTCAGGTCATGATCCTGGAGTCCCAGGATCGAGTCCCATATCCAGCTCCCTGCTGGGCGGGGAGTCTGCTTCTCCCTCTGACTTCTCTCCACTCATGCTCTCTCTCTCTCTCAAATAAATAACTAAAATTTAAAAAAAAAAAAAGTAGTGAGGAAATGAATGTCTGAGATGCCTATCCTCCATGATCCCAAGGGTTGACAAAGTAGATTTGGCTGTATGGAAATTGTCCTTTTTCTCCCACATCACTCTGCGCATGTGTCTGAAAGACAACCTCATTAGGGGACAACAGGTCTTCAGTCAAGTGCATATAACAGCGAAAGAGATTTATACATTATGTATACTGAAAACAATGAAACAAAATCTCACAGTAATCTATGTGTGTATTTATTTACTTTTACCCCATCCAGTGTGACATTCACATAAATAAGCTCGCTGCCTCAAATACCTTTTTAAGACTAAATGAAGTACCCCAAATGAACATACTTACAGGCATGCTAGGGAAGAATGGTCTTTGCTGTATGAATGCCAGGTGGCTAATAGCTGTCTGTAATGGTGGACACAAGGTTAGTTCACAGTGACTGATTTGGCTGGGAAGTATAACACATTATGCATTTTTATGGATGATCTGGATGAAGGAATTGAGACTATGCTTCCAAATTATCCTATAATATTAAATTAGGCAGAGTTACTGATGTTCCAGAAAGTAGGCTGAAAACTGAAAATGACCTTGAAAAACAAAAACTATAAAAAATAAAAGATTCCAAAGAAATAAGATGAAATCAAATAAGACTTAAGTATCACCAAAGCTGAGTGAGGACTGAGTACACAGGTGACTAAGAAACAGTCATGTCATTTTATCCCAAAGAAAGTTGGGGAGATAATGGTGCTCAGAGTAAGACTATAGCACTTGGGGGCAATGAGGGTGGGGGTGGAGAGCGGATGGGGAACTAAGAACAGGATACCTGCCTTTTAAAGATATGCTGATACGTTTTATTGATACAGGTGGTAAATCCATATGCTCTTTGTCCTTCATAATGACAGAAGGTCAAGTGGGGGGGTCCGCTCACCAAGAGGACCCTCCTGTAACATCCTCACCATGTCTGTCCGTGAATTGTCTAAAAGAAGAAGGAAGAGAGAGAGAAGGAAGAAAGCTTTCTAAACCTTAAGGCAGATTTCCCGCGTAGTGATTCTCTGGCTGCATCTTTCATGCTTCCTGTTTGTACAGAGACTATTTGCCCTCAGCATATCTTTCTCTGACACACTTTTTCCATCTTTTGTCAGGATGTTTCATTCAACTTCCTCTGTTTCTCTGAAACAGCACTGTTTGTGTTTTGTCGGGTCTTGTCCTGTATGACGTTCCTTTGGAAGTGGACACTTGTTGGCTACCATTGCCCTCCTCCACCTCTCTCGACCTTCAGAATCTATGACATTGCCCACGTCATACCTCTCCTCTGTCCTTCATGACCTTTAATGGACCCATCCATGAGTGTCCACAAGATATGTGATCCAGAACTCTGTGCTTTCATTTTATGCAATCTCAGAGAATTCATCCACTCCCATGGCTCCTCAACTATCACCTTTTGGGGGTAATGTAGTTCATATAATTTCAGACCTACAGGAAAGTTTCAGGAATAGCACAGGGAGCTCCCGTATAATCTTTAACCAGAGTCACCAGTAGTTTACCATTTGAGAGTAGGCTGGAGACATTGGCCCCTTTGCCTATAAATAGTTCAGTGTGTATTTCCTAAGAACGAGGACACATAGCTATGGTAATATGTTCAACCTCAGGAATAATTGATGCAGTATAATTACATCATTCACAGTTCATATTCAAGTATCATCTGTGGCCCCAATACTGTTCCTTAGAGTTACTTTTCCCCAGCCAGTGACTACTACTGTGCGTAGGACACTGACCTCACCCAAGGCCATCTATCCTATAGCACCACCTTTCAAAGATTTTGTACTGATGTCATCTCACATTAAAAATGTCTAAAATGTCACTCCTCATCTCTCTCCAGTAACCAATTTTCCCCAACTCCATGTCTTTCTCATTCCTTTTAGTGGTTTTAGAACTCTCCCAGTCATCCAGACCTGAAGCTCTGGATCATCTTTGCTTCTTTGTCTTCAGTTGGCCTGCTAGGTCCTCTAAGTTCTTCCTGTGAAATGTCTCTTCCAGTCTGGCTCTGTGCACTGATACCCACCCATTCTGCACCTCGGACAGATTTCTCCTGTGATCCTCATCTACCTGAGGGGCTCAGAAAAACTCGTAGTGATTATCCTATCTTAAATAAGTGCTGTCAACACTCAGGGTCTGTGTAGCACCAGAACAGTGAACCAGCCAACAACAACGTGTGGTGCTTCACGTATCTGCTTCTATGGACAATTTCTGAACATTTCTTCCCAGTCCCACTGAATACATGTTGAACAGACAGGTAAATAGCATGTTAGGGTGTGGGAGTACAACAACCATCTGCAGCTCACATACGCAGAGGCAGTCTCTAACTGCTAACTGGCCACCAGTTAAGAAGACACTAACAGTTCAATTCACTTATAGCTTAGTCTGATTCCATAATTCAGATAGTTCCAATAGGAGGTGTTCAATCTCCCTTTAAAAAACTCTCACTTTCTCAGAGGCCTTCCATCCTTCGTTTGCAGAAAAGAACTAACATAGTAGAACTGAGCCTGTTACCTGTTAAAAAGTCTGCTTGCAAGGCTGGCCCTTGGCTGGCACCTAGAAACTTGACTTTTGGGATTAGAATTCCCAGTGAGAATGAGAGAGACTCATTGCACCTAAACCATTTGTGCAAACAATATGTTTCATGTTGAACTTGTGGGAATCTGGAATCCTGGTATTGTAAGGCAACAAAGGTCTCTGTGACCCACCCCCAAGAAAAACCGTGGCCACCGAGGCTCTAATGAGCTTCCCCAGGAAACAACATTTCACAATTCTTTGCGGGGGAAATTAAGTGCATCCTGTGTGACTTACCAGGAGAGGACTCTTGGAAGTTTGCACCTGGTTTCCTCTGGACTTCGGCCCATGTGCCTTTCCCCTTTGCTGATTTTGCTTTGTATCCATTTGCTGCAGTAAATCATAGCCACAAATACAACTATATTTTGAATTCTGTGAGTCCTCCTAGCAGAATCATTGAATCTAGCAGTAATCTTGAGAAGTCCCAGCACACCCTACTTTTCCCCATGCAGCAGATTGTTATTTTCCTCAAATGAGTGCAGCACGAGTGGTCATCCTACATGATCTTGCAATGCGATTTGGACACTCTTCCCACTAAGAGACTAAGTCTTTATCACCTCGACGAGAGCTGGGTGTACAGTGACTGCAGTAGAAGTGATGCTGTGTGACCTTGGAGGCCAGGTGATGAAAAGCAGTGTAGCTTCCTCCTGGTTCTTTCTGTGCCATTGTCGTTCTCGGGACCCAGTCACCATGATATAAGAAAGTCCAAGCAGGCCCATGGAGAGGACCTGTGTGGTTGCTCCAGTCAACAGCCCAGCTGAGGTCCCAGCAGACAAGACAGCCAATTTCAGCCACCAACTGGGCTGAAGGATGTTTCTAACCCCAGCCTTCAAGTCACTCCTGGCTTTCAAGTCTTCTCCTTGACGAAGGCTGAAGCCTCGGACAACGTGGAGCAGAGGGATGCTGCCTTATACCTCTTCCAAATTCCTGACCCAAAGAGTCTAGAAATGGGTATTGTTTGGTACTGCTTTCTGTGGATTGACCTGTTACACAGCAATAGTAACTCTGACTCTAAGACAGGGTCCAAGTATATGGAGAAGGGGAAGTGACTTAGCATCCTGATGCCAGAGGACAAGAGTATGATTTTGGTGTCCGCTGTTGTTTGCCTCTTCTGGTCTCTGGGATGATGTCCCCAGTTCACCTGGCTGCTCTTTTCCTTGCTGGCATTAGTGGCTATGGTCTGTGGATGTTGAACTCTTCGTCCTTTTCTGGCCCCCCCCCCTTTCTCTCTGGGCTAGATTGGAGCCCACCTGGCTTGCTTGGGATAACTCAGTCTCATTTCCACTCCCATTGGTATTGTAGACCCCACAGAAGACTTTTGTGACTCCCATCAGCCCTAGCTCCTGTGTTTAACTTTGCAGCTTCTGTTAGTAATCACCTTGCAGACTTGCCACAGGATGCCAGAAGGGACTCAGAATCTCCCTCTGCCTGAGCATGCTTTTCCACCAGCCTGGGTGTGGTTCTACTCCAGGCAAATGAAAGGGCAGCTTGAGATGCTCAGTTCCGAGTTCTCAAGAGGGATGGAGACATTCTTATGCCTTTCTGCCATTACTTTCATTTATCTCATGCATTTCTCTCTATCCGGGTTAGAGGGACTCTGTCTGATTGAAAGTCTTGGAAAGGGAAAATTGGGAAATATGTTGGCTCTTTCTGTCATCCTGCTTTTCCCTTTTCCCTTATTTTCTGATTCCTACAATTCCCCAGACTCTTCCCTGTTTTCCTACTATCCATTCCAACTTTTGGTTAAGCCTTAATGCAAAGGATATTTTTCCCACTTACTGAGAGAACTCTGTGGTCTGAGGTCTTCCAGGTTTGCACATTGATATTCTAAAGTCCTCAAGTCTGTGAGTTGGATCACAAAGGCTATTATCATGCTGAAAATCCTATTTTGCATGTTAGAAGCTGTTATTACTTTGCTTTTAGGTTGCCATTTTTTCTGAAACAAACTGTGATCTCACCTTGGACAAATGGACGGTTACACTCAGAAAGGGCAAAACTATTTATCATTTGGAGGTGATTACCGCCTGTATACTTGGTTTGAGTGACACACCAAATTACTTGTTTGTTCAAGACTCCCAACATCTCAATTTGGCCTTGGGTCTCAGCTGCAGTCAATATTATGGTCCTTCAAGGCGAAATCTTGGTGCAGCTGCATTTTTCTATCTTGTGCCTTTTGTATTAAACTTTGAAAAACGTACTTGCTCTGCCTCCCTAAAAGAATTATATCTTCTAATAGTTCCTAGTAGTTTGTTACCCTGTTTTGTTTGTTCATCTGTTCCGTATTTGCATCCTTCTAATTCCCGATCATATGTTTAGTCACAAATTCATTGCTTGCCTTTACTCCTACTATATAAATGTGTCCTACTTCCTAGTTCTGACCCTTTTTCTTTACTCTGATTCTCAGTACCTCAGTATTCCAACATTGCAGATTATTCAGGTACATATTAGTTAGGATACTTTTAGCAGGTTGTACAAAACCCAGCTCAAGTCAGGCCAACAATAAAAGCAGTTTACTGGTTTACACTTTTTTTTGAAAAGTCAGGTTTCAGGAAAGGAGTGATACAGCAATGTCATCATGCTTCTTACTGACTCTCAAATCTGTCTTTTATGGGTGTTGATTTCATGCTAAACTGATTGGAGGGAGGACTACCAGTAGCAGTCTGGGCTAGATGCTTCCTCGTTTATGTCCAATAATGGAAACAGAGTTTCTTTCCTCTAAATCACTGAGCAAAAGTCTTGGGCTTTACTTTGTTTGGGCAAACTCAAAACATATGCCCAACACTGGATCAGTCACTATCATTGAAAAAGGAGTGAGGTGATTGTGATTGTCATAGGTTAGATTCTGCCCCTACATTTTGGAGTGGGATCAGTTACCCAAATTGCATGGCCATCACGCAATGTGAAATGGGAGAAGTAGATTCAGGGTGAGCTGGAGTCACGTTTTAAAGTTTGCATAGCTGATTATGCTCATGTCTTCCCAACTCAGTGTTCAGTGACCTTGCTTTGGTAACTCAGTCATCCATAGCAGGAGTATTTACGCCATATAAATTGTCAAATATCACGAGTAAAGTTTTGTGGGAATTTTTTGGTAAGGAGCTAGCTCACCAATGCACCTCTGACAATGGAAGGGACTTAATTCCATATGTGTTAATAGGAAACAGTTTCTTAACTAGTTTTCCTAACTTCAGGATTGCTTATCCCTACTGTCCACTTTTAAAAAATGATAGCTTTACTAAGATAATTCACATGCCATAAAATTCACCCTTTTAAAGTGTACAATTCAGTGATTTTTATATATCCAAAGAGTCATAAATCATTGGCACAATCAATTTGACAACATTTTCATCACCCCTAAAAGGAAACCCCATGTGTATTAATCAAGTTTCTCTACAGAGAGAAGCCATCTATATATTTGGAGAGAGAGAGACAGATTTATTATAAGGAATTGACTAATGCAGTAAGGAGGCTGAGAAGTCCCACAGTCTGCTGTCTGCAGGCTGGAAACCCAGGAGAGCTGATGGGTGTAATCAGTCCCAGTCTGAAGGCCTGAGAACCACGAGTATCAAGAGCAGGATAAGATTTATGTCTGAGCTCAAGCAATCAGGCAGGAAGGGACTGAATTCTTATTTCCTCTGCCTTTTTCTTCCATTAAGGCCCTCAACAGATTGGAGGTTGCCTACTTACCTACACTGGGGACAGCCATCTGCTTTACTGAGTCCACAGATTCAAATGCTGATTTCATCTAGAAACACCCTCACAGGCACAACTCAGAAATAATGTTTAGCCACATGTTGGGATGACCCGTGATCTAGTGAAGCTGACACATAAAATTGGCCACTGTACCCATTAACAGTCTCTCCTTATTCTCCCCTTCCCCCAGTCCCTTGCAAAGTTACTTTCTATCTCTGTGGACTTGCCTATTTGGGATATTCTATGGAAGGAATCATGCAATGTGTATTCTTTTGGTTTAGTTTCTTTCATTTAGCCTATTTTCGTGGTTCACCTGTGCTACAGCATCTCTCAGTATTTTATTATTTTATTCTTTGTATTGCCAAATAATATTTCAGTGTGTGGAGAGACCATATTTCGTTTATCCACACTAGTTGATGACTTGTGAATTCTTATTCTAATTGTAATTATAGTTCTGGAATCTGGTCCTTTCTACCTTCAGTCTTCAGTACCTTCTTGCTGCCAGAATCCTTTTCTTAAAAAACATCACGTTTAAGCTTGTCACTCACCTGATCAAAATAAATCATCCTGTCTGCTTAGGAGATGCTAGAGGAACACATCAACCCTGCATTTGAAGCTCCCTTCTGTTTGACAGAAGCTGGCCTAGGAATGAGCAGATCCTGCTCCCTGTGAGCAGGTGGGTTTGGCCAGTAATGCCTAAATCTCATTGAAAGGGCCTCTCTATGGACCAAAACCAACATACAAGCCCCAAAGAAATTAGACCCTGACTATGAAAAACAAAAGCCCAAGCTATAGAAAGAAACGTGGATGTAATGTAGTTTTACGATTTTGCCATTTGTATTTCTTTTCGTCTCTTACTTATTGAGGATTTCATGAGGGTACTGGAGGGATAATGGATCTTAAAATTAGATAGATAGTTTGAAGTCCTGGCTGAGTTGCTTAATATTGACATTCTTTAAATCCTTTTTCTCTGAGATTTTAAGCAAATTGTCTTTTCTTCTATGTAAAGTGGGAGCAATAATTCCTATGTCAGAGTTCTGCCATGGATTAAAAGATATAAACACTCAACTACCATGCCCAACCCATAATAGACAGTAAATCCATTGACCCTATAATTATTGTAATGGTTGAATATATGGTTAATTTTTCAATTATTTTCAATAAGGCCAATCTAAGATTAGAATCTATTTTGGTGTTCTTTCATTGTTTTATAGTTCTAGTGATTTAATTTTAATATTGTGTTAGTGCTTTAAAATTAGTACCAATTTGAAGCAGAAATTAGATAATCAGTTCAAGGGCTTTATGTTCCTTGTCTACCATTACCCTTGATGTAATTTGAGAGAATCAATATTTCCTTTGGGAAATGGTCAATGAGAGTGCCCTGTTTTATCAAAACAGAAGCTTCTATGAAGTGCTTTAAGGATAAATATCTTAAACATGATGTTGGGTTATCAGCATCTCTTGGAAGAATGAATCTTTAAGTTTGGCATTTACAACTTGATAGCAACTACTAAAGATACAACCCAAGATATTACTCTTTGGAATGATTATAATTTATATTAACTTTAAAAAGTTATTGAATGGTAGTTAAATTATAATTGCTGTGGTCTTATATAGGTGATCATAAAATTTAGTTTGTTCTTTGGGCCAGTATTTATGGTTTAAAAAGTTTTACATGTATAACAATTTATCTTTTTAGTTTTATAAATAAAACTACCATGAACTAGAGGCTTCTTTCAGAATTAAAGCATTTATAAATGTACCAGCCATTTTTTCATTGAGACATTTGTAATTTGAAATATTAAGTTAATTGTGTGAAAATTAAACATGGATCATAATAAGACTAACACGTTGAAGATAAGCTTTTAGAAATCACTCGTTTTTACATATTTTGGTTATTCAGTATTATTTCTCTTTCTCCCCCCACCCAATAGGATTATCCTTGTCAAGATGATTATTCAATAGTCCACAGAAAATGCCGTTCTCAGTTCACTGATCTTGATGGTTCCAAAAGATTTGGCATCAACACTTGGCATGACGAGAGTGGGATTTATGCTAATTCATGTGTAAAACGAAAACTCTACCCATTAACTGCTGGTCCTATTATCCCTTTTTTAAAATAATCTATGGAATCAGATTCTCTAACTAATGAAAGGATAATGGAAATAACAGTTGATTTTTCTATCCTAATAAATGCAATGGAAATGTTACTGTGTTAGGTTCCTTTAAAAACAAAATCTTATATATTCTAGGCCAGCATATTATATATCCTTTTCATTAGCTGCTCTGATATTTTCCAGAGTTTAGTATGTATACCACCGAGGGTATACAACACAATTCTTGATGGTACTTGGTGGAATTTTTATAGACTGTGTTTATTTCAAGTTTTATTAGGAAAAAGTGCATAAAGCTAGGACAATCTAGCTTATAATCGCTGAGGATATGGCTAATATTTAAAAACAGCTACCTTAAGTTCCACTTTTAAGTGAATAAAAATATAGGTGGTGCTCAGATTTGACATGAAACCCAAATGACTGAAGTTTGGGCAATCCTGGCCCTATGGCGATGTTGGGATGTGGGGTGGGGGAGATGTGGTGGAGTGGGGAATGTGCCTATTTGTAGACGTTGATTTATCTGTGGTAGCCAACTGTAGTGTGGAGTGTTTATTCAGCATAGTGTTTTTCCTTACTTATGATAATACTTTCTGAGTCCATAGATAGGAGAGATGGAGGCAGAATCTTAGTGAAACATTAGGGTTTGATGGGAAAATCCATTGTCTGATGTTAGATTTGGAAGAAATCTGAGGAGTAGTTTGGACTCACCTTCCATGTTACAGCTGAGCAAACAGAAACCCGCAGAGGTTTAAGTAGGTTTTCCTCTTACATAAGTAGTAGACTCCAGGTGATCTTTGAAGTGTATTTGATTTTTATGACCATTTATTTCCTTTTTTTTTTTTTTTAAGATTTATTGATTTATTTGAGAGCAGCAGGGTGGGGCAGAGGGAGAGAGAGAGAGAAAATCCCAAGCAGACTCCATGTTCTTGCAGGGCTCGATCCCATGACCCTGGGATCATGACCTCAGTCAAAACCAAGAGTTAGATGGTCAACCAGCTGAGCCACCTAGGCGCCCCAGACCTTTTATTTCTTTTGAGGATGGGTTTAATTATTTGGTCAGCCTAGACTTTGATTTACTCTCATTATTTTTCTTTAAAAACTAAGTTCATGAAATAGCATTTCATGATAAATGCTAATTTAGCATTGCCTCCAACTCCAGCAAAATATGGTAAAGACCATAAGTCTTATAAGTGGAGAAATGATAATTAATAAAGATAATGTGGATATACCAGGTCAGCATTCACCAGCAGAGTTTGACTATAATTTCTTGCTGCTTTAAATTTTGTGTCTGCACACACACACACACACACACACACAATATATATCCATATGTATGTATATTATATATAATGTTAGCTCTTTTTCTTATTTTTAATTGAGGTATGGTTGACATACAGTGTTATATTAATTTCAGGTGGGTGGGGTGCCTGGGTGGCTCAGTGGGTTAAGCCTCTGCTTTCGCTCAGGTCATGATCCCAGAGTCCTGGGATCAAGCCCCACATCAGGCTCTCTGCTCAGGAGGGAGCCTGCTTCTCCCTCTTCCTCTACCTGCCACTCTGCTTACTTGTGCTGTTTCTCCCTCTCTGTCAAATAAATAAATCTTTTAAAAAATTAATTTTGGGTGTGCAAAAGGTTATCTGACAATTATAAACATTATGATATGCTCACCATGATAAGTGTAGTTACCATTTGTCACATAGTTACTACAATAATTTGCTACAATAATTTACTATAATAATTTGTCTTCCCTATTTGTACTTGTTATTCCCATAACTTATTTATTTTATCACTAGAAGTTTGTACCTCTTAATCTCCTTCACCCACTTCACCTACTTTCCGTGATTTCCCTCCCCTCTGGCAACCACCAGTTTGTAGGTATGAGTCTTTTTCTGTTTGTTCATTTGTTTTTTGTTTTTTTTTTTTTAGTTTCCACATATAAGTAAAATCATATAGTATTTGCTTTTGTCTGACTTATTTCACTTAGTATAATGCCCACTAGGTCCATCCACGTTGTTACGAATGACAAGATTTCATTCTTTTTTTGTGGCTGAGTAATATTCATTGCGCGCATGTGTGTGTGTGTGTGGACCACATCTTCTTTATTCTTCTATTATTGGATGCTTTGTTTGCTTCCATATCTTGGCTATTATCAATAATACTGCAATGAACATAAGAGTTCATATATCTTGTCGAATTGGTGTTTTCATTTTCTTTAGGTAGATACCCAGAATTAGGATTACTGGATTATATAGTATTTCTAGTATTTTAATTTTTTTCCTAGTATTTTAATTTTTTGAGGATACTCCATATTCTTTTCCATAGTAGCTACACGAATTTCCATTACCACCAACAGTACACAAGGGTTCCGCTTTCTCTACATCCTCACCAACACTTGCTGTTTCTTAACTTTTTGTTACTAGCTATTCTCACCAGTGTAAGGTAATATCTCACTGTGGTTTTGCTTTACATTTCCTTGATGATTAATGATGTTGAGTGTCTTTCCATGTTTCTGTTGGCTATCTGTGTGTCTTCTCTGGAAAAATGTGTATTCAGCTCCTCTGCCCATCTTTCAATCAAATTTGTTTTGTTTCTTATGTTGAGTTGTATAAAGTCTTTATATATTTTGGATACTAACCCGTTACTGGATTTATCATTTACAAATATCTTCTTTTATTCAGTAGGTTTCCTTTTTGTTTTGTTGATGATTTCACTGTGCAAAAGGTTTTTTAGTTTGATGTAATCCCAAATGTTTGTTTTTGCTTTTGTTCCCCTGAACTGAGGAGCTAGATCCAGAAAAATGTGACCAAGGCTGATATCCAAGAGTTTATATATGCCTTTATTTTGTTTTAGCAGTTTTATGATTCCAGGTCTTACATGTAGGTCCTTAATCCATTTTGACTTTATCTTTGTGTATGGTGTGAGAAAGTGGCCCAGTTTCATTCTTTTGTATTATAAAGTTAATTCTTTATATATTGCCTATTCTAGTGGATACCTACCTAGGATTACCTTTCCTTCCACAAACTGTAAATTCAAATTTTATCACCTCTAACACTTATTAGGGTATACAGTATACCCTATACAGCTGTTTGAAGCATGCAAATCTGAATACCAAGCTACTCATCATTTGAATTTTTTTGTTTTTGTAAGGAAAAAGTCTTAATGGCCATATCATTACCTTTGAACAATGCCTGGTACCTAGAAAATAAAACTAAATTAATCTGCTTTAACAGAAATTCTATATTGCAGTGACTAACACTACATTTTGCATAAGTGAGTTGGACGTGCCATGAGGGATCAACTTAGGAAACCACTTCGGTCTGGTTTAGAAGGAGAATGAAATAAGACATTGTATTTAAACTACTCTAGTAAAATGGTGCATGGAAATAAAGATTACAGCAGAGATTCAGCCCACTCTGGTACTCAGTAGCCATCTATTAGTGAATGAATGAGTGTGTTGGATTGAATGAACTCTATACTATTACTCTGAAACCCAGACTTTTAAGTGTAAGTATTTTGTATTGTTTTGGATTTCTTCAGATAACTTTTTCAGTGGTTCGTCTTGTCATTATCAAAGACTATCTCAAAAAAGAAAAATTAGAACTTTGATTTGATCGTTGGAGAGAGTCTTCTTTTGGAAGTGACCATGCAGCCTTCTTGTGGGGTCCACATATGTTCTCTATGGGATTTCACCTGAGACATCAAAATAACCCTATCTCTTGTGTGTTTATAAAGTTAACATTTTATATATTTATAACTATATCTATCTACAAATTCATTCCATGTTTTTCTTGTGAACTGTTTTGTCAGAACCGTTGGTGTGAGCCTACTGTGGCAGAATGCAGACTGCTGTTGGGAGAATGGGTCATTGGTTGGGCAGATCCAAAGTAGATCTATCACAGTGCTGGTTCTTGAGTTAAATTTGCCCTACAGATAGGTTTTCTTTGGTCTTCACAATGTTTTTTTCATTAATTAATCATAGAGAACAAACTGGGGGCTGCTAGAGGGTACGTGGGGTGGGATGGGCTAAATGGGTGATGGGCATTAAGGAGGGTGCTTGTTGGGATGAGCACTGAGGTTTGTATGTATGTATATAAGATTCATTTAGGATGAATCACTAAATTCTACCCCTGAAATCAATACTATACTGTGTGTTAACTAACTTGAATTTAAATAAAATTAATTATTTAAAATAAAAATAATAAAAGAAATTGAACCAAATTTTATAAATTAGGACATTTTACTTAAATACCTGGATTTCCATATCCTTGACAGATTGCCAGATATGGCAGCAGTAGGCTTCATTCTGATACAGCAACAATCAACAGGGGTAAAACCTTCTTTAGATGGAGGCTAAGGTCATCATTTTGCTGCAGTTCTTACCTCATATATGTCACTCATTTTTGGAGACCTTGTGACCCTTTCCCTAAGGAGAGGTGGGACAAACATGAATTAATCAATTGTGTGGTAGAGGAGAATGGGTGGTGGAAAAGTGGCTGCTTCTTGGTGACTAAGATTAGGATAGTGAAGGTGGAGGCTGAACCCTGGTAGCAGGGACATAGTGAATCGGGTTGAGTTCACGTAGGAGTCAAGATCCTAGGTATGTAATGAAGAAGATAGAGATGGGCAGTGGGCCAGGGGCTTCACTCGATGTCAGAGAAACCTCAGACCCACTGGATTATACTAGAAATTCATCTGGCAATGGAGGAAGTAAGCATACCTGACCCAATCCCAGGATAATGGAGCTGGAAGATGAAGATAAGCAGGGCCTGTCCAGCTTACTGGTTTATTTACAAAGGGAAGCACTGGATACCAGTGTTCCAGAAGCATAGAGAGAGTCCAGTTCCACTAAGACCCTAGGCAAGGATGGTAAAATCCTTCTTGTGGGAAAAAGAGTATAGTTGGTAAGCTGGGAGAGGCCAAACAAGTGCCTAGCACTGCCTCCATCAAGAATAGAGCAGTAGGGGGCGCCTGGGTGGCTCGGTGGGTTAAGGCCTCTGCCTTCAGCTCAGGTTATGATTCCAGGGTCCTGGGATTGAGCCTCTCATCGCATCGGGCTCTCTGCTCCGCGGGGAGCCTGCTTCCTCCTCTCTCTCTGCCTGCCTCTCTGCCTACTTGTGATCTGCCTGTCAAATAAATAAAATAAAATCTTAAAAAAAAAATTAGAAGAATAGAGCAGTAGGAACATTCGCCTAAAGCTGTGCTGACCGGCAGCTAACTTTATTTCAGTGACAGTGGCAGGGCAATTTGCCAGTAGCTGGAAGCCCACTCCCAAATGGCAGAGACAAGGCAAACCGGGGGCAACTATTGTATATCGAAGTGAAAGCTCGAAATCGAATGCAGTAAATTAGTGTTCCTAATTAAGATCATCAACAAAAATTTTAACAGCTTTATTGAGATAAGATTCTGACACTATTAACTTCACCCTCTTAGAGTGCATGATTCAGTGCTTTTTAGTGTTTTCAGAGTTGTGCTATCGTCACCACAATCAATTTTAGGACATTTTCATCACACCTAGAAGAAATTCCATAGCCATTAGCTGTCATTCCCCATTCCCTTCCAATCTCTCAGTCCCAAGTAACCACTAATCTACTTTCTTCCTCTATAAACTAGTCTATTCTGGATGTTTTAGGTAACTGGAATCATACACTGTGTGGTCTTTTGTGCCTGGTTTCTTTCACTTACCATGATGTTTTCAAGCTTCATCCACATTGAATGAGGTGATAGTCCTTCATTCTTTTTTTGGCTGAATAATATCCCACTATAGTATAGATATACCACAATTTTTCCACTCATCAGTTGATAGACATTGGGTTATTCCCACCTTTTAGCTATTATGAATAATGGTGCTATGAATATGCATGCATGAGTTTTGGAGTGAATGTATGTTTTCATTTCTCATGGGTATATACCTAGGAGTAGAACTGCTGGGTCATTTGGTAACTCTGTGTTTAACTTTTGAGGTACTGCCAAATTGTTTTCTAAAGTAGCTTCACCATTTTACATTTTCATTAGCAATGCATGAGAGTTCCAATTTCTCCATATCCTTGACAACATCTGTTATCTTCCATTGTTTTGATTATAGCCATCCTAGTGGGTGTGAAGTGATGTCTCACTGTGGTTTTCATTTGTATTTCCCTAATGGCCAATGCTGTTGAACATCTTTCCATGTGCTTATTGGCTATTTGTGTATCTTCTTTAGAGAATTTTTCCATTTTTAGTTGGGTTATTTATCTTTCAAGATCATAACCTCTTATAACTTAATTTCTAAAAAAAATTGGGACACTTAATCTACAAAAAAAAAAAAAAAGATTTTTGTTCTGGACTTGAGAAGAAGCCTGGAAATTTTCATTTAGAATCAAAAGTTAGAATTTCTGTTACAAAGTGACAATATTTGAAAGTGAAGAAAATCCTGGAAAATTTTGGAGGCAGGCAGTGTCGTGAAAATTTAGAATGCACACGTGTGTGTTTCATAATCTTTTCAATAATGTTGAGATAGTAAGTCAAAGTAATAATGAGTTTATTCATGAAATATTGGGAAAATGTATTCTTTAATTTTCCTCGCATAGTTCTACTTTTCAACTATCAGGATAGTGAGTGAGGCTTGTTATCTAGAAATCAAGCTCATCTCATTTTCCAACACTCTTCCCTCATACTAGAACTACCCCTTTAAGCATCAGATCTTAACCTATTGTGTGCATGAGCACCTTTGACAATCTAATGAAATCTAGACCTTTTACTCTGGAAAAGTTACAAATATTTCTATGAAGAGAACAACACTGGAAGCACTCTGACATCACTGAGCAATGACATTTTCCTTCTCTTGTATGACAATGAAATAAACTGTGAATATTTAGCAAGTTAATATTAAGGTCTTTGGGGCACCTGGGTGGCTCAGTTGTTAAGCGTCTGCCTTCAGCTCAGGTCATGATTCCAGGGTCCTGGGATCAAGCCCTGCATCAGGCTCCCTGCTCAGCGGGAAGCCTGCTTCTCCCTCTGCCCACTCTCCCTGCTTGTGTTCCCTCTCTCTCCGTCTGTCTCTCTCTCTCTCTGTCAAATAAATAAATCTTTTAAAAAATATTAAGGTCTTTGTGCTCATTTCTAGAAGACAAAGTATACATGTACATACACACAATGTATTTATATAGGGCAATCAAAAAACAATATGTAATTTTATCAATTAGATTTTTTTTTAAAAGATTTTATTTATTTGTCAGACAAGTGAGAGCTCAAGCAGGGGGATCAGTAGGCACAGGGAGAGGCAGGTTCCCTGCTGAGCAAGGAGCCCAGTGTGGGGCTCGATCCCAGAACCCTGTGATCATTGCATGAGCTGAAGGCAGATGCTTAATTGACTGAGCCACCCAGGCCTCCCTACCACTTAGCTTTTGCTAACTACCTGAAAACATACTGACGTAAAGCAATAAGTGTTCTTTCTCATTGTCCTGTGGTCTGCTGGGCGCTTTCTCTAGTCTGCGTTGCATCTATTGGGGCTGGATGGTCTGGGTTGGGCTCACTTACCTGGTTGGCACTTGGTGAGAAGTCAGCTGGAGGTCAGGGTGCCCTTGCTGCAAATTGTTTATCATGTGGCAGAATAGGCTGGTTTGTTTACAAGGTTGTAGCAAGGTTCCTAAGGTCAGCAAGTGGAGGAGCCTTTGTGCACAAGGGCTTTGCAAACATCTGCTGTGTCATATTTACTAAAGGCCAGTCGGAGCAAGTCCTAGGGCCAGCCAAGTTGTAGGTGGGCTTGACCAAAGAATGTGGATGGAAGTCTCTCTCTGCCTGCCTCTCTGCCTACTTGTGATCTCTGTCTGTCAAATAAAAAAAAAAAAGAATGTGGATGGAAGGATGGGATAGTTTGTGTCCATGTTTACAGTCTACCACAGGACTGTTGCACACTTATGAGAAGTCCTTTTTTTTTGCAGAAAAATTATGCCTCTTCCCGTGTAGTATTTGTTAGAGAAAACAGAGAGACCTTTTCCATTTGTCTTAAATTGGTAACATAATTTAGTCCTTTATTTTTTATTTTATTTTTTTGTCACTCAGGCCCTTGTTCTGTCATTGGCCATCCTCATAGAGCCTAGTTACGGGTTGGGATAATTCCTCTGGACCCACTCCTGAGATACAGTGAAACCTCCCCTCAGGGATCCTGGATAGCTGAGAATTTTGAAATCCCTTCTTTGTTAGAGAGCTGGAAATAGTACAAGTAAAGAATAAAAGAATGAGAAAAATAATCTGTTGACTTCTGTCACATGCTCTCCTAGAACTGTATCATTACAATTAAAGGATCGAAGCAGCTGGCACATCATAGGATAAACCATCCACTTCAAAGACTGCATACCTTTTCAGTTCTACATATATCCTGAAGCCAAGTCACCCAGGGTTGGAAATTAGAGAAGGCAACAGTTACATGGGTGCGGAGCCTAACCTCAGTTTTCTAGAGATTAAGGTCAAGGGCCAGTGTATAGAATTTCTAGGCCTAGGGTCAGCTAACAGAGCTGAGAACCAACATGTGCCAGTGCTTTTAGTATTTTTTGAAATTCCATCTCACAACAACTTAATGGATATTGTATATGTGTTTGTGCTGGTACATACGTGTGTGTGTGTGTGTATGTGTGTGTGATTATTATTACTTCTCTTTGGCATTTGAGCCTCTAATTGGTGAAGCAACTGTTGGAATTAGAATCAAAAGTTCTAAAAATAAGCCCAGAAATTTCTATATATCCTCACTGGTTGTTTTTGTTTTTGTTTTTTTAAGATTTCATTTGTTGAGAGACTGAGAGCCAGAGAGGATGTGAGCAGGAGGCAGTGGCAGAGGGAGAGGGAGAAGCTGATTCCTGCTGAGCAGGAAGCCAGATGCAGGACTCAGTCCCAGGACCTTGGGAGTGACCTGAGCCAAAGGCAGACACTTGACCAACTGAGCCACCCAGGTGTCCCTACATATCCTCACTGCTGAAACAAGTATGATTCAACTCTTAGTGATTAGGGAGATACCGTTCGTTTAGCCTGTGACTTTTCAGTGTCCCACATGGTGCGCACTTTGCCAAGTGGTCACAAAATGCATATCCCACCGAGTCTCCCAACAGAAAGTAAGCTCTGTATTTCTCCTGCAGCCTTACCACTTTCTGCCTGATATATATATATATATATATATATATATATATATATATATATAGAAGCCTTGTTTTCCCATGTTATTATTGGCTATTGTTTTTATGAACCAGAGTTGAAGTACGAAAGATGTAAGCACGCTGTGGATCCAAAGCGGCTCAAAACATAAAATTTGACCTTTTTCACTGTTTTGAGAAATACCCTCCATCCCCAGTAAAATAGCCCCTAATTCTCTCCCCAAGTCTGGAATTAATTGCTTCCAGTATGTCATTTACGACATTCACCTGATTGTCTTATGGCCATTCCACAGCAGTTCTTAGAGAGCAGGGATCATTTCTCCTCATCTGGGGCCACCTAAAACACAATGTCTAAAACACAGTGGGTATTCAAGAAATGCTGAAGGAATTAGCGTGAAGATCTCTGTCATAGTTATATGTTGTTATCAGTGAGTGCATGGGTAATTGATAATTGCAGTCCATAGACTCAGAATGACTTTGGCTGAAAAGATGTGATAATTAGCATGTTTGTATTACAAGGAGCTTCAGTGGTAGTCTTTGGGAAATGGGAAGAGTTGGCAAAGTTGGCCTATGACTATTTTGTGTACAGTATGGCAAGACAGTTTGCCAGAGCTGCCGTGATCTGACTGAAATCATCCTTACAGTAAAATAATGCTTGCTTGCAAGCCAGAGCACCAATCAGAGCAAATAGTGCTCCTGTCCCAGGTCAAAGTTGAACGCTACAGCATGATTATTGGCAGCTGGTGAGCTCGAGGGCTGAAAAAGATGGTGCAAAAGAAGGGCTTAGAAGAAAATTCTTTTGAGGAAATGCTGCATTCACAATAAAGCACGCGCAGCCTTTCTCGGGTCCACGGTCACTGTACACATTTCGTTACTTAAAGCCTAGCTGCCCGTGGAAGCTCTGAACTTGGAGAATGATGGTGCTGCATTGGATGTTTGAGACTAAATATTTAAATTGGTTTAATTTGGGGTGTCAGGGTGGCTCAGTTAAGTAGGTGCGGTACCAATTCCCATCTTCCAGGCAAAACAGTTATTTCAAAATTCATACTCTCTTTATGAAAGCTTCATTTATATTAACAATACCCAGATCTTAGAAAATACAGAAGCTGGCCAAATAGTAAAATTTGTAACAGCAAAAATATGCAGTCTGCAGTCTCCGTGTATAGCAAATGCAAGGAAAAGATGTATTTACAGAAAAAATGGTAATAATTCAACTCTGAAGATTCTAGGAAAAGGTGGGTCATTCTGTTCTCCTGAGTTTGTTAATAACAATGAGCAATCTTAAAACTAACATAATACCAATGAGCAATCTTAAAACTAACATAAATTTCAAAAGCATTGCCAGCCTACAAATTTCATTTCCTAGATCTTTATTCCTCCTGAGTGCTTTCTGGAGAACGTCCAGGGCACTGTCTAGAGAAAAATAGATTATTTATATTGGAAGAGAAGCATTAAAGCAGCCCACAAGTTGGGAGGAAGAGGGTCTGGTCTCTCCATAGTGCTTGTAAGTGCTCCCATTTGGACTGGGCCATGTCAGTTGTCCACCTCAGCCCTTAATCCCACTGTTCTTTCAAACCACTACTGCCTTCTGAAGCAGGACCCTGGGAGTCTGCTCATTTGTCTGCACCTTCTGCCTATCCACTCCTTCCTATCTGACTTCTGCATTCATCTGCACTTGACCTAATGCCTTGGATATGCCCAGAGTGTGATGAAGTCCCCAGAAATTGGTAGTTGTAGTGGTTAATGGTATGTGTCAGCTCAGCTGGGCCATGTTACCAGATATTTATCAGACATCATTCTGCATGTGTTCTGTGGGGATGTTTTTGAAAGAGATTTATATTTAAATTTGTGGACCCTGAGTAAAGCAGATTGCCCTTCATAATGTGAGTGAGCCTCACCCAGTCAGTTGAAGGCCTACATAGAGCAAAAATGTTGGTCTCTCCCTGGGAAGAAGGGATATTTCAGTAGACTTCCTTCACACTTCAGCTGCAGCATTAGCTCTTCCCTGGGTCTCCACCCTGCAGATTTTGGACTGAAATTTATCATTCATGTATCTGTCTACACACACACACACACACACACACACACACACACACACACACACACACGATTGGTTCTGTTTTTCTGAAGACCCCAACTGACATAAATAGTGCATAAAATACCTTTGGAGGGTGGGCATAGCAGTACAAAAGCATTTTTTAAAGGGTATAATGACCTAGGTTAGATTGGCTGCAGATTATGAAATATTTAGGTCAGGCTGGGTTTCACCGCGCTCTTTTCTCTCCTACCTGGGAAGGCTTTTTCAGAATGCAATTAGACTAATGTTATTATAGGCATACATTAGTTCACATACTTTTGCCCGCCATAAATAAAATTCTTAAACTGCTTTAAATACTAGGCACATTGATGACCTCCCATAACAGGAGTAGGACAGGCCCCTGGTTGGCCATCATCCAGGCTCTGCACTAACCTTGCCTCTGCCTTCCTCAGACTGGCTGCACCGTGGTTGAAGCTGTTCTAGCTGTCATGTCCAGACGTGAAAATGTCCAGAGGAAAAAGAATGATTGTCTTTTCTTGCGTACGTTTCTCAGGAGTTGGGAAAACTTCCCCCAAATTCTCCATCATGCAGTCTCAGTGGCCAGAAGTGGGACACGTGTACATTCCTCAAACCCAGCAAGGGGAATGCCGCGTTTGGATTAGACAAACCAGTATCTCCTCCTGAGCTGCATGCAGATGGGGTTAGCTTCCTCTGGTTCCTGTTGCTTGGTTACATGAGGCAAACAGGGTCTTCTCAGGAAAACAGAAGGAGGGAAACAGATGTTGGGCAGTTAGCCAACAAAGTCCATTCAAGAGGTCACTGGATCTTGACTCTCCCATTTCTTTTCATACACATAGATGCTGTCTTGATACTCTGCCAAAGAAAAAATTCATTTCTTTAAAAAAAAAATCAAACCACATTGAACAAATTGTTTTTAACTTTTTTCAGTTCGTGGGGCATGAAGGTGAATTCTGTTCTACAGCGTGTGACAGTACACTCAGTCTTCATTCCGTGTCCCTGCTATCCCATGTCTTCCTCTTCCTCCTTTCCTGTCTCCTTCCATTCACCCAAACCCTCTCCCCTTTTCTGTTTCGGGAATTAAACTCATACTCCCGGGTGGGGAAGGGCTGCCTACTACTATTGATTTGAGGAGCTGGAAGCCCAGTCTCCACTCTCAGATTCATCAAAGTATTCATTGACTCACCAATTGCTGAGAAAATAAACTGTCTTCAAATCATTACATACAGAAAAGTCATTTTTCTTTTTTTCAGAAAAGGTTTTAAACTCTTTATTTTCTTTGAAAATGGAAATCTTTTGCAAACCTGGTATTTTAACTAATATTAGTAAAAGGCTACTTGTGATCCATCTCATGAGGGATGGTCATGGATCGAAGTTTTAATCAATAATAATCAATAACCTCAGCCCTGATCTCTCTCCTGACTCTCATATATACTGCTCACTTCTGCCTGACAATAAAAGAGCCTCACTCTGTTCAGAAGGAAATAGTCTTCTATTACACATTTGTCTCTCCTGTTTCCTGGTGCTGTTAACAGCACCATCATCCTGCCAATGCTCATTTTAAATTTCTTTCTCTTCAGATTAATCAGCTCTTCCTAAAACTGGTCTGGGCGTTATTGGTGTTGCTTGAAGCAAGTGTTACAAACAACAACCACACACTGAGAAACAGACTCATAAATACAGAGAACAAATTGGTGATGGGGGGGCAGCGGCGTTTAAGTGGGGGAAGGGGACTAAGAAGTACAAAATCCCATTACAAAATAAGTAAATAACGAGGGGTGTGTGAGTGGTTCTCAGAGTGATGAGATTAAGTCCCTCACTGGGGCTCTGCCCTCAGAGCAATGTCTTTTTGAGATTCTCCCTCTCCCTCTGCCCTTCCCCTCACTTGCATTTTCTCTCTTTCTAAATAAATGAATAAATAAATAAAATCTTTAATGAATAAATCACGAAGATGAAAAGTACAGTGTAGGATATATAGTGAACAACACTGTAATACTGTATGGTGACTACACTTAGCCTGATGAGCATTGAGTGATGTATAGAATTGTCAAATCACTGTGTTGTACACCTGAAACATATAACATTGTATGTCAATTATAGGAAAAAATAAATTAAAAAGGAATGTACTCTGTACTCAGATGTCTTCGGGGAATACCATATCCCTATCTTAGGTCATTATAATGCACATTCAAATATTAAAGACCCTGAAAAATTCTGTAGAACAAAAGGCAGTTGAGCCCTGTTTAATCTGGCAGTTCCCAGACTTCATCACAGAATCATTTTTGCAGGCAGTATTGGTATTTCACAAAAGACAGAAAGGAATACATTGATCTAAGAAATTTTTAAATAAAGATGAGCAACAAAATTAATACTTATTTAGTATGTGGTAAGTACCATATACTTCGTATAGGTGAAGTAGATCTATTAAATCCTAATGCTGATAATAAGGGAAAAAAGCCCAAGCACTTCTTTTAGTGAACAAACTTAGACAGAAATCCAACTTCATGATGAAATAAAGTATAGATGTACCTTAAGTGTTATGGTAATCGACACGTACATGTTCTACATTTTCTCCTTCATTTTTAAAAAAGATTTATTTGAGGAGAGCAGGAGCATGGGGAGGGAGAGAAGCAGACTCCCCACTGAGCAGAGAGCCTGACCTGGGGCTCCATCCTAGGACCGTGGGATCAGGACCTGAGCAGAAGATAGATGCTTAACCAACAAAGCCACCCAGGCACCCCTCCCTCATTTTTCTCAACAAAGGGTGCTGGCTGATAATTCCTTTGTTGGTTTATAACCCTCCCAGGAGCTGGTGTAATCTGAAACCAGCCCAAAAAGGCAGAGGGCAGAGAGGGCAGGGTGAGACCAAAGAAAGAGGTAGGCCACTCCCCTTTTGGTAGGTGACAGTTTTATTAACAGCAAAGAGAACTTACATACAGGCTTGTCTTGGGTGGCAGCAAGACTAACGGATCCCCACGCCCACCCCCAAATCTTACAGATCTAGAAGGAGCCCCTAACTGGGCTCAGTCACATATACCAGGCAGTGTTCTCAACACCACATCACCATCTCAAGGGTCTGTCCTTGGAGTGGCCTCTGGGACCAGGAAAGGGAAGCCGAACCCACACTCCCAAGTGCCTGAGTCCAATTAGCAGGTCAATGAGCAGTCACATCTTTTGATGACATTCTCCCACGTCTGCTTTATAGTCTCAAACTACTTATGCCACATTTCACCCATTTTCATTAAATACTAATAGAATGCGTGGTTTGTGGTTTCAACAGTCATTTTAACTAAGGTGGAATTGAGATTCTAATTCTTTTATTCTATATTATACCACCAGACTAAGGACTTAATGAGTCTTTTTACCTTAACACTTAATGCACTGAATTCATACAGGTGCCTAATAAGTGTTCATTTATGAGAATGTAAGATTCTATAGATGCTTAGCCTACCTTCAAGAAAAATTTGCATTTAATGAAACCTAAGTTTATATAAATGAGAAAAATCCCCAAGTAGGAAAACAGATTGAAAGTGAAAATCTGGAGCAAATTTGCAATGTTTGGGAGAGGAGAAATTTAAGTTGTAAGTGTGGAGAGATGAAGAATGGTTAAATGGTAGAATATTTTTCAATGTTATATGTTTTAATGCATTTAATTCACATTTTTATTAAACATTTATGAAAACTCCCAGTAGATTGAATTCAGGTAGTATACTGATAAGATAGTTGATATGATACTGGCAAAGAATTGATTGGCCTTTTTTTTTTTTTTTTGAAATGAGACCTCAGAGTTGGCCATAGAAAAGCCCTTAATCATGACTTAAAAAAACAAACTGCACCAGGTACATAGCAGCTTTTTTAAAAATTGAAGTACATCAAGCAAAGAAGTATTTCTAAAATGCTTGAGCAAATATAGGAGTCAGAAAATGCTTTTCTTCTGTTTAAGCCAGCTGAAGAAAAGAACATAGGAAAATCATAAAGTAAAGAGCATTTCTTTTCAGGATGCCTTTTTCTCATAAGTAGTTTAAAGTCCAGTGGAGTGTGCTAAAAGCTCTTTCATAATACAGGAAAATAGAAAAAGAAGCTCTTGGCATTTCTGATTTTATTGAATAACTGCAAAACAGTGGCTTTGAAAGAGAAGAAAAAAACTCAAGGAAATGGGTAGTTCAGTGGCATGATAAGATGATAAAAAAAAAAGCAAATGAAATGGGTATGGAGGCAAATGTAATGCCTCTCACTTCAGAGAAGTCAGGCAGAGAAAATTATCTCAAGAGATTGCCAAACAGATGGCATGCTAAAGAAACTTGGATCTCTCAGAAGATAGGTTTGTCTCCATTGAAGTCCTGGTGTAGGGGAGCGAGGTTTTTTGAGGAGAGGATTAGTGGATTGTCTTAGCTCTCAAATGCAGCTAATGTGAAGAGGAGGTGGTGATTATTCATGGAAAAATATTATCGATGAAAATTATAAACATTTCTAGATTTTTAGGACTAAGCAGTAGAAGATGTGCATTTGCAAAAAAAAAAAAAAAGAAAAAGAAAAAGAAAATGTACATTTGCTACTTAACTTGAGGGGATGTTTAACTTAAAAGTATGGTACTAGGACTCCCTGGAGTAATGGTTGATTCTTAGATGTAGCAGGAAATACACAAGATAAGTCTGGAGCATTTTGAAGGTCCAGAAGATAAGAAAGTGTTGAACACACACACAAATACACACAGTGACAAAAATATGTCAAAGGGACACAGGAGTCAACAAAAAGAGCTCCAAATGGTCATAGCTGGAACATAATTTAAGCAACAAAATAAATAAAATTGTATAACCCAAAGTATTAAATAAATAGATAAGAATAAAGAAATCTCCCTCACTGAAGAATACCAAACAACTTTATGTAGATATTCTACCCTGTGAGGTCACAAGCATAAATTCCAATTCGTTAAGTGTGGGCTGCACGTAGTGACTTTCTTCCAAATATATGGAAATGGGGAATAGGAGTAATTGTGTGAAGAATCATGATAAACACTACCTCAGCCAGACCATTGTCAACATCAGTAGTGATAAGTGATGTTGATAGAATGTGTGCTAAATTGATGTGAAGAAAATGGCACTTGACCTCTGTGGTCTTCCTCTAAAACCCCATAACCCTAGTCTAACTATCAGGAAGCAACAGATAAATCCCAATCTGACCAGTATCCATCAAAACTTTCAAGGTCATCACAAATAAGAAAAGCCTGAGAAACTGGGAATGAAGGAGAGATGATTACTAAATATTGTGTGACATTGTGCATGGGATCCTAGAATAGAAGAAAAGGACATTAGGTCAAAAACTAAAGCAGTCTGAATAAAGTATGGACTTTAGTTAACAAGAATGTATCCACATTGCTTAATTGTGACAAATGTACCATACTAGTGCTAGTAATAGTGGAACTGAGTGAGGTGTCTATGAGAACTTTTGTACTATCTTGACAACTTTTCTGTAAATCTAAAACTATTCTAAAACGAACTTTTTATTCAAACATTTAAGAAAGTATTTGTGATGAACGCTGGCACCCAAAGATGTTGGCTGAGAAATTATTACAGGGATGTGGTATTTGATATTTGATAGTGATTCTCTTGTGATGTTAAACTTGTTTTTCCCTAAGTTTATTTGCTAGGATGAAATATCTTATTTTTTTTAATGGTTAAAACATTTCTATACTAAATCAAAACTAATTCTAGGGATACCTGGATGGCTCATTCAGTTAAGTGACCCTTAGTTTCAGCTCAGGTCCTGATCTCATGGGTTGTGGGATTGAGCCCTGCATTGAGCACCAAGCTCAGCAAGGTACCTGCTTGAGATTTTCTCCCTCCTTCTGCCCCTTCCCCTACTGGTACTCCCTTTCCCCTTCTCTCTCCGTAAAATAAGTAAATAAACATTTAAAAACTAGTTTCAAAAAATATGGTAGGGAGAGAGAGAGAGGGAGAAAGAAAGAAAGAAAGAAAGAAAGAAAGAAAGAAGAGGTATTTGGGTTTACCAATACAAAAAAGTACTATGTAATTTTATCTATAAAAAGTTCAAAATACATAGGGCTTCTGGGTAGCTCAGTTGGTTAAGCATCTGACTCTTGGTTTCTGCTCAGGTCATGTCTCATGGTGTTGAGATCCAGCCCCCACTGGGCTCTACACTCAGTGCAGAGTCTGCTTAAGATTCTCTCCCTCTCCCACTGCCCCTCCCCCCACCCACACTCTCTCTTCAAATAAATAAATAAAAACTTTAAAACAAAGGAAAGTTCAAAATATATAATTAGGGGAAAATTCATCTAGAATGTCAGAAGTTGAAATAGTGATTATCTTGGGGTATGACTGAAAGGATCATGAGGGCTACTTCAGGGAGCAGATGTTTCTTTGTTTAAAGTAGGTAGTAGTTATGATATCATATTTATATTGTGAAAATTCACTGGGTTATAAGTCTTGTATATTTATTTTCAATATGTATATTTCAATAAAAAATATTAAAGAAAACAGTTGAACTTGAGAAGTTTGCCAGCTTGTTTTTGACATCTATTTAAATGGAACTGTAAATGGTTCCTGAATAGTAAACACTTTTCAGAGTGTAAGACCTAATAGTGCTGTGTTGTTGTTAGAAATGTATGTTGTCTACTTATTCACTTATTCCACATATATTTGGATATATATGGATATATATGAGAAGTAGACCTATAACAGTAATGTGTTATGATAATTGCTATAATGGATAGGTGTACAAATGTAATGGGATTCTAGAGATGTTCTTTCATGTATCGGAGGAAGTCGGAGATGGCTTCACAATAGGAGGGGACACATGAATTGGTAAATGATAAAAAAGTACACATTTACCTAAAAGGAAGTGCGTGTCATTTTATGGAACAAAGTGGGATAAGGAGAGAATTCTAGATGGACATGAGACTAAGGAAAAGTCACAAGGCAGGATGAATTTTGGAAAATTTCTGTAGTTTGGGAAAATGACAAGAAGCGTCAGCAGCAAAGCATTACTGCCTGAATGTTTGAATCCTCCTAAAATCAGTAAAAATTTAAACCTTAACCCCCAATGTATGGTATTAGCAGGTGTAGCCTTTGGGAGGTGATTAGGCTTAAGTGAGATCATGATGATGGAGTCCTTTTGATGCAATTAGTACCCTATGAAAAAGAGACCAAAGAGCTTGCTTTTTCTCTCCACCCTCACCCTGTGAAGACTGTAATGAAATGGCTGCCTGTAAGCTGGGAAGAGTGCTCTCACCAGACGCTGACTCTACCTGCACCTTGATCCTGGATTTCTAGCCTCCAGAACTGTGAGAAATAAATGTTTGTCGTTTCAGCTACCCAGTCTGGTATTTTGTTAGAGTATCCTGTCTTGTTGTTAGAGTATCCAGAACTAAGACACTGAAGCAATAGAAGAAGATGGGAGTCATATCATTAAAGACCATGTATGTCATGCAGAAGAAAAGATTGTATCCAAGAGGGGATGAACTTTAAGTGGTAAGTAATATAACAAGAAATAAAATTAGAAAGATAACTCAAAGGCAGTATTAAGGAATGCTTGGAGGTCAATAACTGGAAAGACCAGTAAAGAAGTTACCATAAGAGCGATAACTTCAGTGTGGACAGAGAGCAATGGACAGAGAAGTTGAAAATGTAAAGTTGGCACGTCTTAGTGAATAATTAGATGGGGCAGGGGACAGGTGGGAGTCCAAGATGACATCAGTAGTGCCACTAATGAGGATAGAGAACATTAAAGGGAAAGTGAGAATATAGAGAAAAATGAGTTCTGTCTGAGATACGCTGAACTTGGGACATCCAGGTACAGATATCTGGCGGGTGGTTGGATATAATGGGAATGGGGCCCAGAAGAAGTTTGAAGTTATACGTTTATAACTACATATAGTTAGTAACTGAAACTAAAGGCAGTCCAAGTTCACTTACAAAGAGTAAGTAAGTAAGCACATCGTCCCAGATAAGGGTGTGTAGTTAGGAGTTGAGCTGTTGGAGAGACTCTGGTGGAGTGCTCCACCAGGCATGGGTCCAGACTCTTTAAGAAGGAAAGTGTCAGGTATGGGTGTATGGAGTGTCTGGGAGACTGGAGATCTTATGACGTGAAATTGTGGGATTTGGAGTAGTGAAGGGATGAGAACATGGGGAAGATGTGAGCTTGTGGTAGGATAGCACATTACTGGAGTTTAAAATTTTCAGGCTGGGTAGTTCTGAGGTGTGAGTAGAATGTAAGTTCCATGAGAGCAGGAGAATTTCACCTCTGTATCCCCAGTAGATAGGGCAGAGTATGGCTTGTGATGGGTGCGAAAATAAATGTTTGTCGAGCAAATGAACAGGACATTACTGAATTAGAATTGGATGAGATCAAGGAAGTCTGTTGAAATTCATAGAAAACGTGACGAGATGTCTTTGTTTTGTATTTAGGTGTTCATATATCATACCTTCCCTTGTAACAAGCAAATTAATAGGTATAAGAGGTTTCTATTTTCCTGGGATATGGTCATACTTAGAGAAGATCTTTATTACTTCTTGTTTTAGAGAAAATGAATTGCTGTAACGTATAAATGTCTGTATCATATTCAAGTCAGCACGTTCTATTTTGAGGATTTCGTCAGGCCACCATTTAAAAATGTTTGATATGGAATAATTAATATCACCTATGTGATTAGCTAAATTAAATGTTAGTTAAATGTTTGATATAGAATAATTAATATCACCTACGTGGTCTAGTTAAATATTTAACTTTAATACCTGAAGCTTTTAGATCTTTTTTAGTTTATAGGAAGTACAAAGGCTAGAAGAGCAAGCTAAATGTCATAATGTGGAAATAACCAGACAAATCTAGAAGATAGGACACTGTAGGATTATTGGCCCAGTTTATTCAACAAGTCAGTGAGATTTAAAACTAAAAAAAAAAAGAGAGAGAGAGAGGAATCTGTCAGATTGAAGAGGGAGCCTGGATTGGATTATTGTTTAGACTGCGCGGTTGTAAAGGCATTTTATGATAGTTGAGGGATTGGACTATGGACTGGACATGAGAAAAATAAAGAGTTATCAATTTGGAAATGTGTGACACATTAAGTGAAGAAAGTGAAATATAAAGAAAGCATCTTGTGCAATATGATTTAGTTGGGTAAAAATTTCATCAGTATTTATAAGTGTAAGAAAAGATCTGGAAGGATCTATAATAAGCTCGTAACAAGAGTAATGTCTGATTTGTGGAAATGTGATATTATTTTCTTGTTCTGTTTATATTTCTGGACTGAATTGATATATTTCTTTACAATATTTAAAAGTTAGTTTTTGTTTTAAAAGTTAAAAGAAAGCAAAGATTAAGTTTAGAAAGAATACTTTTATCCTAAACACTGTGAGAGAATGGAATAACCTCCTGTGTTCGTTTGCTAAGGCTGCTGTAACTAAGTACCAAAACCTGCGTGGTATAAACAACAAAGACTTACTGTTTCACAGTTCTAGAAGTCTGAGATCAAGGTGCCAGCAGAATTGGTTCCTTCTGAGGACTGTGGGGAAGAATCTGCTCTCTTCCTTTCTCCTAGCTTCTGGTGGCTTGTGGATGTCACCCCAGTCTCTGCCTTCATGTTCATATGGCATTCTGCTTGTGTGCATGGCTGTGTCCAAACTTCCCTTGTTATAAGGATACTAGTCGTATTGGATTAGGGGCCCAGCCTACTTTAGTAGGACCTTGTTTAACTAATTATATCTGAAGTGATCCTCTTCCAAATAAAGCCATGGTCTGGGGTATTAGGGTCTAGAAATTCAACATACGAATTTTGGCGGGACACAATTCTACCCACAAAACTTCTCACAACACACCCACAAAACCCAATCCCACCCACAATTCCACCCACAAAACTTCAAATAATGGAGTCCTCATTATTTCAAAGTGTGTAAACTTTCCTACACAGGGAATGAAGACTTCAGTGTATAAGCTGTTTTCTCTCTCATGATCAAACCAAAATACTATTCTTAATAGAGACTTTCCAGCCAAGAATATATAATACAGAAAGGACAGTCTCTTCAGTAAATGGTGCTGAGAAAACCAGACAGCCACAAGAAAAAGAATGAGAACTGGACTACTGTTTTTATGCCTTATACAAAATCAACTCAAAATGACTTAAAGACCTGCACATAAAACCTGAAGTTTTTCTTAGAAGAAAACATAGGGACTAAGCTCTTTGTTGTTAGTCTTGGCCATGATTGTTTGGATCTGACACCAAGAGCAGAGGAAACAAGCAAAAATAAACAAATGGGATGTAATCCCATACAGCAAAAGACATCATCAGCAAAATGAAAAGGCAGCTTGCCAAGAGGGAGAAAATATTTACAAATCATGTATCTGATAAGGGGTTAACATCTAAAATATATGAAAAACGTATATAACTCAGTAGCAAAACAAAAAAAAAATCTGATTCAAAAATGGACAGAGCACCGGAATAGACATTTTCCTGAAGAAGACATACACATGGCCTATAAAAACATGAAAAGATACCCAGCATCACTAATATTCAGGGAAATGCACATCGAAACCACAATGAAATGTCACCTCCCACCAGTTAGAATGGCTATTACCAAAAAGTCAAGAAATAGGGACTCCTGGGTGGGTACAGTTGGTTGAGTATCCAGCTCTTAATTTGGGTCGTGATATTGGGATTGTAGGATTGAGCCTTGTGTCAGGCTCCCTACTCAGCTCGGAGTCTGCTTGGGACTCTTTCTCCATCTCCCTCTCCCCTCTACCACCTGCTTGCATGCTCTTTCTCTCAAATCAATCAGTCAACCTTTTTTTTTTTTTTTTTTAAAGGCAAGAAATAACAAGTAGACAAGAGAACCCTCGTGTACTATAGGTGCGAGTGCAAACTGGTGTAGCCATTATGAAAAACACTGTGGAGGCCCCTCCAAAAGTAAACAAAGAGCTACCGCTTTATCCAGCAACCCCACTTCTTGGTATTTACCCAAAGGAAATGAAATCACTATCTCAGAGATATCTGTGCTCCCATTTTAATTCCAAAATTATTCGTAATAGCCAGGATGTGGAAGCAGCCTAAGCGTCTGTCGGTGAATAAATGCATCTAGAGAATAGGTGCATATTCTATGTGTGTATATACACACACACGTATGCACCTATTATATACATATGTATACACATGTTTATATGTGTGTATATACACACATATGTATGTATGTATGTATGTATGTATATGGAAGGGGATATTGTTCAGCCATACAAAGGAAATCCTGCCATTTGTGACCACATGGATAGACTTGAGGACATTATGCTAAGTTAAATAAGTCAGACAGAGAAAGACAAATACTGTATGATCTCACTTATATGTGAGATCATAAAAAAAGCTGAACTAGAAACAGTAGAATGGTGATTGCTAGGAGCTGAGGGGTGCAGGATATAGTGAGATTTTGTTAAAGGATACAAATTTCAAGTTATGAGATGAATAATTTCCAGGGATCTGGTGTACAACATGGTGACTATAGGTAACAGTACTATTGTGTATTTAAAAGTTGTGAGGAAAGTAAATCTTTTTTAAAAAAATATTTATTTATTTGACAAACAGAGATCACAAGTAGGCAGAGAGGCAGGCAGAGAGAGAGAGAGGGAGAAGCAGGCTCCCTACCCAGCAGAGAGCCGGATTCGGGGCTCGATCCTAGGACCCCGGGATCATGACCTGAGCTGAAGGCAGAGGGTTTTAACCCACTGAGCCAACCAGGTGCCCTGAGGAAAGTAAATCTTAACATTTCTCATCATAAGAAAAAAAAATGTGACTGTGAGATGATGGACGTTAACTAAACTTATTGAGGTAACCGTTTTGCAGTATATACATACACCAAATCCTTATGTTGTATACTTAAAATTAATACAGTGCTATGTGTCAATTATATCTTGATAAAGAAAGACAAGATCTTTCTCTTTACCTGTAAATTAAAAAATCTCCACCTAAAGAAAATGACCAAGCTGTAGTGACTCCTTCATAGATCTCTAAGTTTTATTTGAACTTGAGCTCAGATATCCACAGGCTAAATAAATGTTTGTAAAAATCCTACCACTTCTGATGAAATTGATAGAGGAGGGTTTTTTTGGTTTGTTTTTTGTTTTTTTGTTTTTAAAGAAGAAACATTTATTACTAGGAAAAATCTTGTCTTTTGGAAAATTAGTGTTGGTCTCTGTGATACAGTTTTTAATGTTATATGTAAGGCCCATAAAGGAGGAGTTAGGATCAAAATTCTTTTCTCTTTCTAGATCAGGCAAACAGTGCCATGGAATAAATTGAGGCCTGGTTAACACTTAAAATCTGGCTCCCTCTACTGGAGGCTGTGATACCTTTCCTCCCTTCCTTTTAATCTGCATCCAAGCATATACAGGATAGAGTTCACAGCTTGCTTGCTTGCTTGCTTGCTTGCTTGCTTTCTTCTTCTTCTTCTTCTTCTTCTTCTTCTTCTTCTTCTTCCTCTTCCTCTTCTTCCTCTTCCTCTTCCTCTTCTTCTTTCTTCTTCTTCTTCAATTTTATTTATTTATTTGACAGACAGAGATCACAGGTAGGCAGAGAGGCAGGCAGAAAGAGAGGAAGGGAAGCAGGCTCCCTGCTGAGCAGAGAGCCTGATGGGGAGCTTGATCCCAGAACCCTGGGATCACGACCTGAGCCTAAGGCAGAGGCTTTAACCCACTGGCTCAGGGTTTTCTGATCTTCATGCATATATGAAAATGATCTCATTGACCAACTTGTGGTTTGTAATGGAAAAAACTTGTAAATTTTACTATTTATGAATCAGCCACCAACTACCTACCTCTCTCCACTTCAAACAGAGCTAATGTTTAATTTAGGCCCTAAAGCAAAGGCCTCTGATACTCAACCTTCCCTTATTGGGTCATAGGCTGCTGGTCCACATTTAGGCTTTCAGAACTGGAAGGAACCCCACAGATCTCCAATCCAGCTATCCATTTTCCTGACAGGAAAGTATAGGTGCAGAGAGGTGAGGTGATTTCCCAAAGTCAAAGAGCTAGGACAACTTCAATGTTCATAGGTAATAATTTACATATGATGCACTTCTCTAACTTTTTACAATGATTAGTGCATCAAATCAAGTTAATGAATATTTCTCAATTGCCTACTGTGTGTCAGACACCAAGAGATGTGTACCAAGATGTATGAGACATGACTTTTGCTCCTGAAAGAACTTACAGTTAATTAAATTGTGTAAGTGATGATGCCAGGTTTGCAGATCCAAATGGCCAAATAAACTTTTTTCACTTTAAGAAGCACCAGTTCCTACAGATGATTGATAATTTCTTTGCATAGCCAGTTAATTCCTTGATTAACTGCTGACTCCTAGACAACTAATTTAGGGATTTGACTGGCTTTCTGAACTGGAAATTAGTAACTCTAATGGGGTAGGGCTATTTATGTTGAAGTGGGTTAAAAATTTGGGGGTTTGTTGTTAATACAGAAAATGACATTGGATTATCCTAGTGAATGATCTAAAGTTGCTTTTGAAAGGAAATGTCAGAATTTCATGAGTTTATTGATTCCTTGGAAAGCACGTTTGCATGTCTGGTTCTATTTGGCTGTGTCACCTTGGAAAAACGACTTAACCTCTTTGTGCCTTACATTCTTCATAAGGTTGTTGTGATGATTAATGAATTAATACCCTTGATGCCATCAGAACAGATACTGGTACATAGTAAGCACATATATGTGTCGGCTTATGTTATTACTACTTGAATTATGTGCATGGAAAACTCACATGGTGTTTATAAATTCCAAGGACCCAAAAAGTGGTTTACAAAATATGACCCAAGTAAATAAATACCGTTTCATGATGGCTCCGGACACACAGATGTAGAGGAAGTTATTCTCTGGGGAGAGTGAATCTCTTCAGTAACCACAGGCACCAGGATGAGAAATCTCAGTGCCAATCTAATGAACTAAATGTCAATCCCCTATTTCCATATTTTCTGCTTAGAAGATCTAAAAGCATTGTGGAAATCATTTTTTAAGTCCACCAAGGGAAGAAAATACCCCTACGGCAAAAGTCAAACATGTATTTGAGCACACCATCTCTCTTTTCCTGCTGAAACGTCTTCAGAAAACATGGGCTCTTCTATTTCAAACTCCTTGGTAGTTCTTGGATGCTAGGTGTTATCATCAAGGAAAGGTGTAACTGCGGCAGAAGGACCCTGTGTTCTATCTAGCCACAATGTAGCAGCAGCTGCTTCTTGCTCTGCACTTCTCTGAAGACTTTAGACAATACGAAATGCTTTCCAGAGCTGAGGATCATTCCGAGGTTTAGCAATACCCCATTTTCATCAAGGTAGATGTAAATGTGATTATTGCAAATGACTAGAGCTTTTCCCAAGCATTCAGGCTTTAAAACTCAGATAACCTAATCAATTGTTTCCTGTTTTATGGCTTTGACATCTTTTATTCTCTATAGCCTAGAAATCAAGCTGAGCTTGAATTAAGATCCTGTTTTCCAGGCTGTTCCTGAAAGATAAAAAGACTAATTGGTTTGCAGCTACTTCAAAGCCTGTACAACAGATTGAGCTTTAGATGTTTAATCATTTGTGTTACCGTATAGCATTTGTCCAATCACTGACAAACCTGCATCTTGCATGAGCTCTTTTCTCTTGGTGCCTGTGTTCTCACCCGAGCAAGGCATGGTTCCCCATAAGCATTTTGTCACTATTAATTAGGGATCTCAAACCATGTCACTAGTTGCTACAAACCTATTAATAAGTAGACAGCATATATTCCATAGCCATTCTGCTGAAAGTTAGCAATGAATAAATGCACTAAAACGAAGGGTTGCTGTACTTCCCGTGTTAGTGTAAGGAGTTCCAGTGATTTGTTTCACAGAGAAATTGGTGAAAGTGTTTTTCAAAAATTTAAAGCCCCTCAAAATGGTTCTAAAGGTAAACAACAAATGAAAAAACACCTATTCCAGGGGCACCTGGGTGGCTCAGTGGGTTAAAGCCTCTGTCTTCAGCTCAGGTCATGATCCCAGGGTCCTGGGATTGAGCCCCACATTGGGCTCTCTGCTCGGCAGGGAGCCTGCTTCCTCCTCTCTCTCTCTCTCTGCCTGCCTCTCTGCCTACTTGTGATCTCTGTCTGTCAAATAAATAAATAAAACCTTAAAAAAAAAAGAAAAAAAAGAAAAAAAATCTATTCCAGAAAACTTACAAAAATTAGGTAAGAAGGATGAGAGTTTGTGGTATCTGAACAAAGACCACTCTCTCCTTCTCCTTCCAACTCCCAGTGGAAGGGCTTTCTTCCCAGGAGGAGTAAGACTTCCACGTTTCTCATGGTATCCCCGGCTATTTGTTGCTGAGGCTAAGTTCTGGGTGAATGCAATCAATAAAAAAAGGTGCCCTTTCCCTCAGCCCTACTCAGGGAATGGAGACTGTACCTTGGGCGTGACATGCTGATTGTGCTGGAGTACCCCACCTCATGAGGTCATGGCTCCATGCCAGGAGAGGCAAGCTGAGGCTGTTTCTCCGCCATCTACCTAAGCCCTCAGCTTGGAGAACACAGGTGTCATTCAGAGAGAAATTTACCTTTGTCCTGGTCTCCAGCTCCAAAACCCTGTTCAGAGACTGCCTGGGGGGAGAAGCAGACCATTAAAAGATAGCTCTCAATCTCTTCCCAAGGGAACTGACTTCTTTTGCAGTAGACCTTGGAAGAGTGCATGCCAAAGGACACTCTTGAGATTGGTGGGGCTAGGGTTGAAATGAATTTGGGAAGCAAATTGGTGGATTTAATGAAGATAGAGCCTGCACTGTAGGTTGCCTACTTTGCTGGAGAGAACCAGAATAATGCAGCTGGGAGGAGCCCTCCTGGGGTGAGAACAAATATCCAACACCGACATCAGAAACCACTCTTTCAAAGAAGCCACAATCTGATTGAGTCATTTGTAGACTTATTTATGACCCAGGGAATTGTCGAAAGCAGTAGAGTAACCAGCCGGCAATTAGTAGAGTTTATCACTGAGTGTAGTTGGGGGAAAGAAAGAAAGAGAGCCCTACCTATAGACCTGTCATCCCAGGGTTACTGAGGGCACACCCAAAGGTCATGAGAGGTTTAACACTATGGGAGGAGAAAGAAATAGACTTTAATAAAATGATCCAGCAAGGCAATAAGGAAAAAATAACCAATAACAACAGCCCCAAAGAGGGGAGTCTAAGTACCCGGAACTACTACAATAGACTATCTAAAATATCCAGTTTCCAACAAGAAATTTATGAGACATGCAAACAAACAGGAAAGTATGACCCCCTGCACAAGAATAAAAGCAGTCAACACGTACTTCCTATGAGAGTGACCGGATGTTAGGGTTAACAGAAAAATGCTTTAAAACTACCATTAAAAATATGTTCACAGAGCTTCACAAAAGCATGATTAGAGAAGTAAACGAAGCTATGACAGTGTTGAATTAGATAGAGAATATTAATGAAAAGATAGAAATTATATATTAAAAAAGAATGGAAATTCTGAAGTTGAGAAAGTCAGTAATTGAAATAAAAAACTCAGAGGTGCTCAACGGTAGATATGAATTGGTAAAGAAAGAATTAGCAAACTTAAAGACAGATAAATAGAGATCAGACAAGCCAAAGAACAGAGAAAACCAGTTCATTTTATGAGACAAGTATTACCCTGATATCAATACCAAAGCCATCACCAGAAAACTACAGATCAATTTCTCATGAACATAGATGCAAAAAATTCTCAACATTATAGTCCCAGTAATGCAAGGTTAGTTCAGCACCTGAAAATCAACATATCATATTAACAGAATTTTTAAAAATCCAAATCACATAACCATCTTGATTGATGCAGAAAAAGCATTTGACAAAAGCCAACACCATTTCATGATAAGAACATCCAATAAATGAGAACTAGAAGGAAAATTCCTCACCCTGAAAAAGGCATCTACAAAAACCTCACAGCTATCATACTTATGGTGAAAGAATGAATACTTTTTCCTTAAGATCAAGAGCAAGATACGGATGTCTTTTTTTCACCACTTCTATTCAACTTGTACTGGGCAGTCCAGCCAGAGAAATTAGACAAAAAAAGAAACAAAAGGCATTCATATTGGAAAGGAAGAAGTAAAACCGTCTCTATGTGCAGATAACATGATCTTGTATACAGAAAATCCTAAGGAATCCACTAAAAACTACTAGAGCTAATAAACAAGTTTGCAGGTTACAAATCATCTTTATACATCTTACAATGAATAATCCAAAAACAAAACTACCAAGACAATCGTATTCACAGTAGCATCAAAAATAATAAAATTTTAGGAATAAATGTAATGAAGGGGCAAGATTATACTCTGAAAACTACAAAATATTGTTGAAAGATTTTAAGAAGATCTAACTAAAGATCGAAATAAATAGAAACCCATCCCATGTTTATGGATTGGAAAAATTAAGATGGCAGTACCCCCCCACCCCGATTGATTTACAGATTCAACACAATTCTTAGCAGAATCCGAACTGATTTCTTTGTAGAAATTGGCAAGCTGATCTAAAAATTCATATGGAATTAAAGGGACCAAAATTAGCCAAAACAATCCTGAAAATGAAGAACAAAATAAAAGGATGCACACTTCTGACTTCAAAAGTTTCAACTAAGCAGTGTTCCAACCAGTGTTCTAGGGACAGTTTTTCTCAGGGAGCAAAACACAAAATCCATGTCCTTGTAGAATTTATATTCTGTTAAGACAGGACAGATAATAATAATCTTTTTTTTTTTTTAAAGATTTTTATTTATTTATTTGACAGAGAGAGAGATCACAAGTAGGCAGAGAGGCAGGCAGAGAGAGGAGGAAGCAGGCTCCCCGGAGCAGAGAGCCCGATTCGGGGCTTGATCCCAGGACCCTGAGATCATGACCTGAGCCGAAGGCAGCGACTTAATCCACTGAGCCACCCAGGCGCCCCAATAATAATCTTAATAAATAAGTAAAGCATAGTGTGTTTTAAGATGGCCAGTCCTATGGAGAAAGTAGACCATGAGAACAATGGTTTAATGTTTTCACATGAAAATCCTAGCACCCAGAATGCCTGGCTCAGGATGACACAAAGAATATTTGTTGAATGAATGAATGAATGAATTGGTTAATAGATATAGTTCAACTAGTATGCTTGACTTCCAAAGGTTTGCAATTTGCACTTTTGCACTGGTTGTTTTGTTTTCTTCCTTCCTCTCCTTCCTTTTCTTTTCTTTCCTTGTTTTTGAAATCACCATGATTGTAGAAAAAAGCTCACATTTGTCCTCCTTTCCTGTTCTACTTTGATCTAAATGGTGACATGGTATAGTGGTTTAGCACAAAAATCTTTGGAACCAGACTGCATGGGTTCGAGTCCCAGCTCTACTGCTTAATTATTTCTGAAACCCTTGATTATACTTATCTTTATTCATAATGATTTATAAGTTGCACTTATTTCATCAACTAAAACTTGAGGGTTTGTGTTTTCAAGATCTCCCTGCTACATATAATATTTGTGTTGTTTCTTAGCTTCATCCTTCTCATTCCCTTAAGTTGTCATATTTAGTCAACATTTATTTTGTTGTTTGCAAGACAACTCTTCTGAGTCCTAAGGGAATGAATCTAGCAATATGCCCATCATAGGTGGATGTTAATGATCCTTTCCTAATATTAATAGGAAATTCTACACAAGATGGGAACTTCTGGATAGCTGGGACTGTCTCGTTCGCATCTAACATCTTCAGAGCCTTACACATGACTGGCACATATAGATATGCAGCAAATGTTTGATGAATGAATAAAAAGTTACTATCTTGTAACAACAATCAGCTGTATATGAAAAAGGCACACATTTGCCACTGGTTGAACATTCTGTTTAGAATATCTTCGGGCTTTTTGAGGGTGGTCTGCCTAGGTCTGGACTCCCTTTCAAACCAACAGAGTTTGCATGGATGGAGGACTGGGTGACTGGAGCTTGGCAGAAGCCCAGAACATGCTTCTGTACTTTGGACATCAGCCAGGGTCCAAGTTCAGAGAGTAACTCCTTCCCTCCTTGGATATGCTTTATAACTCTCCTTTGTGAGCTGATTTTGCATTCCTGTATTTTGGTTGCAAGTTCTTCTTTCTTTTTTTGTGAGGGGGGTTCCTGTTTCAAAAGTAAAACAGCAATGGGGTTTATTAAGATGTCTCAGTCAAATAATAACTTATTAGCTCTGATATAATGGTATTGGGAAATGGCAAGCTCTCTGGCTGTTTATTTCCTTCATTATGGTTGGAAAGAGTAAGAACAGAGATGTCTCCGTTGCTATGGATACCAAGTCTCTGAGATAATAGAATTCTTTTAACATAATCCAGTTCTGTTAGATTAGCTTTTCTCTAGAATACTATGTCTACTGAACACATTCTTTTTTTCAATACAAAAAATTATATTCCTTTCTCCTGACATCAGGAAGTGTGATATTTTAATTTTTTTCCCATTTTACCCTGAAGTTTTTCTTTCTTCCTGTATCTCTTTTTCTTACACTAGAAAAGATGATATGGAGGAGAAACCCTATCTCTGGCTTTCCTCCTGTTTAAGCAAGAAAATTGATTTATGTGGCTCCACATAGTCACATATAAATATCACAAGATGATTGACCCAAGTCTGATATTTAGACTTTTTTAGTCAATGTTCAGAAACCAGGTTGATCATAAAAAGGCATATAACTCTTTCCTCAAAATTCCATTGGTTTTTGAGTCAGAATTCTTTAAAATAAAATCTCTTTAAGATAGACAATTTTGTGAAAACAGTGAAGTACTTGATCGTCACAGAACCAAGTCTTCAAAATAAACTTGAAAACTGGCAACTCATAGTTCAGGAGTGTGAGAAAAGTCTATGCCCATGTGTAAAAGTGGCCAGACACCTTGCTAAAAACATACATTTATGAAAGTTTAAAATGCCAGTTAAATTATTCATCTGTTTTTCAGAAGGAATTGTTTCCATGGATTTATAAAAACAAAGCAAAACAGTAATGGTTTGAACTCTTACTTTGGTCCCTCATTTCTCATTTCAACTTGTATTTTCTTTTAGAGAGGGATTGTGTTCATTATATAAATTTAAAACTCCATGCAATAAGCATTTTTCCGGACTGCTTTGCTGGATGCTGCCATGTTGGACATGAAAAGGCCAGTGTCTGAGTCATGGGATTGGATCCCAGCCCCAGCTCTGCCTGTAGTTGTGTGGCCTGAGATGAGTCACTTACCCTCTCAGGTCTTCATTTCCTCATCTGAAAATTAGAGGTCAGACGACATAATTTCTCAAAGCCCCTCTTTACATCCTAAAATATCTACGTTGCTTTGAAATGTATCCACATCTCTAATTGATATCCAGCATCAAGGTTAGAAGCTGTTCTAAATAGGCTTACCGAATCCAAAACTAAGTAAAAAGAGAAAGCTTTAAGAGTATGAGCCTGCTAGCAACTTTATTTCCATCCTGCACTGCATTTAAAATCGTTTTAAATTTGCAGTGGAAAATAGGAATTAGACCATGTTCAGGTGGATCATTTCAAGACCTTTATTGCTGGTGATACTTTCTCCAGATGGAAAGTAAGCGTGTACGAGTAATACTGGCTACTACTGGCATTTATTACTCCCTTAGTAAATGTCAGACACTTTGCTAAGTGCTTTCTGTGGCTCATCTCATCCGTCCTCACAGCAACCCTGTAAGGCAGGTATTGTGATGTCCTTTCTGCAGATAATTAGGACAAAGATGAAATCTTTGGTCCTATGTGGCCCAACCAGCAAGTGGCAGAGCCAGGATTCGAGTCCATGCTGACTTTGTATGTCATATAAACTCTGTAATACACAGACATTCAGGATGTGTGTGTGGGTGGGGGGGGGGGGGTTCAAACATTCTTTATAAGTCTCAAGACATATCATTATCTCCTTTGTAGTGGTCCTTCTATGCATGCCTGATTCAGTGAAAGGCACCACACCCACCAATTACACCAGACAGAAACTTGGGGATTACATCTGACCTTTTACCTCACTTCCACCCCTCACCCAAGCAACCCATCACCAAGCCCTGTTTAGTTTATCTACTAAATAGCTCTCAAAACGGCTGTAGGAGTCGGGGTCCCAGGGCAACCCTGACACACTGAAGTGTTGAGCCTAAGAGAATTTCATGAAGGGATCTTTTACGTAAGTATGAGAAAACTCAAGATAACCGACCGGAGGTGGTGGCGCACCAGGGGACTAGCAGCAGGAGAAGGCTGTTGGCATCTGTCACGAGTTGACCTGTGTCTCCCTCAGAAAGACATTGGAGTCCTAATCCCTAATCCTCAGCCTCACCGTTAAGACTCTGACTTCTCTTTGTTCTTAAGGTAAAACACAAACACAAATTTAAAGCTGGGCTGTAAGGACATGTGGTATCTGATCTCTTACTTGGGATTCCTCTCTCTCTCTCTCTCTCTCACATTGTGTGTGTGTGTGTGTGTGTGTGTGTGTGTGTGTGTGTGTGTATCTAGCCTTACTGGCTTTCTTTCCTTACCTCTAAAACATTGTCCTCCCTCCTACCACGGAACCTTGGTGTGCTGATGCTTTTCCTTCTGCTGGTATATGGCTCCATCTTTGTTCCTATCATCTTAGCCTGCTTCCCCCCTTCCCACCCCCAAGCAAGTGGAGCACTCCAGTCAGCAGTTCTAATTCTTAAGTAATCTCAGGCTTCCAAGTGTGAGTAGATGAACTTTCAGATGGTTTCAATATCCAACATCAAGTCAGAGGGTCTTCCTGATTAACCAGCTGAGCCCAAGATATTGTGAAGCTGGACAAGCCATTCCCATTATGCCCTAGAACTTCAGAGTCCTGGCCTATAGAACCCCTGGGGGATATATATACACACACACACACACACACACACACACACACACACACACATATATATATATATATATTATAAAATATATGTATTTTAAGCCACAAAGCACAAAGTTTGGGGATAATTTTTTATTACTAACTGATGCATATATGCACAGAAAATATTTTGAATATATATATTCAAAAATCTTAAGGATGGGTTTAGTTGGGGATGTGATTTGGGAGATGTATACGTGTCCAAGGGCCTATATTCTTTTCCAGTAACATAAAGTCATAGAGGTTTGGCACACATGAATGAACCAAGTGCTCTTCAGAGAAACTGACTTGGCAAAGGGAACAGTGTTGGAGTTGGGGTGGAAAGAGTCCATGCAGCCTCAGGGCAAACCTTCCAGCAGAAATCTCACCCCTCCCTTGGCTTCCCACTATCACCTTGTGTCTACCAGATGTCACCCCAGAGAGACAAAGGGGAGGAAATGAGCCAGGAGAGTCTTCCATTTGGAGGCTCTCCACAAGAGGACCCTCTTTATTACAGTCAATGTCTACAATAGCTGGTGCAACCGCAAAACAAAAATCTGTGCATGTGGCTGTTGAAAAGCTACTTTATGAGCGAGATTTAATGAGCGAGATATCGTCCTCGCTGGAGGGTGGGAGGAGTCACAGCGTAGGAATGAGACCTCCTGCTCTCCACCAGCCTTTGTTTTCAGAGTTACACCACCCGTCCTGAGAAACCAAAAGGAACCTGAGGTGAGAAGGAGCCTTGAAAGTGCGGGTGACAAGGAAGCCTAACGCATCATGAGTGAGAGGAGGAGAGAGATTAAATCTGAGGGTGTCGCAGAGGACAGAATGGATAGGCCACTTTAGGCTAGGATGAAAGTTGGGTTTTATGCTGAATGCACAGATGACCACTGGAGGGTTGTAAGCAGCAGGGTGATACTGACTTACACTGGAGCAGATCTCTCTGGGCACCGTTGGCAGCATGTGAACAGAGGGACACCCTTCAGGATGTTGTTGCCGTTGTCACAGTGAAGATTCATGGTGCCCTAGACCCAGGTTGTGGTAGGGAACCTGGAGAGGAGTAATTGGATAAGAGATGTTCTTTGGGTGTAGGGATGTCAGGACTTCCTGACAGGTCACACGTGGGGGTAGAAAAAGGAGAGAAGTCAAATGTGACCTCCAGTTTCTGACTGGTGGGTGGTGGTACCATTTTTTCAGATGGAGAAGACAAAGGGGGAAGCATACTTGGTGGGAAAACTGATGAGTTCTGTCTTGGTGATCTTAGATTTAAGAGAGCTGAGGGCGTCCAAGTAGAAATGTTGTAATGGCTTTTTTTTTTTTTTTAAGGTTTTATTTATTTATTTGACAGAGATCACAATAGGCAGAGAGGCAGGCGGGGATGGAGGCTGCGGGGGAGGCAGAGGGTCTGGGAAGCAGGCTCCCTGCTGAGCAGAGAGCCAATGTGACCTGAACCAAAGGTAGAAGCTTAACCCACTGAGCCACCCAGGCGCCCCTGTTCTAATGGCTTTAACAGGGCCTCCTGAATCCGGTCCTGGCTCCAATACCCTCCCCTCTGCTAATTCTCTTCTCTTCTACAGCCACTGGTCTATTAATCTTTCTGAAGTCTGGCTGGAATCATGCAAGTTCCATGCTTTAAAATATTCAGCATGCCCTTATTGCCCTCAGAATCAGGTACAGATATCTCAGTCTGATTTTCAACTCTCAAATTATCCTCTGAGAATTTCCTTCCAGTCTTATCTCTTGTTGCAACCGTCCTATATCTCCTGTCTGCTCTAGCCAAACTGGACAGCTTTCTATTCCTCCAGTGGACTTTGCTGCTAACTCCTTGCTTGTATTTTCCCTTTTGCCTGGAATTTCCTCAAATAGTCATAATCAAGTAGGACTCAAATGAAATTATAAACTGCAAGAACATGACACTAGACATTTATGGATAATGGTATAAACTGACACCGAATTACTCCTTTAGTAATTCCTCGTAAGTGTGTCTATCATCTTTCTGGCATTTAAAAGCCAATAATATAAAGTAATCATTTCATGCTTATTAAACAGTGATGCCTTGTATTCTGAGCAAAATACTAAAGGCCAAAATACTTATAAAGGAAAGGGTTCTGTGGCTCCAAATGAATAGAATGAATGGTACACATCTTTGAAATTTTATTAGTCTCTACTGAGGAGCCTGCAGAGCAAAACTCACCATTCCCATGTTCAAAAGATTTCGTGAAAGGCTAAAAGCCTACACGATGATTTATGGAAAAATCCAGTGGAAACCTCTTTTCACCAAGTAAAAGAAAAAGCATCCATATGATTAAAGGAAAGCAGGGTGAGAGTTGGATTTTAATAATAATAATCCCCTTGAATAGCAACTTAAATGCCAGCGCCAACATTCTCACTGTTGGTGGTTTGTTACTACTCCTCCCTCTGTGGCCTTTGAGAAAGTTTCCAAAGCCCTGGCCTCTCTAACAGAGTGAGTTTTGTGCTCTGTGGGTTCATGTCGTTATATCTATCAGAGAAAACACCTGATAATGAGCAAGAAGAATTAGCACTTGGACATTTTGTAATGGACGTGGTGGTTAGGCACCTGCCCAGGATATAGAAAGAGCCACTTGGTGCTCACCAGGATTTGCATGTTTGTATTCTGTTGTGAAGAAAACACAAAAAGCAAAAAACGTGTCACAAGTATAATAACTCTAGATTATAGTTTGTAAAATTTGCCATCAATTATAAAATATCTTCAAATCCGGTGATATGGAGGTCACTTCCCTAGAGTTAAAATCAGTATTAGACCCCAGATGGAGCCACTCCTTCAGAGGGTGCCATGTCAGCAAACCAAAATGTGGGTAATTTTTGTGTCCCTATAAATGCTCTGTTTGAGCAGAAATGTAGTGTTCTCAATCAGCCAATCCCCAAACACCAAACCAATTTTGGGTCTTCTTCCCCCAAATAAGGCTGATCATGTGGCTGTAGCCAATCAGATGTTTTCTGTTTCTCTCTTCCTTGTTCTTTATTGTTTATTTTTGGAATCTTGTTGCCTTCTGCCCCATTTTGCAGTTCTCTGAGAGGACTGTCCACTTCATAAAGTGTTAAATGAAGTTTGTTTGTATCACCTAAATTGTTTTCTTTAGTTTTTTTTTTTTTTAAGATTTTATTTATTTCTCTGACAGAGATCACAAGTAAGCGGAGAGGTGGTGGGGAGGGGGAAGCAGGCTCCCCGCTGAGCCGAGAGCCCGATGCGGGGCTCCATCCCAGGACCCTGAGATCATGACCTGACCCAAAGGCAGAGGCTTAACCCACTGAGCCACCCAGGCACCCTCTTTAGTTATTTTTTAACACGAGGCTCTACAAATGTATCTTTCAATGAAGTGCCTTTATATCAGTTGCATCATATGTGACTAAAATGATGATTATTTTTGAGTCTGGCTAAAGGGACATACAGAATTACTTGTAGCTCCTGATCCTCAAACTGAATTCCATTAAGATTCATTGCTCACCCCAGACAGAGACATGTAGTAAGCACGGGATCCTCTTTTAGCCTGCAGTTTAGAATTCCAACCCCAGGCATTTAAAAATTCCCCTTTGAATAACTCGCTTATCCACCAGTGCTATTTTTGAGGCCTTAAAATTTCATTCCACCACTGAACATGTTAATTTAGTTCAGAGCAGATGTGTGTGGCATCTGTGCGCATACGTTCCCTGCAGAGTTCTTGGGAGTGGAGGAGCAGCCCTCCAACTCTGGAACAGATTCCTTGTGATGAACATACTTGAAAACACTATTTCTAGATCTGAGAAACTACACTTCCTCCTTATCTCTGAAACTATCTGTGTTTTATGTGGCAGGCAATTTAATGAGTTGCCTTTTTTCTTTCTCCCAGATTTTTCCTCTAGCACATTCTACTTTTCCAGCTGGGGTCAGGCTTGGGACTCACTTACTTTTGAGCCTGGAAGTTGGCCTGACAGGCTCATTCCCAGAGCTATGGCCTCCTTACAAAGACAGTTTTGTAAGGGGGTTTCTTGACTATGAAGAAACCCACCAGAGCATGAAGTTTCTTTCATCAACTCTTGGGAGCTCTGACAAGTGTACTGAGCATTTTCACCAGGTGCTCTGACTTCCCAGTGAGGTTTCTATGGCTCCATAGTCAACATTTTCCAATAATGACTTTGGAGCACTTAGGAGAGAGCTCTGAGAAATAATGTCTGTTTTTTATGAAAACAAACAAACCCAACCTATTATTTCAGAAATTATTAGGAATATCGGTTGTATTTATGAGTGGCACAGAAATGTCTCCCAACACTGGAAACCCCTCACAGCTAGAAGTTCATAGTTACTAATGGAGATGGTCCCGGGCAAATGATGCTCACCACAGCAGAGTCCACAATCAGAGTGTGATTGCCATCTGTCAGATGATTATGGACAAGTAGGTTTAGGAGACCAGAATATGCCACCTTAAATAGACCTCTTTGGCATAAGGATTGCAGACACAGGAGAGGCTCTGAAAATGGAATAGTTACCCTTTTGTAAGGGATATTTACATTTATAAAGGAAAATCCATTTGTAAGGGTGTCTCCTTCTCTGTACCAGGAGGAGAAAGAGGACTCTAAATCCTAAGAGACTCTTATTAATGTAGAAGGTACTTAAAATCTGTATAACAAATCTTAAATCTGCATAACAAAACTTACCCTTGTTTACTGTACTTTACCTGGTCATTTGCCCTGAAGGGCCTTCCCCAATATCCCTCTTCCTTTGTTTCAGCTGAAGATGGTATTTAAGTTCAAGGTTTTTGTTTTGTTCTGTTTTGTTTTAATTTTATTTATTTATTTGACAGAGACAGAGATCACAAGTAGGCAGAGAGGCAGGCAGAGAGAGAGGGGAAAGCAGGCTCCCCACTTAGCACAGAGCCCGATGCGGGGCTCCATCTCAGGACCCTGAGATCATGACCTGAGCCGAAAGCAGAGACTTAACCCACTGAACCACCCAGGTGCCCCTTTAAGCTCAAGTTTTAGCCACCTCTTTGAGTTTACTCATCCCTGAGTTTCTCCTATGTGTATGAGACATATATGTGATGATAAATTTCTTTATGTTAATCTTCTTTCCTAACATAGGCCATAGTTAGAAGCTGGAATGGTTGAAGGAAGACACTTTTCTCCTCCCTGACATAGGGATATAACAAGCCTGAGCCCATTGTCACTTGCACACTGGCTGTGTGGGATTGATGTGTGTGTGTGTGTGTGTGTGTGCAGATTTAACAACAATGGATATTTTCCTACTGCTCCCATGTGGGGAATCAATCAGGTTAAAAGAAAAAAAAAAAAAAAAAGCTCCAAAAATGATTCTGTCAAAATCCCAGTCCGTAATCCTCCGCATCTCACCTTAATCTGTCCCACTATGTTCACCACAGCACTTTGTGATTTGCTGCAGAGCCGGGAATCTTGGAACCAAGTATAAATCACTGATTACAGTTCAATAGCTATTTTTTTCTAAAGGTAGTTTAGTGTGGAGCCCCTGGATGGCTCAGTCAGTTAAGCATCTGACTCTTGATTTCATCTTGGGTCATGATCTCAAGTTCATGAGATCCAGTGGTTGGGCTCTGCGCTGAGCATGAGACTGCTTGGGATTCTCTTCATCCCTCTCCCTCTGCCCCTCCCCCCGACTCCTGCACACATGCACTCTCATTCTCTCTCGAATAAATAAATAAATACATACATACATACATACATAAATGAATAAAGGTAATTCAGTGTAATTTGGGTTTTTATAATAACATTTATAATTTATTACAAAAAGCTAAGATTATACATTAGGAATAGCTAAGGGCACCTGGGCGGCTCAGTCCTTAAGCATCTGCCTTTGATTCAGGTCATGATCCCAGGGTCCTGGAATCGAGCCCTGCATGGGGCTCTGTGCTCAGTTGGAAAGCCTACCTCTCCCTCTCCCACTCCCCTTGCTTGTGTCTCCTTTCTCATGGTGTCTCTCTCTGTCAAATAAATAAATAAAATCTTAAAAAAAAAAAACAACAACTCAAAACCCAAAAAGGAATAGCTAAGAATGAGTGAATGCACCCATAGGGAAGGCATGGACTGAGTGTTTTGATTAAATTACCTTACCCTCAGGAGATCTCTCTATGGTAGATGCTATTTATGCTGATATTACAGGGGAAAGCAGAGATTCAGAGAATGTAACTTGCCTAGCTAGTAAGTGATAAAACTAGATCCTGAACCTAAGGGTATCGAAGACCAAACTGTGTTAATTTAACAACCACACTATTTTCGTCCTGCGTAGTTACTGTCCAGTTTGTTTTAACTTTCCAGTCCAAGTCTGAGCTAACTGCTCCCATTTCCCTGGCCTTTGAAAAAGCACTTGAACCCCAAGGTCACCTTGTTCTTTGACTTTTAAGCAACTGTTGGGAAACTATAATTAGAAACAAACCCCTCCCAACCCAGAAAACCTCTACACAAAGATGGAAGAGAAAGGCAACTCTTTTAATATCAAACACGCATTAAGCCAGAATGTGATGTATGTCTCTGGCAACCCACTGAAGGATTGCCAAGGCGGGAATCTTGTTCTTTTATATGTTATGCAATGACTACGTTAGATAGGTTTTGCAGTTTGCAGTTAGGTGACAAGTTAAATCCATCTGCTCCCAGGTCCCATGGTATTTTCTTTTATTTATTTATTTATTTATTTATTTGACCGAGAGAGAGACAGAGAGAGAGAGACAGAGAGAGAGATCACAAGTAGGCAGAGAGGCAGGCAGAGAGAGAGGGAGGAAGCAGGCTCCCTGCGGAGCAGAGAGCCCGATGCGGGACTCGATCCCAGGACCCTGGGATCATGACCTGAGCCGAAGGCAGAGGCTTAACCCACTGAGCCACCCAGACACCCCAACCCCATAGTATTTTCTAATTTCCTTTGAAATGGGGAAATGGACCTTATTTTTTCTTAATGATTACATTCCAGAGAGTTGGCTGTCCAGTCCTTGAGGAAATTCTCCTGAATTGCTAGACTGGCAAGAGCCTTATTTAACCATTAAAAAGATTTACTTATGTTTGACAGGATAAAGAAAGAAAATCTGAAAGAAAACAGTGGGGAGGAGGGGTCAGTCTCTTCTCTGATTTTCAGCAGGAAGAATTAAGCCTTTTATTTTTAATTTATATTTGCCTCTTACACCTTCTTAGTTCTAATTTTTCAGGATTATATTGAGCTTGGCCCACCCTTCTCTGTACACCAGCTTGTGGGCTCAGCACCTCCTGACTGCCCTGGCTCCACCAATTTCCTAAAAAGTTGTTGCTACATCACTCCCCGGAGGATTTCACTTCTCTCATCTCTCAGCTCTCCCCAAAAAGGCTACTGCTAGGAGACACTAGTCTCTGAGTCTACTTCCTTTCCTTAGGAGCAATGCTAGAGGAATCATTAGCTTCTCTTCAATTGAATTTACATTTCTTTTACACTGGAGCCTAGGCTGGGATACCTCCCAAAGGCACATTCTTTGGAGGAGGACCCTGCCCCCTCGCAGATGATACTTTCTGGAAGAGGCCAGTCTCCAGGAAGAACTAGGAAGAAGATAAAAGTGGCCTGTCAGACTTAGATCTATCTTCCAGTTAAATGACCAGAAAAAAACACTTAATTGATTGCTGGAGCTTGATATAAATCATGTCTCGCTAGACTCCCAGGCTTCTGTAGGGGAGGAAAAAGTTTTCCTCAACCCTATTAAGGTTCCCGGCTGGGTCTGAAAATTAAACTGACAAAGACAGATTAACAGGAGAAAAGCAGACAGATGCATTTAACTTAAGTTTTACACGACACAGGAGGTCTCATAAGGAAATGAAGACCTAAAGAAACGGCTAAAACTGAGTATTTCTAAGCTGGGTTTAAAGGCCAGAGCACCGTCCTGGAGAGATGTGATAGGTTAGGGAGTGTGAGGTAGCTCTAGTAAACTAGGGGAAGGTTAGGTAGACCTGTTCATTCAGATTCCTCTCTGTGCCCCTCTGTCTCTGTCTCGGAGATAAGGGTGCTCCTTTCCTCTGGGTGTGGGGAGGGCACCTCTCATACAAGGTCTTATGATCTGCTTCGGGAAGAATGGAGGGGGAAGGTCAGAGGGACCTACACATTCCCACTGTTTTCTCAGCCTCTTTCAGCTTACAACATCCAAGATGCCAAGGTTCCATGTTTTGGGGTAGCCTGTTCTGAACCCCACTGCTTACCGTGAATTGCATTTTCTGACATTGGAGTGCATCTTCTGAAGGTGCCCCCACCTCCAGTTCTCCTTTGGACAATTCTTGCCCTCCGAGTGTCTCTTTTGCATACAGAGCTGCTTTCAAAAATGCTGATTTCATCTATGGATGGATGATACGGGGATGAGGACATGCCACCCCCAAAATATGCCACTTTGGCATGAGAATTATTTCCAGTTAGAGGCATCTGAGTTCTTGAAATCCCTTACCTGCCTAAAAGCAGTGCCTTCCCAAAGAACTCAGTTGTCATAGGTCCCCTCCCTGGGAGCAAATCTAACCTTCTCTTCTAGGAGAGGAGAAATTGACTCTGTACCTGGATGGACATTGACACAAACTATCCCCCATCTATTCCTCAAAGACCCATTTATCTTTCCAAAAAGTCATCATGTTTCCATAAATGCCCTCCCCCCACAACTTCTAAGGAGTCACTTGTTCTCCCAGAAGTGTCTCTCTGTCACCCCCCCCCCCCCCATTAAGATGGTTCATTAACTCTCCAAATCTCACCACTCCTTTGGGTATTCTCCTGTGATGTCTCTGTGCACATAAAAATAAAATAGGTTGATATGCCTTCTCTCCTGTTAAGCTGTCTTTTGTCAACTTAATTTACAAGTCCCCCAGCCACAAAAACTAAGTGAGGAAAAGTTTTCCTCCTCCATAATTTTAGTCTAGGATTTGCTTTAAAATAATGTGGAAGGGAAGAGTGGGTGGGAAAGAATTACTCATGGGTTGATGTTTGTTGGGACTGATGATGTCTACTTTTATATATTGTTAACATTCTCCACTGAAAAGTTTTTTTTTCTTAAATAGTTGATTCTTTTGATGGTAAGAATTTGCTGATTTGGTTTTCTGTCTTTGGGTGTGATTTTGAATATTAGGATAATAACAAGGAAGAACTTATGGCTGAAAATTATTTGCCCACTAGATATTTGCAGGTGATATGTGGTTTCTTTATGGGTAGAGGAAGTGATCACCCATTTTTAAAACAATAACTATTGAATTCTGAAGGGCTACCATATACTAGACACTCTGTGTGGTACTACATAAACACTTTTGAATCTTTACAAAACCCCTGCCAAGTAGGTGTTACTATTTTCATCTCAAAAGTGTGGAAACTGAGACTCTGATAATTAAGTTGGCCAAGGTCACCCAGCTGGTAAATGACAGAGCTGGGATTCAAACACCCCTAAACCCTGTACTCTTTTATTCATATATTCCACAAATGGTTATCAAATGCCTGTCATGTACCATGCATTATTCAGAGCTGTGAACTTGGAAAATGTCATCTCTGCCCAAATCAGCAGAACGTCCAATCCCCTTCCTCTAGCCTGAACCACTTCCAAGCAGGACCTGACACTCATCTTCTCCCACCTGCATGTAAAGCCAAGGTACAGCAAAGTTCTTATCAGGAAAAGTTGTCCAAGTCTTAGACATATGCAAGAGATTACCGAATGTCCTTTCAGTGGAGTGCTGGGCATGGTCTCGTGGACCCTTTGGAGATTAGCTAATTACATAGAATGACATGTTTGGTAGCCTTTGTATTGATGGATATTTTATCCCTTTGTACGGATAGAAATTATGTTGTGGAAAACTGAGAGCAATGCAAATGATTCTGGCCCCTAGCGAGAAAGTAGAAACAAATGATTTCTGCCCTGCAGAGAAAATCATTCCAAACATGACACTTCATTACTTGATATATTATCCAGATCTGCTCCTACTAGCCCATTTGTGTTAGCATTCCTGATTGCCAATGCCAGACTGGTTTGGAGAAGTCAGGGGCCAGACCATGGTAAGTCCTGCAGATTGTGAGGAGGAGTCAGGACTTTACTCAAAGTGTGGTGTGAAATCCCTGGAAAGTCTTTAGCAGAGGAATGGCATAATGTGAATTATTCTCTGTAAGGACTACTCAGCCTTCGAGGTGTTCTGAAGTCGGATATGGGGCTTTGGGAAAGCTATTCCGTCTCACTTTGGGACAGGTCGTTCATCTGTAAAGTGAGTAAAACGGTAACCGCTGTGGAAGATCCTTGTGAAGATTACATAAGGTTGGAGACACGCACAGGAAACTCCTCCCTCCTGACATAAATCACTGGTCACTTAGATGAATGTGTCTACACAAAGCCCGGCTGGACTGACTTAGATTCTGGAAGCATCCACATGCCATGTTCTGAATGATCATCTTGAAGGGCAGGGGTTCACGGAGGTAGAGTTAGGCTAGGTAAGACAGAGGCAGAGGTGAGAGTAAGAATTTAAACACGGGTTTTGTGAGCCCTGGCAAGTCTGCAAATCTAGATTGAACAAGGAACAGCTGAATAGGGTTTTTTTGTTTTGTTTTGTTTTGTCTCAGGAGATAAATGTGAAATTGTCCTTATTCTTATTTTTGTGAATGCCAGAAAAGAGAAAGAGAGAAAATGTTCTACACTGCAGATAAGTTTGGGTTGAAGAAAGTCTCTTGTGCATAGATTTCTTAATCTTCCCTTTCAAAGATTCCTGAGTAATGACTTTCTATTCCTCTTGGCTTGGGGCAGTTCTTTAGGCTTAAATATAGGAAAGAACAACTAGAAAAACTCTGAGGAAAGAGAAGAAGAGAAGGACCCTTTAGTTCCTACAATGCCTGAAGCTTCTCCTTGCCCTTTACTGGGGCTGGCAGTTGTATCTTACACCTGTTAGGGCACCTGTTAGAGCCCCTGGTGCAGCCACCTGGTGAGGCTGATATTCTCCCCACACCCCACACCAGCTGCCCCCCACCCTGCCATCCTACACATGTTGAAACCGGGACCCAGAGAGCCTAAGGGATTGTGAACAGCTGGTAAGTAGGGCAGCTCATGTGGAAAGTGAGTTCCACTGGACTCCAGATCCCACACTTGTAAGCCTCACGGAAGGAACGTATTGGCGTTTTCACATGGTTTGACCTATACCATTTCGATTTTGAATATTTTCACATAAATGTCAAATCTGCTGTTAGATTCCCTTGGCTCATAAATCTTTTCCTGTGTGTGTAGTAACTAACACATAATTTTAGACTTGGGATCTATACTCTTCAGTTTCTCTAGAGAATAAATATTCCTGACACATTTTTCTACAATTACATTCCTTTAATTTTTTCTTATTAGAAATACAACAGAGTCTTGAAATTGTGCAGGAGAATAGGTAGGATGGTTAAACTCCTTGGATTCATTTTTGTTGCTTAAGAGGGCTGGCCAAGGTTAGACAGGAGAGCTGCTGCCCATGCCCAGGGAGTGTTCTATGTTCTCTCTGGGACAGGGCCAGAAACCAACAGTTAGTAAGGCACACTGTGGCTTTATGCCCTGTCTTAGCTCAGATCTGGTATCATATTGGGTCTGAGAGCCATTTCTCTGCCACGTGATCATTCTGTGATCTCAAGAGAGTCTGTCTTCTCCCCCCTGAATTGACGGAGTGGGACATACAACATTAAGAGTGAATGAGGAGAGTGTGTGTGTGTGTGTGAGAGAGAGAGAGAGAGAGAGACAGAGACAGAGGGAGAGAGAGAGAGAGATTCCGTATGTTTGGGGGCTGGGAGAACTTGCATATTTTACTTTTCAAAGACACCATGCACTACTTCATTGTCACATGGATTCTGGTCCGTTGGCAGCCCTTTCTGGCATTCAGCCGCTTGTCAGTTTCTGCTTTCACCTACTCTGCCTGTAGCTGTTTTTGTGACTAAGCAATCGTTTCCTTGGTTTACTTCTAAGAGACAGCTATTTTGGAGACTAGCAAGGGGATCTCTGACCCTCCTCCTTGCATTTTAAAAGAGGCATTTAAAAGCAGCCTTCTTTTCTGGTTCCTTCCTGCATATTTGCCGACAGAAATGAGGCACTGACAGCGGCGGGTGGGAGTGGGCTGACCCCCCCAAAAGCCATGTTGTCCCATCGCACGCTCGCTCCACAGCACTGGGGTTTATGTATCAGGATTCACTGGTTGTATGTGACAAACCCCACTCAAACCAACATAAGTAAAGGAGATTTTATTAAAAGGGCAGAAGAGGACTCCAGGTCAGGGATGCAGCTAAGCCAGGAGCCGATGGGAACCACGGTTGGAAAGAGTCAAGAGCATCATCTGATGGAAAAAAAAAAGTTAGTTTTCCAACAGATTTTGAGTTTAAATTGTTGCAATTGTGACTTTCCAGAAACATTTCTCTCTCTGTGTTGTCCTCTGCCATCCACTCCCCCTTTTGCTCCTTCTCCAGTTCTAAAATTCTTAGAAAAATGGCGCACCTGGGTGGCTCAGTCGGTTAAGTGTCCCACTGTCGATCTCAGGTCAGGTTGCGAGTTTGAGAGCTGCCTTGGGATGCATGCTGGGTGCAGAGCCCACTTAACAAAACAGAATTCTTAGAAAAGAGACTCTGACCTACCAATCTGGGTGAATTGTCCACTCTCAGACCAACCAACTGTTGCCATGGTGTCGGGAGACTGTATAGAGCTCCATGGCCTTGACCCTGTAGTTGGTGTCCACTGTACCTGCATTGGCTCAGGAAGGTATATTCTACCATAAACCACTCCTCGGGATTTTCCAGGAAATATGGAAGCAATTGGCTATACAGTGGTTGGTCTGATCAGACAGGCTGACCCTCACTACTAGGGTCACACCTCTCACAAGTGGGATGTATTGTTTGCTTCCAATAACCTTCCATGTCATCTCATGAGAAAATTATTCACTATAGCTTTAAGGAGGCAGAATGAAGCAGCCATCACTTTCAATGCTGAACTTAAGAAAGAGAAATAATTCTGGGAAGAGGAGTATGTGCTTTTTCAAAGCCCAGTTCAAAGCCCCCAAAGCCTTCAGTGTTAAGGTATAAACATTGTTTCAATATGAAGGAGGCCAGAGAGGTGCTCCATGGGCAACTTGGAGGACAGTGATTCTCTTCCAAAGATCAAGGTCTGGTCCTAACTCTTGCCTCTCTCATGATCTTTTATTCAGGAACCCCCTTTCCTTTCCCCCTGTTACCATTATTCTGTATGGAGTACAGGTGACCGGCTCTGTTTTTAGTATTTCTTCTCAAATGCAAACCACAGGCCTGCCCCGAGACCCCAAAGCTCAGCAGTGACAAGGGTGGCGTACTCAAGCAAGACTTTACTAAATGTCAAGAGAATTGAGATCATACTGCTTTCAAAATCCAGCCCCTCAGGAGCCTTGGAAGAGTGTGCTTTCCATTGATTTCTGTTTTGTTTCTCTGTATTTGCTCTTCGCAGGACTGAGGAGGGTGCCAACCAAATGCAAGAAAAACCCAAGAGTTCCCTCCACATACCAGTGTTACGAGGCCATGGGTGAGGAACCTTGCCGCCAGAGAAGCCAGAGAACAGCCCGGTAAATAGCCCCGCCTCACACACGTGGGTACTGTCGTCACGAGCTTTTATAAATCTCTCTGCAAAACTCCGCAAATTCACTCTTGTGTCACTTTTGTCCATTGTTGCTGTAACAAATTGCCATCAAACTTAGTGGCTTAAAAGCACCAACTTACTATCTTACAGTCCTGGAGGTCAGAAGCCCAACACAGGTGTCAGTGGGCCAACATGGTGTTGACAAAGCTGTGTTCCTCTCTGGAGTCTCCAGGGGAAAGTATGTGTTTTTGTTTTGTTTTTTACCTTTACCACCTTCTAGAGGCCACCTTCTTGGCTTGTGACTCTTTCTTCCATCTTCAAAGCCAACAATGAATGGGTTCCACTTCTGTGACCCCTGTGTGGTCATGTTTCCCTCTGAGCACAGATGGGAAACCTTCTCAGATTTTAAGAACCCAACCGTTCTAGTTCCCCTCGATAATGCAGAATGAATACCTAATCTCAAGGGCCTCAATTCAATCCCATCTGCAAAATCCCTTTCGCTGTGTAAAATACATATCCCCAGGTTCCAGGGATTAAGACATAGACGTCTTTGGAGTGGTTTTGCAAGCTATTTTGATGAGAAGCACAAAATTCTGGGAGTCTGGGTGGTGCAGTTGGGTCAGCATCCTCAGGTGGTGATCAGCGGGGAGTCTGCTTGGGATTTTTCTTTCCCTCTCCTTCTGCCCCTCTCTGCCCCTCCAACCACAGCTTGTGCAAGCTCTCTCTCTCTCTCTCTCAATGAATAAACAAAATCTTTAAAAAAAAAATGACTGAAACCTCTTCTGCCTTCCAGGGAGGTGAGCTTCTTCTCCATAGTAGATTTAGAAAAACAGTGGTATCTTCATTTCGTAAGAACACACTATGGTGGTCTCAATTGGCCTTTTCAGCCATGATAACGAAGGCTGTTCTAGGCAAGAGTAGGATGCGAGAGGTTCAGAAGAAGAGAAGTGCTCCAGATGATAAAGTTACCGGGACTTTGGGAAACTGCACATTATGCACAAGTACCCGATAATCAGCATGGACACCTGCGACCCATTTACACACCCAAATTAACGAGCCTCTAATTTAGACTCTACAGGGTGACTGAATTCCACAATTTCCTCCTTCTTGTGATTTTTTTTTTATATGGGGACCTGGATTTCACCCTTCTCATGCTGGGCTGCATGTGGAACACGTCAAGGGCCGGGAGAGCTTCCGGTGGAGTGTACAGGGAGTCCTCCTTATTTCCAGTCCCAGGGCCCGGGTGAGCCCCCACGCATGTGGCCTTGAAGGCTTCAGTGTGGCCACATACCAAACACGAGCACACAGGCTAGTGGGGGTGCTTTCCGTGTACCAGCTACTTCTTTGCATCTCATTTTCCTTGTTTTGTAAAATGGGAAGTGTTTTTCTCTGCTTTGTTCCTGGGCTGTCTGTCTTTTTTAATGCAGCTGTCCCTGCCTGGAGTATCTTCCTTCCTTCCCACCATCTACCTGAATCATGCATGTTTTCAGGGCCCAGCCCAGGCCTGGGTTCCTGCCCATGCAGCCTTCTGTGATTACCCACAAATACATGAAACACTCCCTTCTTTGAACCATGATTCCTCTTAAAACGACCACGTCTCATTTAGTCATTAAATATTTTCATGATTTCTCCCTTTCTTTCTTTCTATGAGACATATTTAGGATGTCTCTGAGTGCCTGAGCCATGTCTCACACATCTTTCACAGTGCCTTTGTAGTGTGTGGTAGGTACTCAAAAAATGTTGGGTGTGGTAGAAAACTTTTTTCCCCCCTACCAGAACCTTTCCCTTTGTCTAGCAATATTACTTCCCCTTTCATTTGGTAACTAGCCCATCCTTCTGTTCGTCTGTCCATCCATTCATCCAACCATGCATCCAATTTATTGGGTGCCTAGAACCAAGCACAGCTCTAGGTTCCTGGAATCCACCAAAGAACAAAACACGCAAAAACTCCCTGCCCTAATGGAGAGGGGGGAATGACAATAAGCCTAAGTAAGTAAATTACATGTTAGAAAGTAATGTGTGTGTGGAAGAAAGAAGACTGTGAAGCAGGAGAAAGAAGATGGTGAGTGTCAGGGGAGGAAGGTAGGTTGTGAATTTCACCAGGTGCTCAGGGTGGCCCTTGCTGATATTCGAACAAAGACAAAGATGTGAATGAGGCAAGGAAGGGAATTCTGTGAACATCTCAGGGGAGGATGCTCCAGACAGAGCAAACAACGTGTACAAAGGCTAGAATGAGCATGGGTTTGGCATTTGAGGTGGAGCACGGTGACCAGGTGGGAGAGGAATAGGAGATGAGGTCAGTGATTAAATAGGGGACCCAACACGGGGGGCTTCGGAGGCTGTCCTGAGGACTGTCACTAACTCCTATCCAGTCTCATGGTTTCAGAGGAGTGTCTCAGCACTAAGGTGGTTCTTTTTCTCTCCTATCCCCACTAGTCACCAATCACGAGGGACAGATGTAGGACCAGATCTAGCTCAAGTGGAGTTCTTCCGTAGAATTTTAAAATTGAAACAGTGGGGGTAGGCCGAGTGAGGGGGGAGTCAGGATCTGTTCCGGATACTGTAGATGTGCTCTCTCACTCTATTCCAATCTACTTGTCGTCATTACACATTTTTTATGTGATAAAAAACACACAACATACAATTTACCTCTGCATTCAGTGTGGAGCCTGACACGAGGCTCGATCCCACCACCAAGAGATCACGACCCAAGTGGAAATCAAGACGCTCAACTGACTGAGCCACCCAGGTGCCCCATAACGTTTATCTTCTTAACCATTTTTTTTAAAAGATTTTATTTATTTATTTGACAGACAAAGATCACAGGTAGGCAGAGAGGCAGGCAGAGAGAGAGGAAGGGAAGCAGGCTCCCTGCTGAGCAGAGAGCCCGATGCGGGGCTCGATCCCAGGACCCTGAGATCATGACCTGAGTCGAAGGCAGAGGCTTAACCCACAGAGCCACCCAGGCACCCCTTAACCAGTTTTTTTTTTTAATTTAATTTAATTTTTTCAGTGTTCCAATATTCATTGCTCATGTACCACACCCAGTGTTCCATGTAATACGTGCCCCCCTTAATATAACCACTTTTTTAAAGTGTTAACTCTATGCACATTGTTCTGTAACAGATCTCTGGAAAGTTTTCAACTTGCAAGACTAAAACTATACTCATTAAAAAACAACTCCCCATTTTTTCCCTTTCCCCAGCCTCTGACTTACACCATGCTACCTTCTGACTCTCTGATTTTGGCTCTTCTGAGTATTTGTATAAGTGGAATAATGCTGTATTTGTCATTTTGTGTCTGGCTTATTTCACTTAGCCGTATGTCCTCACAGTTTATGCATGATACAGCACATGACAGGACTTACTTCTTTTAAAGGCTGAGTAATATCTCACCATGTCTACACCACGTTCTTTTTTTTATCCATTCACCCATCACTGGACATTTGGGCTGCTTCCACCTTTTGGCTACTGTAAATAATGCTGCAATGATCATGGGTTACAAGTATCCCTTTGAGATCCTGTTTGCAGTTCTTTTGGATAAAGAGGTAAAATCCCAGCAGTGGAATTACTGAATCATACGGTAGTTTTATTTTTAGTTCTTTGAGGACTCTCCATATTGTTTTCCCTAATGGTCACACCACGTTACATTCTCCCCAACGGTCCACAAGGGTTCCGATTTCTCCACGTTCTTACCTGAATCTTTCATAGCTGGGTTTTTCATGTGACTTAGTGACACCAAGCAGATGCCCGTGAGAGATTTGGCAGGTGGAAGTTCATACTGTGAAGCTGTTTATGGGTGAGCTTGATATACAGATACTTGCTTTTCTTGACAGTTGTAGCTAAGATCTCAGTGGCTGCTTCTTAGCTTTGTGGGTGGTGTCAAGAAGCAGAACACGGGGGGGCTCCTGGGTGGCTCAGTTGGTTAAGCATCTGATTCTTGATTTTTGGCTCAGGTCACGATCTCAGGGTCATGGGATCGAGCCCTGCATGCAGTTCTAAGCTCAGTGCAGAGTCGCTTGCCCCTCTCCCTCTGTTCCTCCCCCAGCTCTCTCTTTCTCTAAAATAAATAAATAATCTTAAAAAAAAAAAAAAGCAGAACATGGGACATCAGTTTCACTTGCACAGAAAGCAGGGAGGTAGTGGGCAGCCTTCTGATTGTGGCAGGAATCTCTGCAGTACTGTTCTGGAAGTTGTTCCTGGAAGCTTTTCTCCAGCTTTTCCAGTGACTATGAAAGCACCTAATTCCAGAAGTGATGAAGGGGGTCAGGATACCATGGGAAAGCATGAGCATCTGATGTCTCCTTTGCTTTTCTTCTTTCCTTGCTTTCTTGCTTACTTTCTTGCTTTCTTTCTCTTCCTCCCCTTCCTCCTCCGTTGTCGTCTGAGAGAGAGAGAGAGAGACCACACATACAGGGGCTTGCACATACAGGGGTAAGAGGGAGAGGGAGAGAGAGAGAATCTTGATCTCACAACTCTGAGATCATGACCTGAGCTGAAATCAAGAATCAAACACTTAAGTGACTGAGCTGCCCACTGGGTGTCTCCTTTCTGCTTAAACTTGCAGGAGGGGTTTCTGTCATCTGCAACTGAAGGCTGACTGATACAGACACTGTATCAATGTTAGGAGCTCCGCCTGAAACTGGGGAGCTTTCAGTGTGTTTCCTGCTGGAGAGGAATACTCTTTTGAGGGCAGGCAGAATGAAGTCAGCACAGACTGAAGCACAAACAGGGACAGAGAGTTAAAGACAGACTGAAGTCAGGGGCGCCTGGGTGGCTCAGTGGGTTAAAGCCTCTGCCTTCGGCTCAGGTCATGATCCCAGGGTCCTGGGATCGAGCCCTGCATTGGGCTTTCTGCTCGTCGGGGAGCCTGCTTCCCCCCCTCTATCTGCCTGTCTCTCTGCCTACTTGTGATCTCTGTCCGTCAAATTAAAAAAAAAAAAAAAAAAAAAAGACTGAATTTAGGTTCCCAGTCTACACAAAGGCCCCGTAATACATATTATCCATTCATAATTTGGTGATCCAATCTGCTTTTGATTACATTGTACCCCCAAATCATTATTACGAATTCCCCCTTTTGTTAAACTCATTGAAGATGGATTTCTGTCACTAGCAAATGAAAAGTGGCGTTGAATTGAGGTAGAGGCCAACTTGGAGGTGTTATTACGGGGTTATAACTTTTAAATAATTAGTCTGTTAAACCTGGTTCCCGTTCTCTGTCCTCTCTGATTTATGATTACTTATTTTGATCCTTTTGAGTTTAGAGTAATGAGGTCAAATGTAAGGCTAAGGGGTTGTGTCTGCTCTGATTCATGGCCGCAGCTGTAATCCTAACAGACCTTTCACTGCTGGAAAATCACCTCAAATGAAGGGGCCTCCTGTTGGCAGATTAGAAATCTGTAAAAAGGAGAGCTAGCATATAACTGGAGCGCAAGTGGGTCACCCAGCAGCTGCCCCACCGAGGACGGTGATGCCCTCCTACTGGAATGTGGCACCTGCCTATGGAAGCCACACTCCAGGGTTGGCAGCTTCAGATGTGGAACGACCAGCCTGTCTTTCACTCCAACTCACTTACGCAACAAACGACCCCAAAGCCAAACCCATCCCGTCCCAAAGAGTGGCCTCTCTAAATTTCAAGAAAAATATTCATGTAACAACTTAACTAGTAATCGTAAACTAATACCCCCCCCCACCCCAAGCCTTGCCCATTTCCATCATTGGGTATCCGCTGGTCAGATTGACTACAACAATTCTTTTAGGGTGTGTGTGGCCTTTTTCCTTTGGACCCATCCTTTACCCTACCCATTGCTGAAAACATACACCTGGTGGTCATGTTTCTCCATGGTATCCCTGCACCCTCCATTATGCTGTTCCTCAGATCTCTTGCCAGTGGGGGAGCCAATCATTGACTAGTTGGCGATCACCAGATTTGTTCTCTAGAAAGTGAAGGAAGACACTTCCTAGTGGGTAGTGAGGGCTGGTGTTTAACGATCTCATGGACTAAAAGCACAAGCTGTGGAAGAAAATAAAAATAATAATAAATTGGACTTCCTCAAATTTAAAAAACTTTTGTATGTCTAAAGACATATTTTTCTGGGCCTCAATTTCCCAGGTTGCAAAGAGGAGGGAGGCAGAGTCAATGGCCTCTATGGCCACTTAAGGTTTTTTCCAAGTTGTTTTTCCTATCGTAGTGGGAAAATGGAAGTGGTTTAGAAAAGGAGGAAGGTCTTGGGAAGAGAACTCTAAGGCTTATTAGCAAAACTGGCATCCTGAAAAGAGATGTTTTGCAGGTTTATTCTTCTGGATGTTTGTAGGGTTGGGAGTTGTTTATATACTTGGCTTGGGGGTAGAGGGAAGAAGAACAGAATTTCACATACATTGTCAATACTAAGTGATCAGCTGTTGCCACTGCTGCCCACATATGACAGGTTGGTGCCTGAGACTGAAACTCAGACCACAGAAGCAAAAGGCGGAAAACAGTATTCTGCGAGAACAGTTCTTATGCTTCCTGTAGCATGAGGCAAGGCAGAGAAGACAAATATGCCCTTAAGTGGGTAGAACTCAGAGCTGACTCACCGACCACACGCTGTCCTCTCCCAACCGCCCACCCTTGCATTGCCGCCAACCCACTTTCTCTCTCCACAAGGCCTCCCATCCCTCAGTCAGTCTTGCTCTTTTAGTCCTTCAGTCCTCTTTTGCCTCCACATGACGCCCTATAAACTGTGAACTCCAAGTCACTTGTCACTCCAGCCACAACAGTCCTCAGATTTGTTGCCCCTTAGATGTCCTACCCTGTCCTCCACACCAGTGAGAGTCCTTCAGTCCTCCTCTTGGGGCTTGTCTCCTGGGAATTCCTCTATAACTTATTTTTCTAATGTATTTCTTAGAAATTTATTTATTTGAGGGTGGGGAAGGAGCAGAGGGAGAGAATGTGTCTTAAGTAGACTCTCCACTGAGTGCAGAGCCCAACATGGGGCTCAGTTCCATGACCCCGAAATCACAACCTGAGCCGTGATTGAGAGTCCGATGTTTAACTGACTGTGCCACCAAGGTGTCCCCCTCTATATCTTTAAGACCTCCTAAAAAGCAAGCAAGCAAGAAAACAAACAAACAAACAAAAAAACCCTCCTTTTCATCTCAGCCAAAATTCTACCAAGACAAAATTCTAGCAAGACAAGTTCCAGACACCTGTCCCTTTCCTAATCCTGGGTATTGGGATATTTTGTCTCTTCCCACTGACGCTTTCCAATTTACAAAAAAAGCAGTCTTCTTTGTCCAGGTTTAATATACAGAAATACTGGTAATTAACAAAAATAAGCAAAGTAAACTAAATATTTTAACCCAGTCGCTGGTTCTTGGTGAAACTTGGTGGAGTAGAACTTTAGATTGTGGAATAGAAGGACATATTTTGGATAGAAATCCAACTCCTGTGGGCTTTGACATTAAAAGGAACTGAAAATCCTAGAGAGGGGCTGGCCACAGGGAAGGCTTGGTTTTGTGGCTCAAGTGTCATTCAGAAACTGATTTCCTTCATTTTGTCTGTTTGTTTCCCCTTCCATGGTGTCAACCTCGTTTAAAATTACCTCTTCTTGTGGTCCCAGGAGGCTACAAGCAGCTCCCTTACCTACATGCCCTCCCCTCTATCACTGGGGTAATGGAGTGACATGTAATGATTACCATAGCCTCAGTCACCTGGTCTACCCCCAGTAGTCAGAGTGGAGTTTCTTTCCCGAAACCAATGACTCCCTTAAACTAAACCAGCATGTTTGTCCTTTACTCATTTACTTGCAGGACATGCAGATTGGTTTGGACCCCACTTACTGTCCATTCCTAAACTTATGTCTAGTTACTACCCCTGGTCCTCCCACTCAAATCAAAGCCCTAAATGTTAGCAAAGAACCATGCTGAAGACTCCAGAACCGTGTGTGGAAGCCTGTGGGCAGAGAGGAAAGATGCAGAGAAGGGGTGAGGGGTAAGGACCACTCAGCCCTGTAATAGTCGTGTAGTGATGTCATGACTTTAACTCCCCGAACATCTGCGGGGAGGCTCCTATTGCTAAAAATGGAACAGCTGATTAGAGGATAGAATGACTAGAGCTTCCACTGAATACTGACCGGAAAGGAAAAGCCAGTTGGTGAAACAGAAGGTACGAGAAACATGGGAGGAAGTGACTGAGTCACCTTGGAATTCATAACAGCAGAAAAAGAGAACAAATGGGCATGTTGAAACACATCCATTGGAATTTTTCTTTTTTTAATCAGAGAAAGGTAAAGTGAGTCCACAGTCAGTTTCTACAAGAGACTACCACTTAAGAAGAATAAGTAGCTTTAAAAAAAGAAATGCTTACTCTGTAATCTTGGGTTATCCTAATGAGAAGGATGTTGAGGAGACATTAAAGAAATAGAACATTCTCAAGGAACAGTCCATGCCTAGATTTAGAAAGAACAAAATCAGTATCTCAAAGGCAGGGCACATGATCAAGGATTCATATAAGACCATGGACGTGGCACAAATCTGTGCAAATGAAAAATCCTGAAGGCTCACTGTGATTATGTTGAGACTTGAGAAAATGTTAAAAACCAGAAAATTTGGAGTTTTTATGTTTTTTTTTAAAGAGTATTTATTTATTTGAGAGAGAGAGAGCATGTGAGTAGGGAGAGGGGCAAAAGGAGAGAATCCTCAAGTAGACTCCCCACTGAGTGCAGAGCCTGATCTGGGGCTCAGTCGCACAACTCTGAGATCATGAGCTCAGCTGAAACCGAAAGTCAGATGCTCAAAAGCCTGAACCACCCCGGCGCCCTGTATTTTATATATATATAGCAAAGAGAGAGATCGTTGATCATTGTTTGAGGAAGATGGTGACAGACAAAGCAGAACCCTTTAACTCCCTATTTTTGCAGACCTCTTCCCTCTTACGGAAAGGTTTTCTTAACATGGAACGTCTAGGACGTCAGGGAAAACTGGTTCAAGAGAATAAAGAGGATAGTAATAATATTCGTCCATTAACATGCATGTCAGTCATTAAGCCAAATGAATTCTATCTAAAGATGTTAAAGCAACTTGCTTATTTGATGATCTTGGGTTTGTAGCAGGCAGAATAATGGCCTCCTCCAAAGATGTCCACATTCGATCCCTAACACCTGTGAAAACACTACCTTCCAAGGCAAAGAGGACTTTGCTGGTGTGATTAAAGATCTTGAGATGGGAAGATTATCTGGTTATCTGGGTGGGCCAAATGTAATCACAAGGATCCTTATGAGGAAGGCAGGAAAGCCAGAAAAGGAACAGATGATGTGACCATGGAAACAGAGGTCAGTGATGTGATTGCTGGCTCCTGGCCACGAGCCATAGAATGTGGGTGGCCTCTGAAAGCTGGAAGGAGTAGGGAATGGCTCCTGCCTCCGGCACTCCAGAAGCAATGCAGCCCTCTCAACATCTTGATTTTAGGCTAGTGACACTGATTTCAGACTTCTGAACTCCAGACTCTTAACACATCTGTGTTGCTTTAAGCCAGTAAGTCTATGGTAATTTGTTACAGCAGCAATAGGAAATGAATATTAAGACCCCTACCTCAGATTTGGAAAAACACTGCAAAAGGAAAATTTACCAGAGGATGAGGTGAACATATTCCAGTTTTATAAGAGGCATTCTAGTAAACACAAACTTGATATCAGTTGTTGGTGAGATTTTGAATTGGGTTCCTAAACAGGTAGTCTGCAAGCACTTAGAAGAGTAGGCATTCATCAAGGGTGAGTATACATAGACTAAGACTCAGTGATCCCCAAGTATAAGGTGACTGAGGTTTTAAAGTTATTAGACTATTATTAGGGCTATGTCTATATGGAGTAAAGTAAAGACTCAGCAAAGCTTTTGATAAAGTATCCTGTGAGAATTAGGTAAGATAAGTAAGTATAGACCATACCAGAAAATTCAGATGGATTCAGAGTTGACCCAACAAATGTACCCAAAGTATGTTGATTTTAATGGATCAAAGCCAATTCGGAAAAAAAAATTTCCTGCTTTCTTTGGCCAAATGCTATTAAGACTTTTTTAATCAACAACATGACTATGTAGATGTATACTTTTTAGATTGGTGGATAAGACAATGCTAATACAGGGGTGGAAAGAATTTGTTAAAAAAAAATCTTCCCAAGTTGGAAAAAAATAAACATTAACAAGATAAAATTGAAAAGGAATGTACATAAAATCTGGCATCAGATTAAAAAAGTATGCAGAATTACAGTGTAGGAGAGATCTAGAGTGGCAGAAATTCTTATTTCAGAATGAAACAATACTTGATAATTTATTTGCTAATGTATGGTCTTTGGATCAAGAGGAATATGGTCTAACTACAGTTTAATCTTGGGTTGCATTTTTGGAAGTAAGACTTTCGGATCTGTACCAGTCTGCCTATTGCTAGAGTAGGTACCTGGTTAGTTCCACCAGCAACGTGCAACCTGAAGGGTTCTGGAGGCCAAATCTGATTGTGGGTCATAAAGATAGAAATGTGCAATGTGTCTCCAGAGGCCAATGAATAGATCAGCTCAGTTCAAGTGGAGGGTCCTTGTTGCAGAAGGTATGAGAAAAATCACATTGGCAAGATAGGCTAAGACAGTAACAGCCAAACTATGGAAAGAGCCTAGATGTGTGAGATATATATGTATATCTCATACACACACACACACACACACACACACACACACACACACACACACACACACAGGAATACTATGCAGCCATCAAAAAGCTGAAATCTTGCCATTTGCTACAACATGGGTGGAACTAGAGGGTATTATGCTAAGTGAAATAAGTCAATCAGAGAAAGACAATTATCCTATGAGCTCTCTGATATGAGGAATTTGAAAGGGAGGGTGGGGGCTCATGGGGGGGAAGGGAGGGAAAAATGAAACAAGATGGGACCAGGGAGGGAGACAAACTCTAAGAGACTCTTAATCTCAGGAAACAAACTGAGGGCTCCCAGGGCGGGGGCAGGGGAAAGGGATAGGGTGGTTGGGTGATAGTTATTGGGGAGGGTATGTGTTATGGTGAGTGCTGTGAATTGTCTAAGACTGATGATTCACACACCTGTACCCCTGAAACAAATAATACATTATATGTTAATAAATAAGAAAAAAATATAGGCTAAGACATTATAGAGGCTGAGCTCTTGCATTTCCAGCTTAATGACAGTGAGTCTTATCTTTTAGGCAATAAGGATGTTCTAAACATTTTCTTAAGTGGGAGAGGGCAGGTGACAGTTGTTTTTTTAAGGTTAGAGCTGATATTTTTTTTTCCCCCTTTTATTAATTTTTTCAGCGTAACAGTATTCATTCTTTTTGCACAACACCCAGTGCTCCATGCAAAACGTGCCCTCCCCATCACCCACCACCTGTTCCCCCAACCTCCCACCCCTGACCCTTCAAAACCCTCAGGTTGTTTTTCAGAGTCCATAGTCTCTTATGGTTCGCCTCCCCTCCCCAATGTCCATAGCCCGCTCCCCCTCTCCCAATCCCACCTCCCCCCAGCAACCCCCAGTTTGTTTTGTGAGATTAAGAGTCATTTATGGTTTGTCTCCCTCCCAATCCCATCTTGTTTCATTTATTCTTCTCCTATCCCCCTCCCCCCCCATGTTGCTTCTCCATGTCCTCATATCAGGGAGATCATATGATAGTTGTCTTTCTCCGATTGACTTATTTCACTAAGCATGATACGCTCTAGTTCCATCCACGTCGTCGCAAATGGCAAGATTTCATTTCTTTTGATGGCTGCATAGTATTCCATTGTGTATATATACCACATCTTCTTGATCCATTCATCTGTTGATGGACATCTAGGTTCTTTCCATAGTCTGGCTATTGTAGACATTGCTGCTATAAACATTCGGGTACACGTGCCCCTTCGGATCACTATGTTTGTATCTTTAGGGTAAATACCCAGTAGTGCAATTGCTGGGTCATAGGGTAGTTCTATTTTCAACATTTTGAGGAACCTCCATGCTGTTTTCCAGAGTGGTTGGACCAGCTTGCATTCCCACCAACAGTGGAGGAGGGTTCCCCTTTCTCCACATCCTCTCCATCATCTGTCATTTCCTGACTTGTTAATTTTAGCCATTCTGACTGGTGTGAGGTGATATCTCATTGTGGTTTTGATTTGTATTTCCCTGATGCCGAGTGACGTGGAGCACTTTTTCATGTGTCTGTTGGCCATCTGGATGTCTTCTTTGCAGAAATGTCTGTTCATGTCCTCTGCCCATTTCTTGATTGGATTGTTTGTTCTTTGGATGTTGAGTTTGCTAAGTTCCTTATAGATTTTGGATACTAGCCCTTTATCTGATATGTCGTTTGCAAATATCTTCTCCCATTCTGTCAGCTGTCTTTTGGTTTTGTTAACTGTTTCCTTTGCTGTGCAAAAGCTTTTGATCTTGATGAAATCCCAATAGTTCATTTTTGCCCTTGCTTCCCTTGCCTTTGCCGTTGTTCCTAGGAAGATGTTGCTGCGGCTGAGGTCGAAGAGGTTGCTGCCTGCGTTCTCCTCAAGGATTTTGATGGATTCCTTTCTCACATTGAGGTCCTTCATCCATTTGGAGTCTATTTTCGTGTGTGGTGTAAGGAAGTGGTCCAATTTCATTTTTCTGCATGTGGCTGTCCAATTTTCCCAGCACCATTTATTGAAGAGGCTGTCTTTTTTCCATTGGACATTCTTTCCTGCTTTGTCGAAGATTAGTTGACCATAGAGTTGAGGGTCGATTTCTGGGCTCTCTATTCTGTTCCACTGGTCTATGTGTCTGTTTTTGTGCCAGTACCATGCTGTCTTGATGATGACAGCTTTGTAATAGAGCTTGAAGTCCGGAATTGTGATGCCACCAACTTTGGCTTTGTTCTTCAATATTCCTTTGGCTATTCGAGGTCTTTTCTGGTTCCATATAAATTTGAGGATTATTTGTTCCATTTCTTTGAAAAAAATGGATGGTATTTTGATAGGGATTGCATTAAATGTGTAGATTGCTTTAGGTAGCATAGACATTTTCACAATATTTATTCTTCCAATCCAGGAGCATGGAACATTTTTCCATTTTTTTGTGTCTTCCTCAATTTCTTTCATGAGTACTTTATAATTTTCTGTGTATAGATTCTTAGTCTCTTTGGTTAGGTTTATTCCTAGGTATCTTATAGTTTTGGGTACAATTGTGAATGGGATTGACTCCTTAATTTCTCTTTCTTCAGTCTTGTTGTTGGTGTACAGAAATGCAACTGATTTCTGTGCATTGATTTTATATCCTGACACTTTACTGAATTCCTGTACAAGTTCTAGCAGTTTTGGAGTGGAGTCTTTTGGGTTTTCCACATATAGTATCATATCATCTGCGAAGAGTGATAGTTTGACTTCTTCTTTACCAATTTGGATGCCTTTAATTTCTTTTTGTTGTCTGATTGCTGAGGCTAGGACTTCTAATACTATGTTGAATAGCAGTGGTGATAATGGACATCCCTGCCGTGTTCCTGACCTTAATGGAAAAGCTTTCAGTTTTTCTCCATTGAGAATGATATTTGCAGTGGGTTTTTCATAGATGGCTTTGATAATATTGAGGTATGTGCCCTCTATCCCTACACTTTGAAGAGTTTTGATCAGGAAGGGATGCTGTACTTTGTCAAATGCTTTTTCAGCATCTATTGAGAGTATCATATGGTTCTTGTTCTTTCTTTTATTAATGTGTTCTATCACATTGATTGATTTGCGGATGTTGAACCAACCCTGCAGCCCTGGAATAAATCCCACTTGATCGTGGTGAATAATCCTTTTAATGTACTGTTGAATCCTATTGGCTAGTATTTTGGCGAGAATTTTTGCGTCTGTGTTCATCAAGGATATTGGTCTGTAGTTCTCTTTTTTGGTGGGATCCTTGTCTGGTTTTGGGATCAAGGTGCTTCCTCATGCTGGCCTCATAGAATGAGTTTGGAAGTTTTCCTTCCATTTCTATTTTTTGGAACAGTTTCAGGAGAATAGGAATGAGTTCTTCTTTAAATGTTTGGTAGAATTCCCCTGGGAAGCCATCTGGCCCTGGGCTTTTGTTTGTTTGGAGGTTTTTGATGACTGTTTCAATCTCCTTACTGGTTATGGGCCTGTTCAGGTTTTCTATTTCTTCCTGGTTCAGTTGTGGTAGTTTATATGTCTCTAGGAATGCATCCATTTCTTCCAGATTGGCCAATTTGTTGGCGTAGAGTTGCTCATAGTATGTTCTTATAATTGTCTGTATTTCTTTGGTGTTAGTTGTGATCTCTCCTCTTTCATTCATGATTTTATTGATTTGGGTCCTTTCTCTTTTCTTTTTGATGAGTCTGGCCAGGGGTTTATCAATCCTATTGATTCTTTCAAAGAACCAGCTCCTAGTTTCATTGATTTTTTCTATTGTTTTTTTGGTTTCTATTTCATTGATTTCTGCTCTGATCTTTATGATTTCTCTTCTCCTGCTGGGTTTAGGGTTTCTTTCTTGTTCTTTCTCCAGCTCCTTTACGCGTAGGGTTAGGTTGTGTACTTGAGACCTTTCTTGTTTCTTGAGAAAGGCTTGTACCGCTATATATTTTCCTCTCAGGACTGCCTTTGCTGTGTCCCACAGATTTTGAACTGTTGTGTTTTCATTATCATTTGTTTCCATGAATTTTTTCAATTCTTCTTTAATTTCCTGGTTGACCCATTCATTCTTTAGAAGGATGCTGTTTAGTCTCCATGTATTTGGGTTCTTTCCAGCTTTCGTCTTGTGATTGAGTTCTAGCTTCAGAGCATTGTGGTCTGAAAATATGCAGGGAATAATCCTAATCTTTTGATACCGGTTGAGACCTGATTTGTGACCCAGGATGTGATCTATTCTGGAGAAGGTTCCATGTGCACTAGAGAAGAATGTGTATTCTGTTGCTTTGGGATGAAATGTTCTGAATATATCTGTGATGTCCATCTGGTCCAGTGTGTCATTTAAGGCCTTTATTTCCTTGTTGATCTTTTGCTTGGATGATCTGTCCATTTCAGTGAGGGGAGTGTTCAAGTCCCCTACTATTATTGTATTATTATTGATGTGTTTCTTTGATTTTGTTATTAATTGGTTGATATAGTTGGCTGCTCCCACGTTAGGGGCATAGATATTTAAAATTGTTAGATCTTCTTGTTGGACAGACCCTTTGAGTAGGATATAGTGTCCTTCCTCATCTCTTATTATAGTCTTTGGCTTAAAATCTAATTGATCTGATATAAGGATTGCCACCCCAGCTTTCTTCTGATGCCCATTAGCATGGTAAATTGTTTTCCACCCCCTCACTTTAAATCTGGAGGTGTCTTCGCGTCTAAAATGAGTTTCTTGTAGGCAACATACTGATGGGTTTTGTTTTTTTATCCATTCTGATACCCTGTGTCTTTTGATTGGGGCATTTAGCCCATTAACATTCAGGGTAACTATTGAGAGATATGAATTTAGTGCCATTAGTAGCCTGTAAGGTGACTGTTACTGTATATTGTCTCTGTACCTTTCTGATCTACTACTTTTAGGCTCTCTCTTTGCTTAGAGGACCCCTTTCAATATTTCCTGGAGACCTGGTTTGGTGTTTGCAAATTCTTTCAGTTTTTGTTTGTCCTGGAAGATTTTGATCTCTCCTTCTATTTTCAATGATAGCCTAGCTGGATAGAGTATTCTTGGCTGCATGTTTTTCTCGTTGAGTGCTCTGAATATATCATGCCAGCTCTTCCTGGCCTGCCAGGTCTCTGTGGATAAGTCTGCCGCCAATCTAATATTTTTACCATTGTATGTTACTGATTTCTTTTCTCGGGCTGCTTTCAGGATTTTCTCTTTGTCACTAAGACTTGTAAATTTTACTATTAGGTGACGGGGTGTGGACCTATTCTTGTTGACTTTGAGGGGGGTTCTCTGCATCTCCTGGATTTTAATGCTTGTTCCCTTTGCCATATTAGGGAAATTCTCTCCAATGATTCTCTCCAATAGACCCTCTGCTCCCCTCTCTGTTTCTTCTTCTTCTGGAATCCCAATTATTCTAATGTTGTTTCGTCTTATGGTGTCACTTATCTCTCGAATTCTCCCCTCATGGTCCAGTAGCTGTTTGTCCCTCTTTTGCTCGGCTTCCTTATTCTCTGTCATTTGGTCTTCTATATCACTAATTCTTTCTTCTGCCTCATTTATCCTAGCAGTGAGAGCCTCCATTTTTGATTGCACCTCATTAATAGCTTTTTTGATTTCAACTTGGTTAGACTTTAGTTCTTTAATTTCTCCAGAAAGGGCTTTAATATCTCCAGAGAGGGTTTCTCTAATATCTTCCATGCCTTTTTCGAGCCCGGCTAGAATGTTCAGAATCGTCATTCTGAACTCTTGATCTGACATAGTACCAATGTCTGTGTTGATTAGGTCCCTAGCCTTCGGTACTGTCTCTTGTTCTTTTGTTTGTGGTGATTTTTTCCGCCTTGTCATTTTGTCCAGATAAGAGGATATGAAGGAGCAAATAAACTACTAATAGGGTGGCAAAGACCCCAGAAAAATGCGCTGTAACCAAATCAGAAGAGACCCCAAATTGGGGGGGGGGGGAAGGGGATAAAAAACAGGTTCTGAAAAAAAAAAGAAAAAAAAAAAAAAAAGAAAAAAATTTAAAAAATAAAACAAATAAAAAAATATAAAAAAGAAAGAAAAAATATATTTATTTAGATGAACTAGTCAAAAAACGTTAAAAAAGAAAAGGGTAAAAGTTTTTAAAAAAATTTAGCAGAAGAAGAAAAAAGAAAAAAGAAAAAAAAATTGAAAAAAGAAAAAAAAAAAATTGAAAAAAGAAAAAAAAATTGAAGTAGCCGCAAGACTAAAGAATCATGGGGAGAAAGCCATGAGTTCCATGCTTTGCTTTCTCCTCCTCTGGAATTGCTCTGCTGTCTTAGGAATTGAATCTGCTTTCTCCTTGATAGATGAACTTCGTCCTGGCTGGATATTTTGTTGATCTTCTGGGGGAGGGGCCTGTTGTAGTGACTCTCAAGTGTCTTTGCCCGAGGCGGGATTGCACCGCCCTTACCGGCGGCCGGACTAAGTAATCGGCTCGGGTTCGCTTTTGGGAGCTTCTGTTCCCTGAACGCTTTCCGTAGAGTTCCGGAGGACGGGAATGAAAATGGCGGCCTCCCAGTCTCCGGCCCGGAGGAGCCGAGAGCCTGGGGCCCCACTCCTCAGTGCGCCCCCAGAGGACAGCACCCAATCACTCCCGTATCCCCAGCCTCTAGCCGCGCTCCGAGCTCACCCAGCCCGCGACCAGTTCAAGGTAACCCCGAGCTGAGAGTTCAGTCCTCGGCTCTGTCTTGGCAGCCGGCTTCTCCGTTCTAATAGCTGCGAGCTCTCCGACACTCCGACACCCCCGATCCTTCTGTGACCCTGCGGGGCCTGGGGCCACGCTGGCCCCGCGTGGGCTTCACCCCGGTTTAGCCCCTGGAGCAATGTCCCTCAGTGGAACAGACTTTTAAAAGTCCTGATTTTGTGCTCCGTTCCTCCGCCGCTTGCCGGGAGCCGGCCCCTCCCCCCGCGGTCTATCTTCCCGTCGTTTTAGATTCACTTCTCCGCCAGTCCTACCTTTCAGAAAGTGGTTGATTTTCTGTTTCTAGAGTTGCTGTTCTTCTTCTCTTCGCTCTCCCGTTGGATTTGTAGGTGTTTGCTATGTTTAGATAAGCTATCGAGCTGATCTCCTGTTACCTGATGTAGTCTCAGGCTGCTACTTCTCCGCCATCTTGACTCCTCCCCCAGAGCTGATATTTTTTAAAAGATTTATTGGGGTGCCTGGGTGGCTCAGTTGGTTAAGTGCCCAATTCTTGATTTTGGTTCAGGTCATGGTCTCAAGGTCCTGGTATTGAGCCCTGTGTCAGGCTCCCCACTCAGCGTGGAGTCTGCTTGAGCTTTCTCCCTCTCCCTCTGCCTCTCCTCCTCTTCTGTATACTCTCTCTAAAATAAATTTTTATTTATTTACTTTAGATTTATTTGAGAGAGAGAGTGGGGGTAGGGGCAGAGGGAGAGGACCCCAAGGAGACCCCCCCATTGAACGGGGAGCCTGAAGTGGGGCTCAATCCCACCACCCATGAGATCATGACCTGTGCCAAAACCAGAGGCTTAGCTGACTGTGCCACCCAGGTACCCCTAGATCTGGTATTTTAAATGATGCAGAGGCAATATAATGGAAAAGTAGGACTGAGACGGAATTCTGGTCTTCAGTTTACTAGACATTTAACTTAAGGAAAGATTCTTTACCTCTCCTTTCCTCTGTTTCCCTCATCTGTAGAGTGTGGATAAAAATAGTATTTACTTTATAAAGTTATTTGAGGATTAAATAATTCAAGTGTATGAAGTATGTAGAACAGTTCCTGGCATATAGTGGTGCTTAAGTAAGTACTAACGAGTAGCTAGTGGTACAGTCCAAACCTGGAATATGTGAGCAGTAAACATTCTTGAAAGGAAGGACAGGCTACTCGGAGCATGAAGGCAAAATCCAGAGGTTTTGTTGCTTACCTGGATTCGAACTGGTTCTTACCTGTCCTCTCTTGGGAGCTCCCCCCTTGGCTTCCATCTTGGTCACAGGGCCGCATCTGCTCACCTGAATTGCTGCCTGAGGTCTTTCTTGCTTCCCAGAGTGACTTCCATAGCCATTTTACTCTTACACTGTATTTCTTTGATTACCTTTCCATTTGCACCCAGGTCTCACCGAGCTGTGTCAGCTCATTGAAGTCGGGAACTGTTTTCCGGATTTCTGTTTATCCCCACAACATCTGGTACAGTCTCTTGCATTGAAACACATGCTCTGAAACTGCGTCTCGTTGATAAGGGGGTAGGTTAAGTTAGGGAGGATTCCAAGTGTCCAAGCATTCGTTATGAGGGAAACGGTGGTGCCTGGGGTGTAGGAGGGAAGCTCGGGGGGAAAGCCCGTTAGCCTCAGAAGACAATGCAGTCAGCGCAGGTGTATGATGAAGTTGCAAGTTACTCCGGGTGAGGTTCCAAAGGCACTAAGTCAGAAGTCTAAAGTAGACAAAATTACCATTTAAATCCCCTACATCTCAGAGTCTCTCTGTAGGTGATTTCAGTTGCATGGGGACTTGTTTGTCTCCCTTCAGCTGAACACAGATAAACATGTTGGTCTCCATTTGAAATATGTACTGTGCCAAAAGTGATACTTCTCTGGGTGGCCGTAGAGCTGCTGTTTGCATTTTTCCGAAAGGGATGGTGTGGATTGTGGGTCTTTAGGATTGGAGTGCATTGAATGTAATTCTGTGGCATATCCATAGAGGTGGCTAATGAATTTAAGTGAGTGGTTTAATGCTTCATGGCTTCCTGGCTGATAACCTTTTATTAATGCAGCATTTGGGAGAAAATTGTCTATCAATCACTTGGCAAATCTAAATAAACAAATGGCATTGAAAATACCTTTCAATAAGAGTCAGGCTTGAAAGTCAGTGCAGAGGTGGAGGGAAGGTTGACTTTTCCCCTCCCCTTCTGCATAGTGAGGCTCCCCTTTGTACACTATCCCAAATACCCACAGAAGAGAGAAAGCAAAGAATATGGAACCACTCTTCACCCCTTCGGCAGATGTGAGTTGTTACATCAACCAGCAGATTGGGAGACTGGGATAAGAAGAATACTATCAGCCTAACACAGTATTTAACTATTCATGGTTATAACCCAGAGGGGACTTTTAAAAACATTAATTGGCTTTGGAGGAAAAAAAAAGTGCAAACCCAAGTGCAATAATTCGTTTTGCTGGACTCAAGAAAATAATTTTAATAACCTGATGAATGTGGAAGCCAGCATTTGAATAAAACAACCCATGAAGCAGAAAATGTCTTTCATCATATAAACAATCTAGCCATGCGGCAATGGTCAATAAACAGTACTTGACTGATAGAAATTAGCCATGCACTAAGCCTAGAGATGAACACCAGGAGTTCATCACCTCAAATGCCCGTGAAGGGTTGCCTTGTTTTGTTGATATTGCTGTTAAGGAAAAAGAAAATCATGAATCTGGATATCCTTCCCCCTAATATTAACCATCTGCCCAAACGTAACCTACATATTTCCTGGCTGACATTCGGCTTTTGCGGTTCTTTCTTTTCATAGTGATTATGAAAAATCCCTAATGGTGACCGGTGCTCACTAATGTAATATGGAACAGTCACTTGGAGGCTGGCTTCCAAGGTACTTTCCGACTTCTATGCCCCTTCCTTTAAAATTCCTTAAATTCAAATATTAAAACTCCAAGAGGATGGCAAGGCAAATCCATGTTCCTTGTGAAAACCTCCCTAAGGAGATCTGTTTTGAAAACTCTTTCTGAAGGTTAGAAGGAAGAGTAGAGCAGAAGGGAGCAAGGCCAAGGTCAGCTAATTCTGACTGAAGGGAAAGGGGGATGTGAGCCTGTTTCTGCAGGATCCCCCCAGGTGCAGAGAGGAATAGTTCCTCTGCTAATGGGGAGCAGCTGTTCAAACAGAGGTGCTAACCTCAATTGTTTCAACCAAAAGTGGTTGAAAAATAATGTTTGAAACAAGCGACGAGATGCTGTTTCTAAATTTGAAGGCATATGCAGAAAAGTTTGGGTAAGAAGAATGGGAGACTCTCAAAGATACTTTTAAAACTGTAGTTATTTTGCTCAAGCTTTGACTTTTGTTGGATTATTGCCTGGGTTAGTCCCGTGAGAGAAAGAAGTCCCAGCCTCCGCGAGCCGGAGCGTGTATTGCATAGGGGAGACATCACAAAATTTGAAGTGTTACCGTAACTAGTCACAACCTTGGAAGTTCTCGCATCAACCTCAAGTCTGACTGAGTCTTAAAAATTATTTAACAGAAGAGTTCATTTTGCTGAACCTCGTGCTCGTATATAAGAAAACTACAAATAGCAGCAATGAGATGCCTGGAGAGGGTCCTTACACAATCTTCTGGACAGGGATACATTCTGTTTACCCTATTTCTCCATCTGTATTTTCTACTTCCCTATAACACTTTTAATTGACGAATTCAAAGTGCCCTATCGGAGGCTTCTAGGGGCAGAGGTGGTGTCGTACCTGCCTTTGCATTTTTCCAGCCCCTACCTTTCCTGCCGTAGGCTTGATTCACCTTGACTCAGGAAGATCTCATGAACATTTAAAGCCTCGTAGCGAGCAAGTGTAGGCAGAGGAAGTGGAGAGGTTGGCTTCGTCTTTCACCTGGTGGAATTCCAGATCCTTCTGTGCAATCGCTGGGTAACGTATGGGTTTGCTCTCAAAGATGGAAATCTGTTCTATTCCAAGTACTCTGACTTTTATCCCTTAATGTTGGGCCATAATTTCAAGACAGTTGAGATGGATACCATGTTAGTGGAATTTACGTTGCATCGCTTAAGTGTTTCCCTTTCCCTTGGTCCTTTGTGATGTGTGTGTTCTTTTTCCTTCTTCCTCCCGAGGAGGCAAAATATTACACAAAGAGTTAACAGTTTTACGGCAGTTGGCGGCAGTAGATCACGGAGCTCAGTGCAGAAATCCAATTATTTCCTTTGTCTGAGATGAAAACCAATACTTACGTGGTGGGGGAAGGGCTTCTCTTGCAGAGTTGCTTGTTTTAAGATTCTGTTCTCTGAAGGACGGGTTCTGTGTTGCAGCTTGGCTTCCAGGTCACAGAAACTCACGTTTTCCCCCTGCTCCTCAGAAGCTCACGTTTTCCTCCTGCCAATTTAAGTTGGCCACCCGAATATACCAGGGGGCAGGAAACAAGACAAAAGAGCCCCTTCGCCTAAATTTCTGGCTCCTTGAGGGCTCAGGATGAGTAATTAAACCAGCACTAAGTACCCTAGGCTAATCATGATGGTGAATCCAGCAACTTACTGGCCATGTAGGAGGTATCTGGGGAACGCAGGCATACCGTGTTTTATTGTGCTTCACAGAGACGCCGTTTTTTTGTTTTTTGTTTTTGTTTTTTTACAAGTTGAAGGTTGTGCCAACCATGCTTCTAGCTATTTATTCTTTTTTTTTTTTTAGATTTTATTTATTTATATGACAGACGGAGATCACAAGTAGGCAGAGAGGCAGGCAGAGAGAGAGGGGGAAGCAGGCTCCCTGCTGAGCAGAGAGCCCGATGTGGGGCTCGATTCCAGGACCCTGGGATCATGACCTGAGCCGAAGGCAGAGGCTTAACCCACTGAGCCACCCAGGTGCCCCTCCAGCTATTTATTCTATTGGCTGCATTTCTCCAATAGTATTTGCTCACTTCGTGTTTCTGGGCCAACAGAGTATTTTTAAATTAAGGCATATACATTTTTAAAGACCTATTGCACACATAATAGACTACAATAAATTATAAACATAACTTTGGTAGGCACTGGGAAACAAAAAAATTCATTCAGCATTTCCCTGCAGTGGTCTGAAACTCAACCTGCACTATCTCTAAGGTCTGCCTATAATTTGGAAACAGAAGCTGCCCCGAGACCTTCAAACTAAGCCTGGGAGAGCAAATGTACAAGAAAATACATAAATGCACAGAGAGATAAGGTGGCTAGATATGGCTATAACTAGGGTGTTTTACTGGCTTAGAGTGGGTAGGGGAATTTTCAGTTCCAAACCAAAGATAGAATGTTTGTCTTTTTTCTTTTTTTCTTATGTAGCCATTTGAAGATGCAAAAAGATTAGAAGCGTACATAGTTCCAGCCCTCAGAAACCACTCTCTCACCTAACCTAATATGCTCATCTCTTTGCTATCTACCTCGTCCCAGGAATCTTGTGGAAAGATGTGATTATGTGCTTACTCACAAGGGAGCCAAAGAAAAGTTAGTAACTTATCCAAGAAGGTAGTACAATTAGAATCAGGATCAGGATCAGAGACTGAGCAGAATGGGACAGGGCAGGAGCGTGGACACGGACGTCAGAGAGGCCTGTGTTTGACTCCTGTTCTGCAAAGAACCTGGGTCTCTTACCTGAGTATTCATTCCTTCATCTCTAAAATGGGAGAAGCATACCTACCTTGGTGATATTTTAAGAGGATTAGGGATAATGTACATAAATGTGTTTTCTGTTTTTTTTGTTGTTTTTTTTTTAAAGATTTTATTTATTTCTTTGACAGAGAGAGAGAGATCACAAGTAGGCAGAGAGGCAGGCAGAGAGAGGGGAGGAAGCATGCTCCCCGCGAGCAGAAAGCCCAATGTGGGGCTCGATCCCAGGACCCTGGGATCATGACCTGAACAGAAGGCAGAGGCTTTAACCCACTGAGCCACCCAGGTGCCCCTGTTTTCTGTTTTTTAAAAAATTATTTTATTTATTTGAGAAAGAGGACATGAGCAGGATTTGGGGAAGAGGGGGAGGGAGAAGCAAACTCCCTGCTGAGCAGAGAGACTGACAAGGGACTTGATCCCATGACCCTGGGATCATGACCTGAGCCAAAGGCAGCAGCTTAACTGACTGAGCCACCCAGGAGCCCCATAAATGTATTTTCTCCATAATAATCCTGTTGTGTAATGAAAGGGAGTAGTAGGTAATAACCCAGAAAGGAAATCAAACTGAGATTATGGAGGAACTAGAATTCACCAGCTGTGTGTATCAAGATGCTTGGTCACAAGGAGCAGAGGTGGGTTTTGATCAACAATGATATGGTGTGTGAAAGCCTATAAAAATTGTAGCACTATGGAGAAGCAAAGCTTTTTTATATGGCCATAGTTAGACTCTTGAATGAAGACCTGGTCCTTATTTTAGTCTAAAAGTATAAAAGAAGGAATTCTCACTTCACCTGGGCTATTCTGTCCTCTGAACCATGCCTCTATGAAGAACTGAGAGCCATTCACTCAACTGTATCCTTTCCTGGCATGTACCATTTGCCCTGCTTATTGGCTCGTTTTGGGGGCGAACGGAAGTAAAAGCATGCTAAACCCTCATCCAAGTCATCATTCTTTTCTATCCTGGAACTTGGACCATACCTATGTGGTCTAGTCTAGCTAACTAAAACCAAAGAACAACTCAGTAAAAGGATACAGGGGAGCTTAGGGAATGAATGGAGATGCCAAACAAGCAAATGGGAGTCCGGGCTTACTTGGAGATTTATAGAAGGCAAGAATGAATGAGCAGTCTTTTGGAGGTATACCAAGGGTACTGATTAGTTTCAGTGATTTTTTTTTTCCCCCAAACTTGGGTCACTCCCCTGAAACTTCACATTCTAGGGGAAAGAATCAGACCTGGTCAAGTTCAGGTCCCATGTGCACAGTCCCTCCCAGAACTTACCGAGTAGAGGAAAGGCATTTTCTCCAAGGAGAAGGAAGAGGGGAAGCTGAGTAGATCAGAACATGGGCTGTCTCTCTTCTGGTTAGGACTCTTGGTAGAAAACTTACAATTGCCTGATATAGTTCAATGTTCTTTCTCTGGGGACTTTGCAGAGTATAGTGAGAAAATGATTAACCAAAGCCTGTCCATGTTGTGCAGATCACTCTTGAGCTAAGTACCTCTATGCCTATTAGTGAGTGAAAAAGCTTCAGTGTGATGTCATATGACGAGTTCCTACTACATGCCACACAGTGCAGACATTGCAAGGCTGGCATTTTGGATGGGAAGTCTGTATTCTGGCATCTGTGTACACATCAGGAAATACACCTCCTGGTATGTGCATATGAAGCTTAGTCAAGTGGAGATCTTGTTGCTTAGAAAGGCATCTCCTAAGGAGCTGGAAGACAAGAACTGCTTGGGACTTCAGCACCAAGAGCCATGGAAGGGCTTGGTGTCTCGGCACTCTAGGGAGTAGAAGTCTCAGAGACTCTGTGCTTACAACAAAATATACCAGTTCACTCAGAAGCAGCTCTCCATACCCCAGCCCACTTCCGCAAGCACAGAGGCTTCATTCTGAGGCCAGGATCTCTGTCCAGGTGTCCTCTCCCCACTCTCTCAGGGACTATGGACTCACTCCCTTTATAGCCCTATCAGAATCCTTGGTTTAAGCAAAGTATGTGAGGTACTGATTCTCAAAAAGAGTAAATAATAGCTAATATAACACTTCATATGCTTCTAAATGTTATGTCTTTGAATCTTAAAAATGGCCCAAGAGCTGGAATGCTTATTTGCCTTCTATATCTTCTCTCTTTCTCTACCCTTCTCTCTGCCCTCGGGAGATTTTCAGTGGACCACATCAATGGGCTTCCTTGTCCATTAGTTTCTTCTTGGCCAGTCGGGAGCTCCCACAGAAAGTAGGAGGGTGAGATGGCTCCCTCCATGCTGGGCCAGGGATTAGCACATCTGTGTCTCCCTTGGAAGGCCACAACTTCTGCTGTGTAGACCTTTCCTACAACTACAGCTACATCAGCCACAGCAAAGCTCTCCTTTTTATTGTAACTGTCCTCTCTCCTTTCCCTTCAGATTTCAGAGTGACAAAGGGTCCCCTCCTTTAACCCTTCCCAGAGTGCTTCAGCATGCCTTGCTGATTTCTCCAAACCCTGAACTGATCTTTGTACATCATCCTCATTAAGCCCTCCTTAATTACCCTGTTTGAGGGGCACCTGGATGGCTCAGTCATTAAGCATCTGTCTTTGGCTCAGGTCATGATTCCAGGGGCCTGGGATCAAGCCCTGCATCAGGCTCCCTGCTCCACAGGAAGCTGCTTCTCCCTCTCCCAGTCCCCCTGCTTGTGTTCCCTCTCTCTCTCTCTCTCTCTCTCTCTGTCACATAAATAAATAAAATATTTCCTTAAAAAAAAAATTACCCTGTTTGAGGCTACTACATATTTACCACTGGGACCCTCTCTGGGACGGCTGAGTATTACTGTCCTTATTTTATAGATGAGAAAACGTGGCTCAACAAAGAGCGTGTTGAACCCAGCTTGTCCGTCTGTAAAGCTCAGGCTCTCCCTACTAGTGTAGGCCGCCCAGACATCTCCATGTTTAAGACAGCACATTGCCTTCTGCTAAAGCATCACGCCCTGGCCTTTCTGGCGTTAACTCAGATTTGGGAATGTAGTTTTGGTAGAATGACCCTTTTTTTCTTCATACCTTCCTATGGGTCCCATTCTGTTCCACCCACTGAAAGGGATCTGGGACCTCATTTTCAGTTTTTGAAGAACATTTCCTTCTTCGGGTTGGAAAGAATTGCTCTGAATCCCCTCTTTTCACTCAGGAATACCTCCTGAGATTTTGATATTTGCAATCCTATTAAGCAGAACTCTTAAACTTAATTATTTGAAAACAACCTTAATAAAATCTGACTCAAGGCAAGTCCTGAAATACCAGATCAGAGAAGAACCTAATTAGCTATTTTTTTTTTTTTTCCTACTCTAGATGCTAAAAAGCACACTGGAGCTGGAAATGGCTTTAGAGATAATTCAGGTTCTTAATCTCATTTTGAGTAACATAGACCTTCTTAAAATTTGAAAAAGTTATGAACTCTCTCTTCAGAAAAAAAACATGAATTTTCTCTCTCTCTCTGTCTCTCTCTCACACACACACGCGCACGCATGCATATAAGCAAACAAAGTATTACGTATAATTTTAAGGGTTCATTGTCATCTTGAAGCCCACCCATGAGCCCCCCAGATTAAATCTTTCTGTTCTAGGCTAATCCCTTAGGTTTGCAGGTAAGGAAGCCTATACCCAGGTGGGTAAAAGGCCTGAACGCAGGTCACACAGCTTATTAGTTGGTGTATCAATCAGGTTGGGCTAAGCTATACAGCAGTAACAAACAACATTTTGTGGCTTAAGACAACGTATTTATTTCTCATTCATGCTACGTTTCCACTATGGGTTAGCTAAGTACTCTAGTCCATGTCGTGTTTACTTAGGGATACAGAGTGATAGAAAATGTCTTCTAGAATATCGTCTGTCTTCATGACAGAAGAAGAGGGGGCATTGCAAACCAAGCGTGATTCTAATGCTTTTGCCTGAAAAGATTTAAGTTACCATTAAATAACATTTAGTTTACCATTAAGATTTAATTTACTATCACTGCTGGTCATATTTCATTGGCCAAAATAAGTCCTATAACTAACTCAAAGGTGACAGACAAATGCTTGGTGACAGTACGAGTGACCAAGAGAGCCGGAAAAGCCTGAAGCAGAACCGAGGCAGTTGTATTTTTGTCTAGTGCTCTCTATGCTTCTGAAGTTACCATATCATAATCTAATTCATCTGGATCTATCCCATAGATTTGTCATCAGCTTAGGAGGGCTGTAATTTCTGATAGAAAATCGAAACTACGTCGGAGGCTTCTGCTCGTCTTCTCTGTAAATGCCGATTTTCTGGCACGGTTCATTGAGGACACTGTCACAACAAAGGAGGCCTGTTTCGTACTGGATTTTTTACAACACTTATTTTCAAACTAAAATTGTTCCTTCTACTGTGGAAATTTCTCTTGTATTTCTAATAACTCCCTCATTTTTGCTGGGCCCCCCATAGTTTGGGACCTGAGGTATTGCCCATGCAAACACAGAGGACTTCCCAGATTTGCCTTACATTCGCAGTTGGCAGTAGTTTTAGCTCTATTTTTACCTTCAATTGTTCAGTCGTTCTGCACTACACAGAACACTTGCTTTGCCCTGAGAGTTTGTAATGAGGATAAAATTAGAAAATTCACAGAGCCTGGTGCAGAGTAGTTGCTCAAAACATGTTGGCTGGTTTTGTGTGTGTGTGCGTGTGCGTGTGTGTGTGTGTGTGTATTTATTATTTTATGTTGAAACTGATATAGAATAATGATTAGAAGCACACACTGTAAGCATAAGATTCAGGCAATTTTACTAACCTCCCCATGTCTCAGTTTTCTTATCCACTAAACAGGAATAATAATATTACCAAACTCTCAGGCTGTAATGATGATTAATTATAATAATACATAGAAAGCATCTAACAAAGACCTGGCTCTGAGAAGGTTCTTGATGAAAGTAGCTATTATTAGTGTCATCTGTATGATTATTAGGTAATCTGATTGCTACTTGCCAAGAGGGCAATGTGGCTGGAAGGGAAGAGCCCAGGCTGCGGAATTAAGTAGACGTGGGTTCCAGTCTCCCCTCTGTGGGGATGTGAATTTAGGCAAGTCACTGTTCAAAGCTTCTTCTCTTCTTTGGCCATACATACTAACCTTACTCACCTTGCAGGGAGTTCGGGAGCACCCTCTAGCCTCCCACATGCCAAGAGTGCACTACGCCTGGGAGACAATGAGTAATAATGAGTTTTCCTCTGCAGGTCCTGTGGCATACAAAGATGAACAAAGGAAACAAGTCCTCTCTTGCCTTCCAGGGGTTTATAATCTCATTGCAGAGCTAAGAGGTGCCCAGGAATAACTACAGATACCCTAAAATGATGAGTGCCTAAAAGAGCTGCAGCTAATGGGCTGTGAAGTTTGCATTGCGTGAATTACTGCAAGAGGTTCATTTGAGCGGGATTGTTGGCTTTGGCTGAGAAAATGTGCTTTTGACTCAAGAGATAATTTAATTTATAAACACCGCTTGTTTTCCTTTCTCCATCTCTTCTCACCACATCTCTGCAGCCACAGCTCAGAATATCCTATTACATACCACTGATCATTGTGTATGGAGAGGAGGAACTCATTACCCTTGCTGCCAGCCTGGTGTGCTGATGTGCTCTGTTTTCTGGCTGTGATATTTACAGCAGCTCAGTTAAGATCTAATTTTCTATTATTCCCTGAACTTTGCAGCCCTCATTTTTCAGCTCCTGTCTGAGATGCATTGCTCCAGCACCCTGGAACCACTGCTGGAAAGACTTATTTAACATTCAGAATCAATGAACAAACAGGAGAAACATTTTACCAGAAAGAGGCCACAAATGATGTGGGGTTTAGCTTTGATTCTTAGCAGTAGTTTTATACTCTTCCTTTCACCTCCTGTGGCCAACTGCATTTCTCCACCTAATTATCAAATAAGATGCTTGGAGGTACCTGAACTTAAGCATTCTCCCCTAGAAATGTTACAGTCCAGGGTCTCTCTGGGTGTTATTATTATTTCCTTTTAATCTTGACCTCTGGACTTGCTTAATATTGTAGGAACCCTGTTTTTTTCTCTTCCCTCTCATTAGTCTCTTGCTAGAATTGCCCTATGACACAAAAACTTGTCTAAAGAGATCTCAGGGCTAGGAGACCCTTATCCTGCCTCATTGCCGGTGGATTCATTTCAGTTGGTGAGACAGGCTTTTGATTTATGTGTGTTTCCACTCCCAAGCTCACGGCTCCCTGCACAACACTTTTCCCTTGAGCCCGTGAGAGCATTCATCAAGAACGAGGGTGGTTGAACATTCTCTCAGCCCACTGCCTTCCACGCTGCAGCCCATCTGCTAAGGTGCTGGCAGGCTTATGGCCATTCTGGACCTAGGAAATTTTGGGAACTCCCTGCCCTTCAGTAGTTTATACTCACATCATTGCACTGGGTACAGCCATTTCATACTGTTTGACTGTGCCTTCCCAGGCATGGGAACATAACAAAAACACTCTTCCCTGGGATTTCGGATTCAGGACTAAGGCTAGTTAGACTAGTCTCTTTATAAGGCTGGAACCACAGATGTAAACGTGAGGGGAACTGGGTGTCATTTTTCTGGCAGGTGGATCCAACAACAACGAGAACAGAATGGAGCATGCAGAGAGGAGAGCATGAAGCCAGCGATGGGTCCTCAGGGCCATGTAGAGCTCTGGTCCCACTTGGACCTACAGCCTAGTAGTTCCTATCTTCATGTGATGGCACGTCTTCACCGAGTACCGTGGATACCCTCGAACCTCTCACATAAATCTCTTCAATGCCTTTCGCTGGTGGGACTTGGTTTCTGTCACAGGTAATCAGAGAATCTTAACTGGCACAATGTCTTTCTTTAGCAAATTGCTGGTTTTTATGTTTCTGGGGATGGTCACCCAGAGAAAGGTTAGATTATTACTTAGCATCTTTCTGATTGTAAAGGAAAATGTTAAAACTTCAGTGTGCTCAAAATAGAATCATCAAATCTACCCAAGTGAATTAAAAGCAAGGTCTTAAAAACTAGTTGTGCACCCATGTTCACAGCCACATTAATCACAGTGGCCAACAAGGTGGGAGCAGCTCAAGTGTCCATTGAATGGATACACAGAATGTGGTGTGTATGTGTATGTGTATAGGAATTATTCAGTCTTAAAAGGGAAAGAAATGCTGCCATATGCTACAATATGGATGAAACTTAAAGACCTTATACTAACCGAAACAAACCAATCACAAAAAGATAAATACTGGATAATTCCACTTATGCAAGTTACCTAGAGTAGTCAAATTCAGGGACAGAAGGTAGAATGGTGGTTGCCAGCCGCTGAGGGGAGGATGGAATGGGGAGTTGTTGTTTAATGTTGTTTAATGGTATACCCATTGTGAAAGTTTGTGAAAGATGAAAGAAAGTTTTAGAGATTGGTTGCCCAGTACTGTGAATGGACTTAATACTACTGAACTGTACATTTAAAAATGGTTGAGAAGGTAAATGTTATGCTGTGTGTATTTCATCACGAGTTCTGGGTTTCTGGAGAAGCTTGTCTCTAGGCAGTTATCTTGGGTGGAAAGAGCAACCAAGAGGAACGGGCTAGGTGAGAAAGTGAGAGAGAGCATTCTAGGCAGAGGAGCAAAATGCACAAAGGCCCAGAGGCATGAATGGGCCTGAAGTGTTTGGAAAACCTGGAGTAGCACTTTTGTGTTGAAGCCTGTGTAGCTGTTGGGGGCAGGTAACAGAAAAGCATGGTAGGAGACAGGGCTAAATCAGGAGGCCAAGAATGGACCATGGCTGCCAGTGGATTGTTTGGGAGGCAGGCAGTGTTTCTGTGAGTTACGGGGATTGCTCGCCTGTCGGGAGGCTAATGGACAAATAATCCGGGAAATGTTACACACTGTGTCCCCTTTAATGTTCTTTAATTTTGTCTGGAGAAAGGCTCATTATGCTCGTGTCTCGTGGCTACTGAACAGATTAGATGGGCCGCTTTGGACTATGTCCCTAAATCTTCCCTTTCATTGTCCTCTCAGCCCCCAGACCCAGCCACTTGGACTTCCCAATCTCAGGACTTAGCTTTTCATCATTAACCACTTATGCTTCATTTTTATGCATATTTAATTTAATCATTCAGCAAGGATTCACTGAGCATCTAACATGGCCATGAGGCACCACTGCAAGTGATCTGGGAGTGGGAGGTGAGGGACGAGAATTCGGGGGGACAGAGCCTCCAGAGGACAGATCCTGGAATCAGATGGGTGTGAGTGAAAGGCTTATTTCTGCTCTGTGCTTATCGTCTTGCCTTTCTGAGGCTCAGACAACTCATCTGTAAAATAAGAAGAATCATAATATGTGTGTTATGGGCAGAATTACATTCCCCCCAAATTCATATGTTGATGTCTCAATCTCCAGGACCACATATGTGTAGATAAGTTCTTTAAAAAGTATTAAGTAATTAAGTTAAAATTAGGCCATTGGAGTGGGGCTTAATTCTCTATGACTGGTGTCAGAGAGACAGCAGGAGTGCATGTGCACAGAGAAATGACCATGTGAGCAGGCAGCAAGCAAATGGCCATCTGCAAGCCGAGGAGAGCGGCCCCGGGGCCATTCCGTTATGGCAGCCCTAGCCAGTCAATGCTCCTGCTTCATGCAGTTATGAAGACTATTAACTTATGTAATGCACATATACATTTCACTCAGTACAGCCCCTGATGTGCCTAAAATGATTAATACAATGGAATTATTTTTACCATTATTCCGGAGATAAACTAGACATAAATGCCATGCGACAGCTGCACTGTGTTGAGAGGAAGGAATGTGGCCTTACATCATGCACGTTTCTGTAACATAGTGAAATGGCTATAAAACAAGATGGAAAATGCTAAGTGCCAGAAGAGGTAAAGAATATTCCATGGTATTCCGAGGAGGAAGCGGGGGGTTGAGGGAGGTTGATGGAGTGGTAACATTTGATCTGGGGTGGATAGATTAGTACATGCAGATTGCACGCAGGTTTATGTTTAATTATATGTAATTATATATATCTTGTTTATATATATTAGTTATTCATGCCGCATATTTATATATATGTAGACTGGACTGACTTGCATGGTAGTCACTCACTATTCAGTCAGTAGATTTTTACTGAATGCCCACATGAAGGCCTTTTCCCAGATGCTAAGGATTCAGTAATGAAAAGGCAAAGTCCCAGCCTCATGGAGTTTAGCTACCAGGGGTGATGTTCATATGTTCATAACTGTTAGGAATAAGAAGATTCTAAAACAGTTTAAGCAGTATGATTCTATTTTTAATATACATGTGAATATATAAATCTGCATATTATAAAAAGGACATCATGTGTGTACAGTTATACATAAAGAGAAAGTGAGCATGTGAGAGCCAACAGAAATCTGGAAAGACAGATACCCAAGCATTTAAGTGATTATTATTTTCAGCCCTGGAATTCTCTATCCCCGTTTTTGTTTATCTGTATTTTCCAAACTTGGGAGGAATAAAGTTTATACACCATGTTTAAAAAGTTGTACCTTATGAATGCAATTAAACAACCAAGTGCTAAAGTTAGAACTTAACAGGAATCGGAAAGAGTCTGCTTTCCTTACTCTCGTCTCCTAAGCAGCTGCTGCATTTCTAAACCCGAAGGCCCCTTTTTGTGGTTTTCACAATTCCACCTGAAGGCCTCTTGATGTTCAACTCTTCCCCTACATCTGCTACCATCCCCCTGTTTGTGGCCCATAAATCCCTTTATTTGGTAAAATAAAATTTTCAGCTTGAGGGAAGTGCTTTTCTCAAAGAACATTGTGTTCAAATTCTGAAGCTTCGGGCATTTAGAAGGAAAGATATTCTATAAATGCAAATGATTGCTGTCTCTACTTGCTTTGGCGTTCTTAAGTGCATAGAAGATGTTCACATAAAGCTGGCTAGAAAGTTGCTTGTGGATTTTATGACAAACAAAACCCACAGCATTTAGGGTCCCCTTGACAGCAAACGTCCTCCATGCCTAAGAGGATTTCTATATAAAATTACGGTCCCCTTCCTGGCTCCCAAAAGCATAGGAGATGGGTTTTGCCTTACCAGCCCTGAGCCCAGAACCTCAGCCACTGGGTGCATTGGCACAGCTGAATTCTAGGCCGAGATTCAGGAAAAGTTTCTTGGTCATGGCATCGCTTCTAGCAAACACAGTATATATTTTTTCCACTGGGGCCCCAGTTTGCTTGGCATGACCTGGATTATCTGGCAAAGCTAGTTCATGGTGCTCTAGCTTTCCAGAGCTGCCCTCATCTTTGAGTTAGGCTGGGTGTGGTGATTTTAATAGGCTTACAGTTGGAAGTATAATGTTTTCACATTTCCTTTCATTTATTTACTCTGGTTTCTTACTCTAATCTTGCCTGTCATCTCTCCTAAATTCAAATGCTGGAAATGTTAACTACAATTTTGCTGTGCATGTATTTATTCCATGAATTTTTTTTTAAAGATTTTATTTATTTATTTGACAGAGATCACAAGTAGGGAGAGAGGCAGGCAGAGAGAGAGAGAGGAGGAAGCAGGCTCCCTGCCAAGCAGAGAGCCCGATGTGGGGCTCGATCCCAGGACTCTGGGATCATGACCTGAGCGAAAGGCAGAAGCTTTAACCCACTGAGCCACCCAGGCGCCCCTATTCCATGAATATTTTTTCATCCTAATTAGTTACTTGTGATTGTGGGCCCTGCTCTCATTTGAGTAAAATTAATCAATTTGCCTGAGTAATTTTTTAAAAGATGAGGGTCTAGTGGGGGTGATTATAATTTGAGTAATGGTATAGGTGGATTGTGGGCAAAAAGAATGTCATTTAAATATGGAAATAAACATACCTAGATAGGTTCATGCCACTAAAAATAATCTCAAAGAAACATCTAATTCCCTCATTGAGAAAGCCATTGATGTGGTTGTTTTACTTTGTTGATTGAAATGCTCTCTGTAGTTCTTAGGATAAGTACATGAAACTGGCCTTCCCATCCAGCCCATTGGGTCCCCAACTCTTCTGAGGCCTCAAGCCTCGCACCCTAACCAGAGAAGAATCTGTTTCTTCCACTTCCTCTTGGGCACTCAGCTCGTTTATCTCTACTTCCTCACATGGTGTTTTTCCTTCCTGGAACATTCCAGCCGGTCCTCTCTGTCTGGGCAACTCCTGCTTATCTGCCAGGTCTCAGCTTCCGGAATCTCCTTGGTCTACATTAGGGTCCTCTCCACTGCACAGTGTCATCATGGAAAGTCACTGCCTGCCCACTTCTCTGGCTCCTCCATTAGTCTGTAAAACTGCTGGGAGTCGATACCGTGTCTTCATGTTAACTACTGTATGCCTTGTACCTAACCCAGTGCCTGGCTGGCACGTAGTAGGTGCTCAGTAAATATTGCCTGACTGAATGAGTGCATTGGCATAATTTGTCCCAACAAAGAATCAGGTGTAAAGGGATTTTGTGAGCCCCATGCTGCCATTTACTTGGGTGTCTGAGTTACGCAGTCAGTTCAGACCGGACTGTTATTATTGAACACCATCACAGGTCTGTCGGCTGCTTCTACCAGTGCGGTTCCATTGATCTTTCCCTTACCTTTCCACCTTCCAGCTCCGGGAGGCTCAGGTACTTAATCACGGTGATGGATGAACAGAAAGAATCCTAAACCTCAAAGATTTTACTCATCAGGCTTGGCCCTCCATCAGGGTGTTTCTCCTTTAAATTTTTGACCTTTACCATGCTCTGTTGCCGTGTTAGAATACAGGAAGCCTTGAATTGCCTACATAAAAGGAGACCCCCCCCCCAAAAAAAAAGTGGAGAGGAACTGGGGGAGGAAGCACTGGCCTAAGAATCCAGACACTTGTGTTCTCTTCTTACCTTTGTTACTGAGTGATGCTGGGCAGGTCATTAGTCTCTCTGGTCCTTAGCCTTCTCATCTGTGCAGTGAGCAGCAGTGACTGGGTCATTTCTCAGGGCCTCTGAGCGTCATAGCCTCTGATCCTAAGCTTGAAAGCTCAGAACTGCATACTGAGTCCTGCTCCGTGCAGCACCCCAGCTACCTGAAGGAGCTCATCTCCAGGGGCTGTTCTGAAATTGCATTCTCGAAGTAAGAAGTGAAGAGAATAAATGCAATTTCATATCACCCTCTTATTCGCTGTTTGCACATATACCAGTAACAAAATCATAACCACGAGTCACTGGGGGAATTGAATGAGAAGAATGAATCATGGCAACAAGCCCCCCGTTCATCAGCTGTCATTAGTGGCCTTTGAATGAGCCGCAGTGAGCACTGGCCCGCTTCTGCATGCCTTCTTGTACTCGCAGAGCAGGCCCCTTCTGATCCACGCTCGCTCTCTGCAAATTGTCGTTAGCTCTGCGCCTCTTGAAAATACCTCATGCGTTTAAGCAATTAACAATCAGACTTCACATCGTATTGCTGCACAAGCTGATCTGAAATGTAAAAATGCAAATGGTAGGGAATGAAAAGAGATTTTAAGTTGTTTGCCTATAAATTCATTTCCATGAGCAATTAAAGCGTACCATTTTTGTGATGATTTTCTAGAGGTGCTCAACTAGATAGAATAATTATATTACCCACGTGTGAACTTAGCAAAAGAAGAGGCAAATTGTCATTTTGAATTTAAAAAGAGAGACAATTTTGGCTTTAATGTAACTGAAAACAGCAGTTTTAAATTAAAAATAGCTATAACTTTACAACCTTGAAGTTATCCAGGACTATCAGAGAGTACCTTAAGACTCCCTTTAAAAGTTAAACTGAGAAAAGGGAAACAGAAAAGAAGTGTTACTAACAAGATTCCTTTGGGCTAACACAGTAGCCATGGCCAAATGATAGAAAGTAAACAGAAAATGAGACCATGTGCTTTTCCTGTTTTCTCCATTTTTATGACTTTAAAGCTACATCAGAAAACCAGAAAGTCCATCTTCTCTATCATCAGCTAACTGTGTCCATTTAAGCAAATCCCTCAAACTCTCTGAAGAGAAATTCTGCTGTGCATGGAATTAATATTTTGTAAAAATTGTTAAGTCTTAGTAACTTTAAGAAAATACCAAATGTCCCACCAGGAATGACACGACAGATTGCAGCCAAATGAATTCTGGAAGTAGATGTTCACTCTTCAGGGGAAAAATGAAGCATTTTGTTCCTACATTGGATCAATTTCCTGTGTTAAGGTGGGATTTCTGTCGGGGACATGGCCTGATCCCTGACTGACACTGTGCTGTAGGCATGTACAGCCCAAACCCCACAGAGCGTAGCTGTGAAAATTCTTGAGAATTCTTGAGCCTCATAACCCGTGTGGCAAAATGCAGAATATACTCCACTCAAAGACAGATTTGGGATCAAGAGATATATTTCTAGCAGTTTTTGAAGTATGAAGACCTCTTATGGGAAATGGATCTCTTTACTTTTTTAGGAATGCTGCACGTTGTTTGGGAAGTTCATTAACAACAGCGTTGCTTCCCTGTTAACCACCAAATTGACAATAACATCTTAGAGGTTTACAGCACCATTCTCAAAAGAACAGACTATATTAAAGTGGGAAAAACCTATTGTTTGGTTCCAAAAATTTCCTAATTTGATTTGTCTCAGTGATAACGTAAAAATAAGTGTGACCTACCAACCATGTGGTTGATGTCACTCATTGAAGCTCAGAGAGAAGCAGGGAGTGGGGTGAGCTTCAGTGGTAAAGTGTGACAGGAAACTCCACTTGAGTTTCAGAACAACCACCACCACCGCGGTAATGCTCATTCAAGGAGCAAGGCCTGTTTTGACCTTGACCTTGACCTTGAACCAGGTGTTCAGGAGGGAACTCTGTAGAACTCCAGGATGAGCTACAAGGGCCAACTGACATAGGAGAAGCCAGAGAAAAAGATGAGGGGGGAGAAGAGGATTCTGTCAGTGCAAGGGAGAAGGGTGCTGGGCTGTGCCACACAGAAGGCCTGGGGGTGGAGGGCACATGGAATTATGGGCAGGAAAGGTATGACAAGCGGGTCATAAAGCCATAAACAAGCCATAAACATGAGGTGGGGGAGGGGAACACAGACACTTGAGGGTGGTGATTGGTAGAGGGCTTACTGCATACAGAGAATGAAACAAAGTCACAGTGCAGTTGCATAGTTTTGTCCTCTGGGGCCCTTTCCAGCTTCAAAATTCTATGATTCTATATTATCCCTGCATCTCTTATTTTTTAAGACTGTTACCTCGAAGGATTCATTGTAAGATCAGGAGGCAGCCAAAAGAAGAAATAACAGTTATTGGCTCCCAAATGGCTAGGGAGTATAGTAATATATCTTACAGAGGAGATGGATAATGTTAAAAGAAGAAATTTATCTTCCAGAAAGCAATAAAGCTTTAAAAAGCACCAACCCAGTTTCCCTTCACTTCTGCCAGAATATATCAAATATGGCACCTTAAGTTGGTCCAAGTTTCACAAATACCAGGAAACCACAAGTGTGATGTTTTTTGAAGATGCCATACATCTCCCAAAACACGTCATTTGTTCCAGCATTCTCTTCTGGGCATGCCACTTAACTTCGCTACTTGTCATTTCTTCTCAAGAGATTCCACATGTATCTCTAGTTCCCCAGAAACGAACCCTTTATTTGTAACTGCAGAAAGTGCGTTACATGAGAATTCAGAGGGAGGGGGGAGAGGGAGAGAGCATGTGATTAACGTGATTTTGAAGCACCAACTTTTATGGTCTCTGCAAAGCATCATGGTGATGAGGATCCACAGAAGGTCATAAGGTCTCCCATTTTAATCTTAGGATTTGAAAGTTATCTTATTTCTAAGTAACAGTCTTCCATCACCTCTTCCCATTTTATCTCTTTCCCTCTTATCTAGTGCACACATTTCTTGCTAAAAATGCTTTTGATCATTGCACATTCATATGAAGTCTTCAGTGTAGCAACATTTTGAGTTGGGTTGCACATACACTACACAAAAAGATGAAAAGGAGAGATGCTAAACCATACTGGCCTTTAAGGAGAAATCATGTTCTATGATGGCAACATTGTCTAAATTTTATATTGTATGTGAAATATCAAATAAAACATTTTATAAATAGCCATCCTGTATTTCAATACAGACAGAACCATAGAATCAAAGAATGCTAAAGCTCAAAGAGATGGTAGGATTTCTTTCCTCATTTTATGGACAAGGAAACTGAAGCCCAATACAGCCTAGTTAGGAGGAGGGCCGGCCAGGTGTTGCTTCAGCTGCCATTGTGTCAACAGCGCTAACACGTCACTAGAATAAATGAGAAATCAGAGCCAGACTATCCAGCCAGACAATCATAATAGCTTCTTATTTGTACATAGGCAACTGAAAGTTGGCAGTCCACATAAAATAACTTGAATTTAAGAATGCATGGCATTTTTTAAATAGTTTTTAGAGTACAGGTCTTTCACCTCCTTGGTTATATTTATTCCTAGGTATTTTATTATTTTTTGGTACATTGTATATGGAATTGATTTCTTAATTTCGCTTTCTGCTACTTCACTATTCTTTGAAAGATTTTATTTATAGAGAGTGAGAGCCAGAGAGATGAGCAGGGTGAGGGGCAGAGGGAGAAGCAGACTCTGCTGAGCAGGGAGCTCGATGCAGGGGGCTCGATCCCAGGACTCCAGGATCATGACCTGAGCCACCCAGGTGCCCCTGTGCCTCTTCAGTGTATGTATATAGAGATACAAGGGATTTCTGTATATTGGTTTTGTGTCTTGTGACCTCACTGAATTCACTTATCAGTTCTAGCAGTTTTGGGGTGGAGTCTTTAGGGTTTTCTACGTATAGTATCATGTCATCTGCAAATAGTGAAAGTCTTACTCTTTCCTTTCCAATTTGGATGTCTTTTATTTCTTTTTCTTTTCTGATTGCTATGGGTAGGAGTTCCAGCACTATGTTGAATAAAAGAAGTGAGAGTGGACATCCTTATCTTATTCCTGATCTCAGGGGAAGATTTCTCAATTTTCACCATTGAGAATGATGTTAGCTGTGGGTTTTTCATATATGGCCTTTATTATGTTGAGGTATGTTCCCTCTAAACCTACTTTGGTGAGAATTTTTATCATGAATGAATGTTGTACTTTATCAAATGCATCTATTGACATGATCATGTGGTTTTTATTCTTTCTCCTATTGATATGATGTATCACACTGATTGATTTGGGCTACTGAACCACACTTGTGTCCCAGGAATAAATCCCACTTAATTATGGTGGATGATTTTTTAAAAATATATTGTTGGATTCAGTTTGTTAGCATTTTGGTGAGGGATTTTGTATCTGTGTTCATCAGAGATATTGGCCTGTTCTCTTTCTGTCTGTGTCCTCATCTGGTTTTGGTATCAGGGTGATGCTGTCTTTGGCCCACTTTTTAATCAGGTTGTTTGTCTTCTTATTGCTGAGTTTCAAGAGTTCTTTGTATATTTTGGATAATAGTGCTTTATCAAATGTATTTTTTGCACATATTTTCTCCAAGTCTGTGGCTTATCTTTTCATTCTCTTAGTCTTCAAATATTTTTATACCCCCCTATGTTTCTGAGAATAAGATTACATGCCTATTAGAGTACTTGATTGTTTCCACAAATTACAGAAGCTTTGTTCATCGTTTCAATCTTTTTTGTCTTTAGACTTCCATTTAGTTTCGATTGCTTTATCTTCAAGTTCACTGATCTTTTCTTCTGTAGTATTCAGTATGATATTAACCCTCTAGTTAATTTTTCTTTCCACACATTGAATATTCTCACCTGAAGATTTTCTGTTGACTTTTTTGTTATTTTCAGTTTCTCTTCTCATTATGTTTCCTTTAATATACTTGAACATATTTACAATAGCTATTTTAATGTGCTTTTCTGGTAATTCCATTATTTCTGTCATTTTGGGGTCCATTTCTATTGACTGATTTTCCCCTAAGTTATGGGTCATATTTTGCTGCTGCTTTTCATGCCAAGCAATTTTTTATTGAGTGCTGGGTATTGTAGATACTGGATTGCGGGTGTTTTTTGTTTTTTTTTTTTTTTCCTTTTTTTCATCTCTAAAGGGTGTTAGACTTTGTTTTGGTAGGTCGTAATACTTGCTTATCAGCTTTATTTTTTGAAGGCTATTTAAAAGCTCTGTTATGGCAGGTTTGGAATAACTTTAATCTCTGGTTGGTTTATCTTATTCTTAAGGTAGGACCCTTCTGGAGTTTCTACAAAATGCTCTGAGTATTCTCCACTTCAACATCTCCCAGTCCTGTGTGAGCTCTGAGAATTGTTTACAGTTCCCAATAATTCTTCACGTCTCTTAGAGAAATTTCGCCCCGTGCACTCATGACTTAATGTTAGCAATAGACGCGAGAGGAACCCTGTGCAAATTTCTGGAGCTCTTTCTCTACCACATAGATTCTAACTGCCTTTGCTTCTCTGAACTTCAATCCCTGTGTCTTCAACTCAGTGATTCTCATGTAGTTGCTTGGGATCCACCTCCCTGCACTGCTTTCCACATAATGACTCAGACAGAAAGCCAGGGCAATCATAAGACTCACCTCCTTTGTTTCCTTTTCCTCAAAAACCACAGTCCTGTGCTGCCTGTTTTCCAATATCTAAAAAAAAAAAAAAACCAAAAAACAAAACAAAACAAAAAAACAGTCATTTGGCATATTTTGTTAAGTTTACAAGTTATGGTAGCAGTATAAATCTAGTTCTAATTCCTTCATCATGGTGGGAAGCAGAATTTCCAATATTAAATATTTTGAAATTATGCAATCTTTCTCCAGCTGTGGTCAAGAGCTCATTCTAGTTCAACCCATTTAGTAACTGGTAAGAGACGAGGCCAGGAGGACTCTCTGCCCTGAACCCCTCACTTGAAAGGAATACATACACACACACACACACACACACACACACACACACGAATTTCTTCAGGAGCTCATGGACAACAATGCCTCTGTCAGTTGAGATCTGATGTTCAGCACTGATTCATTTGGATCTATAACCAAAACATTCTTTCTGACTTACACTGTGTTCTTGAATCAAAATGTTACAAAATGCTACTACATTTGAGTGCCATGAAAATTGGTATCATGTGCCACTGAGGATTTCAGAGGCAGACACTGCTTTATTTAGGGTGCTGAGAGAATTTGAATGGCAGAAGCACTTAGTGGAAGAAAAGAAACATTAACTTGTCAGATGCTTCCTCTCAGACAGCCTGAATACAATAAATTCTTATTTATCATTTGCAAGTAGTGCCAAATGTTCGTTTTCTTGCTTTTCTTTGTGTTGTGCCAGAGATAGTCACAAATTACTGTAGCATTTGTAACAGTCGCACATAGAAGCTGAAGAATGATTGGAAATAGTAAAAAAAAATATACTCTTTTGGTTAAATTTGTATGTATGTAGATGTAAGCATCACATGTGCGAAGTGTGATACAGATTCTTTACCACCAACTCAACTGATATTGACTCCTAGACTTTTGAATATATTAAACTTTGTTAAAATATTTATTAAGGTTTAGAAAAGTTTTCAAAAGAGTACGTTTTACAATTTCAACATTATTCTAAAACTTTTCTCATTTTGCTGTTCATTAGTTATAATTTATATTTTGCCTTATAATCGTAGTAGATAAATTTGAACATGAGAAGAAATGAACTCTGAAAAGCATGAACAAGTTTATTTCTTTAATCTGTAACTAAATTAAAAAAAATATATCCAAGATTTGTATACTTCCAATCATATTTTAGTATATCATACCATTGAGAATGAGTACAGGTTGAAATCACGAACTGTAGAAAATATCATGAAATCATGATAAACGTAGAAAATACTATAAATGAAGTTCCGTTAAATAGCTGAAGAAGAAGGAATAAACATTTTCACTATGAAAGTATTGTTCGTCAAGCAAGAGGATAGAATGTATTCTATTCCACGGTTAGTACATTATGATTGGTAACTTTTAAATAGTTGCACTCACGATGTGAGTGCTGTCGGTGGTATTGCTGCTCTGGGCCACGTGAACATTAGGGTTGAGCCCCGATGAGAGGAAAGGAGGCAAAATCTCTCCCCCAGTTGCAGGAGGGTCTTTGTATGAGTTGGGTCCAGGCTGGGCGAGGCGAGGTGGGGAGAGTAGAGGAAGCCTGTCTTGAGAACATTTGTCCCCAGAATTGCTAATGCAGGCCCCAGTCTGGGGTTGGCTTTCACTAGCCAGTGGTTCTGTGGTGAAGGCTAAGGGCAGGCAGGTGGGGCTTGGCAGGATTCCAGCCAGCAGAGAACTTCAGTGCAGACAGGGCCACTGAGGCAGACATCGGTTCATGTATACAAAGTTGGAGGTGGTGGTGCAGGTGGTTGGGACAGCCTGCAGACAGGCAGGGGGAGACAGACAGGAAATGCCCACCATATCTCCCCTCTAGGTGCCCCAAAAGTGCAGCAGCACCTCTTAGATATAGGCTCCCTCTGGCCAGTTGTGCCAGCATGCTTGGGCTGCTTCCTACACTGGTCACGACTAGCCAGACTCTGAGCTGGTGGAAAACATCACTGACTCCTGCTCAAAGAAAGGGGTAAGGGACTAAAACATAATAGGGGATATTTTTAATCTCTCCCATGTGATTAAGAATAGTACTTGAAGTAATGTTTTATAAACAGTTTAGTCATAAGCACCTCACTAGGCATGTCTCCTATGACAAAATTTATGTTCTGTTTGTGATCGGCTCTGCTTGGTTACGTGGGCTGAGTCAAGATTGATGGCACGTGACCTTGTGCCAGTTGCCGCACTAGCTCTAGGCATCGGGAGAGCTTTGGGTAGGAGGGAACAGCCGCCAGCATTTCCTGCCCCAGCTGTGAGAGGAAACTATACCTGAAGAAACACCCAATGAAGCAAATCAGAGGAATTTAAAAATAACCACGTGGGGCCATTTACATGGCTAGCGAATAGTGCATATTTCTTTCCAGAATGATTTCTGTCCTGTGCAGTGTCGGCAAAGACCAAATTGGCGATTGCTTTATCCAAGGTGGGATTTTAGTGCCATTTATGAATATGCCAAAGATGCCTAGTCTCTTAGAGGGGAAAGACCACTTCGAGTTCATTTCTGGATTTCTAGTACCTGGCTCGTTGGAGGGGGGGAGGGGCGGGGGGAGGCAGGTCTCAGCGCTGACTGCACATTACAAACCAGGAGCTCTTAAAAACACTCTTAAAGCTTCCCTATGACCCTGCAATTGCACTGCTGGGTATTTACCCCAAAGATACAGATGTAGTGAAAAGAAGAACCATCTGTACCCCAATGTTTATAGCAGCAATGGCCACGGTCGCCAAACTGTGGAAAGAACCAAGATGCCCTTCAACGGATGAATGGATAAGGAAGATGTGGTCCATATACACGGTGGAGTATTATGCCTCCATCAGAAAGGATGAATACCCAACTTTTGTAGCAACATGGACGGGACTGGAAGAGATTATGCTGAGCGAAATAAGTCAAACAGAGAGAGTCAAGTATCATATGGTCTCACTTATTTGTGGAGCATAACAAAGAACACGGAGGACATGGGGAGATGGAGAGGAGAGGGAGTTGAGGGAAATTGGAAGGGGAGATGAACCATGAGAGACTATGGACTCTGAAAAACAACCAGAGGGTTTTGAAGGGGCGGGGGGGGTGGGAGGTTGAGGAACCAGGTGGTAGGTAATAGGGAGGGCACGTACTGCGTGGAGCACTGGGTGTGGTGCAAAAACATCACTGTTACGCTGAAAATAAACAAATAAATTAAAAAAAAATCCAAAAAAACCCCACTCTTAAAAACACTGCTGCCAGAGTCCCACTGCAGACCAGTTAAATCAGAATCTCTCAGAGATTGGGTGCTGGTATGTTCTCTTTTTTTAAAGCTCCCCAGGTGATTGTAATGAACAGTTGAGGCTGGCCTTGGCTAAGCCATCAAGCTGGACACACAGTATTTATTCAATGAGCATGCCATGCTCTGTCTGAACTCGGCACCAGTAGCCGATGTAGAGACTAGTATAACTGAGGACCGAAAGGATGGGGAAAGGGCTGTGTCCTTCCAGTTATCAAGCTGCAGGATGACAGCGGCTCATCTAGACGTGCGGTCTTTAACTGTGTGTGTGTTGGGGGGGGTGGGTGTGTGTGTTGGGGGGGGGTGGGTGGGCGCAGGGTACCGAAGAAGGGAGACAACAGCATTTCTAAGACTCTGCCTCTTCTGCCAGAAGTCCAGGGCTATGATAGAATCATTAGGATTTTTTTTAAAGATTTTATTTATTTATTTCACAGACAGAGATCACAAGTAGACAGGCAGGTAGAGAGAAAGTGGGAAGCAGGCTCTCCCGCAGAGCAGAGAGATCATGACCTGAGCCGAAGGCAGAGGCTTAACCCACTGAGCCACCCAGGTGCCCCATGGATTTTATAGTTGTATCACATCTGCTGCTTCTTGTGGAACAAATAACGTCTGCGTGGATTTTCCCATGTGCTCCTGTGTCTGAGATAGATGTGTACCTGGGGGGAAAGTTGGCCCATTGACTCTGGCAAACAAAGGGACAAGGTTGGCCATTCTCTGTGTGTATGAAATGCACAACCCCAGACCACTCAGTTCTTTGAGTTTTATTTTGGTGCCAAGATGTGAGTCTGGGCCCAAGTGTTTTCTAGCCCGTATATTTTTTAATTTCTCAAAGCTGCAGAATGATGTACGAGTTTGTGCATAAGATACATGTTAAACATTGAACTAGCATTTCTGATGAGAGACGTAAGGAATACACTGAGAAAGTACTTAATGGATCTTGCTTTTTTCTCTCTCGCATCTTCTCTGGAAAGGGGAATCAGGAAATGCACGTGGCTACTTTCCTTAGTATTTTTCTTTGCAACTAGCTCTTTATGGGCACGTCCCTCATCTTGATTATGGACTGTGTGTGGCTGGAGTTCCACATGATGTGGGACTACCCAAAAAGAAAGAATATCACACCTAGTGTTGCAATGTTTTTCACTGCTGTTTGTATCCCCTGGTAACATGTCTTAATAGCAGAGACATGTTTGAACATTTGGGGACCTTGCTTAATAATGGAGATAAGCTACTTTAGGTTGTCAAGAAAATGAAAGAATGAATGGAAAGACGAACAGATAGATAAATGGGCGGAAAGCCACCTCTGACACTGTGGCTGGCCTGTGATTTGTTGTGTGTTGCAAAACTGGCCCGTGGTGGCTTCATTTCCGTCAGGTTTTGTCTGTGCAGAAGGAGCTACGTCGGTGGATTGCTGGCAAGGCCGGCATTGATTTCACTCTGTAGCAGATTTTGTTCTTTTCTGGTTAATCGACCAGAACTTCAGCTGTTTCCCGTGTCCGCGGGTCTGTAATTGATAGCAAGGGCAGAATAAAGTGAAATGTTTATGATATATTGCAAGAACAGAATTAACTTTTTAAAAACATGCAAATTTATCTTTCATTCTGTTTACAGTCTTCTACAGCTCGTAAACAGCGACAAGTGTCTTCGGAAGCTTGCTGCCACTTGTAAGATCAGAAAAACGTTACTACTTCTTGGAAATCTTATCTTTAGGAACCTGGAGTTAGCTAGTCCATTTTATAGAGAGGAAACAGAGACCCTCAGAGATGGGTTTGTCTCAGGACGTGCAACAGCACAATGAGAACTAGGACCCAGATGGGGCATCACTGGTCAAACTGGGGCAGGGAGCCAAATCTGGTCTGGGCCCCTTGTCATAGGACAGAGTCCTCCTTTTTTTCTATGACAAATAGGGAAAATCTATTTGTCAAAAAATTTGGGAGGTGAGGATGGGCAGCAATAAAAAGGTGGGGAGAAAGGGAGGGTGAGTGTTTGTCTAGGTAGGAATGATCTTCCTCAAAGCTACAGCTAATACCATTCTAGTAGCTGGAGCTGTTGGGATTTCCATAGACTGGGACTCAGGGGCACTTAGGAATTGATTGAGACCTGAACTGGTAGCTAATGTGAAAATGTTGGGGTTCGGGAGCAAACAAGAAAGAATTCTTGAGGTATCTTTGGTGCAAAAGGGTAGTTTTATTAAAGCAGGGGCACGGGGACAGGGACAGGGCCCCTGGGCAGAAAGAGCTGCCCTGGGTTTGTGAGGAGTGACTGATTATACACTTTCAAGTTAGGAGGAGGTTAGGGATAGTGTTAAGTCTCTAAGGAATTTGGAAGCAAGATTTCCAGGACCTTGAGGGTTTAGATATTTGAAAGAGGTCATTTACTACTGTCTAGTAAAACCTAAGTCATGAGACCCTTCTGATGTATATCAGTGGGCCATATGCTTAGAGTATGATTGCTGACATATATCTTGCTGGGTAGAGATACAGGAAGTTTCCAAGGGAATCTTTATATGTTAAAGGAGACTTACAGGATCCTGGAGGTCAGGCTTATGTTAAGCTAAAGTATTAACATTGAGGCAGTGAGTTCCTAGAGGAAATCACTCTGCTTATCTCAAGGAGTTGTCAATGGGCTGTAAGTTGTAAGGAAATTTAATATTTTTCCTTTGCCTTTGTTCTCCATACAAATGCCCACATCTTACTGGCCTCAGAACCAGCCTGGGGATGCCTTACTTCTGTCCTCTTGACCAGTTGACCCGTGGCCATGACAAACACACCCTTCCTGCCTGGGTAGTCACTTCTGCAATCCCAAGTCACACATGCACCCCCCCTCCCCACCATAGGACCTGCGTCAGTTTAGTTTTGCAACTATCTCTAGGACTTAACCACCAGCCCAGACATTTTAGGGATAATATAAGAGTAAATATGACAAATTAAACCTTTTCTATCGCAGCAATGAATTATGATAGCAATACTTGGACAAAGAGTCCACTGAGGAAGGAAAGAGTGAATTATTAATATCATTGGTGTATTACTCAGATTGATGTCAGTGGGGTACTGTTACAGTCTCCACATGCAGGAAAGCTTTGGGAAATTGAGTCACTTGTAAGTATTTTCAACCTGGAGATGTGCTTTGCTGAGAAGGCAGTTTGACTGGGAGTCTGAAGAGCTGAGTCCTAGAGGTAGTTCTGCTAAGTGGAGAGCTGCTTGACCTTGGCCAAGTCACGTTTCCTCACTGGGTCTCATTTCCTCATCTGTGTAATGAGATAGTGAGACTAGGAAGCCTCGAGATTTTCTTTTGGTTCTAACATCCAAACTAGTGTTTCATGAACCCAATTATTCCATCACTCTTTTCCCCATCCGTGGGCCACTGATGGCCGTGTGTGGAGAGTTGGTGGACAGTGAGCTGGCCAGTACCTGGGGGGTAAAGCCTAGTCCATTGACAACCAGGTCACCAGCTGTGGTAGCTTGTGCTGTCACTTCACCAGTTGAGGCATGTCACCTGTAAACTTGACCAAGCATGCTTATCATTCCTTTTTCCCCTCGAAACAGCTACTCACTTTGAAGAAACTTCCGAGTCTCTCTCCCCAGCCATAGTCTCCCCAGCCTCTAGCGAGGCACAGAGTGTACACTGATCCCCCCTTTTTGTGCTCAGCACCTGAGACTGAGCCTCTGTCCTAAGCCACAAAAAGGGAAGTTAATAGATAACAGTTAATAATTAATAGCTCTTGGAAAGCTGTTAATGCAACACCATATTTTTATTTGGAAATCCTGGGATCTGGAACACAAAGCATAACTTTTAAAATACTTTTGAACTGTAGATTTCATTTTTGGTTCCAAAAAGCATCGACCACATGTAAGTCTTTACATATAGAAGTGTCCTGTATATCGTCCACTGTAGCCTTTCATTGCTTTCTACTATTCTGTAGTTCCCTTCTCTGTTGCAGGAATTAACACGGGGGCATTCTTTGGTCCTAGAGGAGGCATTTTACCCAGGAAATGAAAGTCTGCTCTTTTCTCTGACAACCTTTATTTTGTGTTTCTTTGAGATAGATTCCTGAGTCATGTAACCAGTGAACTATGCCAAGTTCCTTTATTAAAATCTCACTGAAGTCTGTAAGATCAGCAAAGAATCATATCATTAGAACAGTGTTGACCGAAAAAAGACTTTTTCAGATTATCAGATCCAATTCTCTCTTTTTATTGATAAGGAAGCAGCCTCAGAGAGGTGAAGTAACTTGTCTGAGGTAACACAGCTTATAAGTAACAGTGAGAGCTAGAATCTAAGTCTCCTAATTTATAGCCCATGTATTTTAACAGGGGAAGATGGAACAAATGGAACAAATACAGTCACGTTTTTATTAACTTTATGTTCTGAGAAAGCCCATTTTCCAATTTTATATTTTCAAGTTTTGTCACTAAATCTGGTATTTTTAAAAAGATTTTATTTATTTATTTGACAGAGATGATCACAAGTAGGCAGAGAGGCAGGCAGAGAGAGAGGAGGAAGCAGGCTCCCTGCTGAGCAGAGAGCCCGATGCGGGGCTCGATTCCAGGAACCTGGGATCATGACCTGAGTTGAAGGCAGAGGCTTTAACCCACTGAGCCACCCGGGCACCCCTAAATCTGGTATTTTAACAAAAGTTTTCAATATCACAAAATAATCTTGAAACTAATATGTATTATAAGAATATCTTCCTAGAACAGGGTAGTAAACCAACTCCTCTTGGGACAGGCAGGTAACAGGGGATGAAACCAGTGGGAATGGAGGGACTTCTAACAACCTTAGTGTCCCCTTTCTCCTCCTTTTCTCCTCCTTCTCCTCCTCCCCCTCCCTTTCCCCTTCCTTCTCGTCCTCTGACATTTACCAAGCAGCAGACAAACAAGACAGTGTGGCCTGAGTGACCAGTTTCTTCCCCTATTGGAAGCTATCGGTTCTTTTACTGTCCTATGAGCATGGATTCCTTCTCATTCACCAGTTAATCCCCAGGACAACGTCAGTCATATTGCAGGGAGTCAATAAATATTTTTCAGTGGGTCGGTGATTAAATATGTATTGAGGTTGGGATTTTGAAATCAATGTAATGATTTGCTTTTGTGAAGATAAACTGGTTCAGAGCTTGATGAAAACGTTCTCTACAATTTCCCAGAGAGCGTAATACTTCTTAAACGGTGAGTACCTCAGGAAGGCCATCCCTTATTAACAACCGAGCGTGAATTAATCCCACCCAGTTTGCTTTCCTCCTCACCCGGAATTGCGAGCAGTTACATTGGGGTGGAGAATAGGGCGGAGGAAGAGAGGGGTTCTGGGCCAGGAGGTGGGTTTGGAGGCTGGCCTCGCTGCACAAGCAACGACAGGGAGAGGGGGCTTCAGAAGACAGAGGGAGAGTGAAAATGTTGATGTAAGTAGCGAACAGTGCCTGGTTTATCGTTTTGTTTAAGGCTGGTCCCTTGGATTCTAATGTGAAGGCAATGGGCTCACTTTCAGGTGCACATGACTCATAAACAAGCTCATTATAAATTCTTCGGAACAGATTTAGCCTTGCATTCTGTTTCTTTATCTGAGCATTGTTCGCCTCCTACAACCTGCCTCTCCCTCACCCCAAACCATTACACTGGATAGAAATGTATCCCCCCGTATATCATTGGGGCCAGGTATCATCAGTGAAATCCTCATCATTTCAATCACAACATAGCCTGTAGTTCAACACACACCTTTGGACCTTCAGGCAGCACGCCAAACACATGTCTTTGTTTAGAGGAATCAGCAGCAGAAGGGCTCCGCCTTGTACTTTTCCAAACCTGGTGTGCAGTCATGCCAACAGAATGGGGAAAATTTCCTTTCAAAGCTGCCCTGAAGAGCATCCAGATGTCTTCACTGAGCTCAAGTGCACCTGCACCAGAGGCTGCTTGTTACAGCAGCTGCCAGGATCCCTTGGGAAAGCCTGCCATACTTACTGTTCATCACACCATGAACAATGTGGGGCCAAGAAGCTTCAGGGGAGAGGATGCTGGACTTCACACCAGACGGTGTGGGTTTGGCTCCCAGCTCTGCATTTTCCTGGCAGGGGGTCTTGAGTGAGGCCCTCCCCCTCCCTGAGCTTCCCTCTGCAGATTCGCATCTTAGCATGGCAACCTCAGCTCTGCCCATCAACAGAGTGGTCATTTCCTTGCCTTCCGCTCTATGCTGGGCACAGCTGTGCATCTGTTAGTGCCTCTCTTCCTCACGGCAGCCCTGTGGGTGGTTAGACACCATCATTACCCTCCCCTCCCAGATGGTGAAAGCTCGGTTCAGTGTGCTTAAGAGAACAAGTGAAGCACAGCTAGGAAGGGGCAAGGCTGAGGTTGGGAACCAGGCCTGCTTCCAGAGTTGTTGGAAAGACCAAATGTGATACTGTATAGGAAAGGGCTTTGAAACTGTAATCTAAAGACTGTGAACACAAGTGATTTAAGAGTGCAGATTTTTTTTATTTTAATTTATTTTTTTTATTTTTATTTTTTTAAAGATTTTATTCATTTATTTGACAGAGAGAGAGAACACAGGCAGGGGGAGCAGGAGAGGGAGAAGCAGGCTCCCAGCCAAGCAGGGAGCCCACTGTGAGGCTCGATCCCAGGACCCTGGGATCACACCCTGAGCCAAAGGCAGATGCTTAACTGACTGAGCCACCCAGGTGCCCCTTAGAAAAAAAATCAATTCCAGTATAGTTAACACACAATGTTATATTAGTTTCAGGTTTAAAATATAGTGATTCAACACTTTCATACATCAGTCAGTGCTCATCACAAGTGCACTCCTTAATCCCCAACACCCATTTCACCCATTTGCCTGCCCACCCCCCTTCTGGGAACCACCACTTTGTTCTCTGTAGTTAAGAGTCTGATTCTTGGTTTGCCCTCTGTCTCCCCATTTGCTTATTTGTTTTGTTTCTTAAATTCTACATCTGAGTGAAATCATACAGTATTTGTCTTTCTCTGGCTTATTTTGATTAGTGAAATGCTCTAGCTCCATCCATGTTGTTGCAAAGTAAGATTTCATTCTTTTTATGGCTGAGTACTATTCCATTGTGTATATATATCCACAATTTCTTTATCCATCCATTCATTAATGGACACGGACTGTTTCTTCAATTTGGCTATTGTAAATAGTGCTGCTATAAACATAGGGGTGCATGTATGCCTTTGAATTAGTGTTTTTGTATTTGGGGCTAAATACCCAGTAGTGGGATTACTGAATCATAGGGGAGCTCTATTTTTATTTATTTATTTATTTTTATTTTATTTATTTATTTGACAGAGAGAGAGGTCACAAGTAGGCAGAGAGGCAGGCAGAGAAAGAGGGAGAAACAGGCTCCCCACTGAGCAGAGAGCCTGATGCGGGGCTCGATCCCAGGACCCTGAGATCATGACCTGAGCCAAAGGCAGAGGCTTAAACCACTGAGCCACCCAGGCGCCCCGGGGAGCTCTATTTTTAAATTTACAAGGAACCTCCATGCTGTTTTCTACAGTGGCTGCACCAGCTTGCATTCCCACCACCAGTGCAACTGGTTATCTTTTTCTCCACATCCTTGTCAGCATTTGTTGTTTCTTGTGTTTTCAATTTAGTTGTTCTGACAGGTGTGAGGTCATACCTCATTGTGGTTTTGATTTGATTTCCCTGATAGATGAGTGATGTTGAGAATCTTTTCCTGTGTCTATTGGCCATCTGGATATCTTCTTTTGAGAAGTGTCTGTCCATGTCTTCTCATTTTTAATTGGATTACTTGTTTTCTGGCTGTTGAGTTGTATATGTTCTTTATGTATTTTGGATACTAACCCTTTATGTCATTTGCAAATATCTTCTCCCATTCAGTAGGTTGCCTTTGAGTTTTGTTGATTGTTTCCTTCACTGTACAGGAGATTTTTGTTTTGACATAATCCCAGGCGTTTATTTTTGCTTTTGTATCCTTTGCCTTGGGAAACATACCCAGAAGAATGTTGCTGTAGCTGGTGTCAGAGACATTACTGCTTAAAAGAGCAGAAAGGGTACTGGCTGTTGTTGGTGGGCAAGTTATTCAACCTCTCCCAGTCTCAGTTTCTTCCTCTGTGAAATGCAAATGATAACAGCACCTACCTCCTGGGGTTATTGCAAAAATGGAATGAAATCATGCATATAAAGCCTGGCACATTCCCATAAACATTAGCCATTGATTTTAAGTTACTGATATAAATGAGAGAAAATCCCGTTCACAGCCATTTTCTCATCTTATATGGACCATATTTGGTTCATTTCCTGTTCCCACAGGAAAGCTGATTACTAATACCAGTTTTTAGCAAGAACATTTTATAGTATGAGTAACGTATGTGCTTAAGGCTCTTTGTCCCTCAGCCTGAATGAATGAAATTTAACATGCAGTACTTCACTAAGTCACAGACAGTGCCTTCTCCAGTTGTCCATCTTGTGCTGGCCCTCAGCAAGGGTTCTCAGGATCCACTTCCCCCCACCCCACAACCCTTCTTTCCAACCTGCTTTTGTTTCTTATCTCTTTCTTGGCTCCAAATTCTGTACTCTCCTCCCACTTCTGCTCCTTTGGGATGACATTCATCCACTTCCTCTCTGATCATCTCTTTTAGTGGCACCTCTGGCTTCCAGTTCTCATACCAAAACTGTGGGTCCCAACCAAAGCCGAGAGAGCCCCACCCCTGTTGTAATTGATGGTGGAGAGACTTTGGCTTTCCTCGGGCTTGGGTTGCTTTGTCTTCTGTTGCTCCCTGTTTTTAGCTCTGGTATGATTCATGCGGGGTCATGTACCAAGCAAAATAGCAAGTGAGGCTCAGGCTCTGTCTCTCAATGTCGGACGTCCAGATGTTTCCAAAACCCAGAAGTTTTGATCATGTAGCTAAATTCCTATTCCTGAGGGAATTGTTAGCTTTTCTTCCTAATGTGGCATCATGCAGGCATAGCCTGCCTGTAGCTCATGCACATCAAGAACAGGATCCCCCCCAGTGCACAGGCATCAAAATTGTCTCTGATGAAAGTCAGTAAGCAGACAAAGACATCTTTTCAGGCTAACATCAAACTGGATCGTGTAGAGTTTTCTTCAAGGCTATATGTAGTTTTAGTAATCGGGGAAGATGGTGTAGGATTGATTTCTTTTGTGCCAGCAAAGCATGCTTTTTCAAATATAGTTTTCCTTGGTGGACTCCCAGGTCCTCCTACTGCCTACTGTTCCCTGACTCATATAGCTGCATAGACATCGCATGATCTACAGAGGAGTTACCCAGACCTGGGATGGAAGCCCAGCTACCACTGACAGTCACGTGCACTGAGCAAGTTAGTTAACTTCTATAGCTCCTGACGGCAGAAGTGATCAGACCTAGAACTTATTTCTTGGCGGGGGAGGAGGGGGCAGCAAAGGCGTTAATATATGTAACATACTAGGAGAAACAGAGCTACATGCCTGGGGTGGGTGTGTGAGTAGTTACAGGAATGGTATATATCCTTGTGTCTGTATAATACTGTCACCTTCTGTCCTCATTTTGGTGAGCCATTTGATATAAATAACTTTCTCTGATCACAGGGATCAACTGGAATTTCATGCTTATCTTAGTGGTAATTCTGGAGTAAACTATCCATTTAAAAAATATTCCTGGGGCACCTGGGGGGCTCAGTCAGTTAAGCGTCCGACTCTTGATTTGGGCTCAGGTCACAATCTCAGGGCCGTGAGATTCAGGCCCCAGTCCGGCTCCGTGCAGAGTGTGGAGCCTGCTTGACACTCTCTCTCTTCCACTGCTCCTCCTCACTGTGCACATGCATGCTAGCTCTTTCTCTCTCTCTCGTTCTAAAAATAATAATAATAATAAAATAAAATAATAAAATAAAAATATTCCAAAAAGTATCCTTCTTGTGCAAACACTGTAGGGTTATTGGTTTGGGTTGAGTGTGTGTGCGAGTGCACGTGTGTGTGTATCTCCTCATTTCCCAGTTCTTTCCGAGGTCCCTGTTTGTCTTCTCTGAGCCTCCATTAGAAGCCGTCCTGGTGGCTGTCCAGTTAGACTGCCTGCTGGAGCCACTCCAGCTCTCTGATCTCAGAATTTCCGTTGGCCTCTAACAGCCACTGTCCTTCAACTCTGTCCTTCGCCAGTTTAGCACTAGATGGGCTGTTTGCTCTAAAAAATACATCTGAATGCTTTTTATTTTTCCAGAGAGAAAAGTCTACTAAGGTTCTCTTTTTTTCCCCCCAGAAACATATCCCCCTGAAGTTTGACAGTTGGGAACTTCATGCTTCATCTGCCAGCGAGTAATCTGTCTGGGAGTGAATAAAGCCCTTTGGAAGGGAGTTAACTCTTTGAGGGTGCTACTCTGTTACTGAAGCATAATTTGAGCATTCTAAAAATATATTCTTTTCCTTTTCTCCCAGAGAAGATTTGAACTTGTTTGAAAAATACACACCCTGTAAATTAAATAAATTGTAAAGATGTCAGATGCAGTCAAGAATTTAAAACATGAGAAAAGAGTAGCACATGGCTCTGTATGGTCACTACTGTCAGATCGTCAGTTTGCTCCAGGCTTCCCAATAAACAAAGCAAAGAGGGAAACTCTCTCAGTTTTCAGAGATGCACTTTGGTAACAGATGTCCGTGCAAACTTCCTCCCAAGCCAAGAGGGAATTCTCTGTGACCTCTCCCCGAGGAAAGCCATTACAACTCTCAAAGTGTTAGTCTGACCTGAATTGCTGGACAACTCAAAACCTTTGGGACAGTTTGTCAGCTGACCTGAGCCTAGGAAAACAATATAGTACTTGTCATGTACACGTAGACGGAATGCAGCTATAAAGTTTCATCTGCTCTGCCTGGACGTGAACATGGCAGCGTTAGAGGGTAATGTGAGCCCTGGCTCTTCCACGCAGCGTCATGCAATGGAGCGTTACTGAAAACAGTGTTGATTACTGAATATGTGCGATTTGAGATCATTCATCTCAAAGGGAGGTTTCCTTTATCCTTCGAGAGCCTGCCAGAGTTATCTCCGTCCTGAGAAATCCTGTAGGACTCCCAGCAGAACACACAGCAAATTAGAGGGGACCTTCTATGTGCTGTCCATTGATAGGTTTCAGTTAGTGTAGTAATGAGTTCGTCTCGTGTCTGCTCCTCAGCTGGGCTGTGAGATGGCTGGGGAGGATGTCACACCCACCCCTGGCCTGGCACGCCACCTCTACGGATAACGTTGGGCACGAGGGGAACAAATGTTGTTATGTCAGCCAGAGTTCTCAGTGCTTTATGTGGCTTTCCATTAACTGCTCTGTGAGGTAGTTACTATTATCCTCCCATTTCACAGATGAATAAACCATGGCCTGAAGAACGATTGGCTGTTTCCTGGAGGTAAATGGTAGAAGAGAGAACCGAAGCCCATGCTCTCAACCAAGACACTGGAATGAAGACCAAGTCTTAGTGTTTTCATGAGGTGAGCCAGCCGTGGGCTTGGGAGATGCTGAACATGGCAGTGGGCTATGTCTCAGGAAAAGAAGAAGATGTGGTATTTGTTGGGCTCTTCATCTGAATGCCCTCTCATCACCACAGTCCTAGGAATGGGATTTCTAACTTATGGCTGCTGAGCGTTATCTTCAGAAGCCCTGGGACATCCCTAGGGAAAAGTCCTTTATAAATCCTCATTATTTTTTAATTTAATTTTTATTTTTTAAAATTATTATTAACATATCATGTATTCTTTATTTCAGGGATCCTAAATCCTCCTTTTTTAGTTAAAATTTAATAATACAGCTCAACAGTTTTATGGATGGTACTATATTAACTAATTGAAAGCTACCAGATAGAAATAGAGAGACAATAATCTTTGCTTCTCATTTCCCTGAAACGTTTATTCTTTCTCAATGCAAAGCACTACTTACAAGTTTGCATTATTTCACTCTGAACTCAGCAGATTCTTAAATGACCTGACATCTCTATGGTTTTCTGGGGGGAAAGAATGAAGCAATTACACTAATCTAGTATTGGTACTTACTCTAACATTTTGATAAATAAAGCCCCATTCTGAAAGGGAATTAGGCCCCTTTGATATGCTTGGCATATTTCTCTTCCAAAGACATCCCAAATAGGTTGACTACAAATATTTCTACTAATGAGATGGCCTTGAAATACCACTGCCATGATTGTCGGTATAAATAGGGGATTTCATTAGGTTGCTTGAATCCCACTTTTGATGGCATAGTAAATCTCAAAACAACCGTAGGCAGTAGATAGATGAAGAGCTTTTTGGGGTATAATTAACTTATTTGAATATATCTACTGGCTACCTTACCATAGTAATTCTAACTCATTCTCTTTAAGTACATTAAAGAGTTTAACACTCTTACAGGGATTCTTAATGAGCCCAAAGGATTTATAACAGAATAAAAAACTTTAACTTATTATTTTTTATTAGCAATTTTAGTATTTATTGAGTGCTTTGTTTCTTTTTTTAATTTAAATTCAATTACCCAAGGTAGAGTACCATTAGTTTTCTATATAATGTTCAGTGATTCATTAGTTGAATATAACACCCAATGCTCATCATATCATGTGACCTCTTTAATTCCCATCGCCCAGTTACCCCATCCCCCCACCCACTTCCCTTTCTGCAACCCTCATTTTGTTTCCTGGAGTCCAGTCTCTCATGATTCGTCTCCCTCTTGATTTCTTTCCATTCAGTTTTCTCTCCCTTCCCGTATTGTCCTCTGCACTATTCCTCATGTTCCACATATGAGTAAAACCATATGATAATTGTGTTTCTCTGGTTGACTTACTTCACTTAGCAGAATCCCCTCCAGTTCCATCCATGTTGATGCAGATGGTAACTATTCTGTTGATCCTTTCTGATGGCTGAGTAAGAATCCAGTGTATGTATGAACCACAACTTCTTTATCCATTCATCTGTTCAAAGACATCTTGGCTCCTTCCACTATTTGGCTCTTGGGACATTGCTGCTATGAATACTGGGGTGCAGGTGCCCCTTCTTTTCACTACGTCTTTATCTCAAGACATTAACTTATTAATTCTTAATGAGTGATCTGCCTTTTAGATTTTGTGCACTTTCCTTAGACTTCCTTCTTACCCTCCACCTTTACTGTCTCCTCCCCTGTCTCCTCAGACAATATTTTATTTTGTAGAGACATGGCATATGTAGCAATTCAGTCATGTATACTGGTGTGATATAGTAAGTAACAGAGAATTATGGCAAAATTGTATATGCAAGACAAGGGGGCAAATCGCTGTGGTTGAGAAGGTACAAACGGTGGAACCAAGAAACCCACCACTTACTCACCTCGCCTGGGGCTTTTTGGTTGACTTTTAAGAGAATCGGTTTCCCCAGCAGAAAATGAAGATAAGACTTAGCTTACAAAACAAAACTGGATTGTTGTGAAGATAAAGATAAAAAAAAAATTTAAAAAAAAGTTCAACTAACGTTTACTGAGCACCTATTAGGTCCTGGTACCTTTATATACTCAACCTCATTAGTCCTCAGGTGGGTGCACTGACTTTCCAACTTACTGACTGTATTTGGTCTGCCATAACAAATTCCTATAAATGGATGAGTTAGAACAACAGGAATTTATTTTTCCATACTGCCAGAGACCAGAAGTCCAAAATCAAGGTCAGGGGGTGCCTGGGTGGCTCAGTTGGTTAAGCATCTGCCTTCAGCTGAGGTTATGATCCCAGGGTCCTGGGACTGAGCCCCACATTGGGCTCTCTGCTTAGTTGGGAGTCTGCTTCTCCCTCTTCCTCTGTTGCTTGTACGCTTTCTCTCAAATAAATAAAAATCTTTAAAAAAACAAACAAAACCAAAATCGAGGTCAGTAGGCTTGGTTCATTCTTAAGGCTCTGAAAGAAAATCCATTCCATGCCTGTCTAGTAGCTCCTGGTGGCCGCCCACATTTCTTGGCACTCCTTATCTTGTGGATACACCATTCCAATCTCTTCCTCGGTCTTCCTGTGCGCTCCCCCTCTGGGTGTGTCTGTCTTCTTTTTTTGTATAAGCGCTCTCCTCATTGAATTTAGGGCCTACCATACCTATAGGATGATCTCATCTCAAGAGCCTTAATTTAATTACATCTGCAAAGACCTGATTTCCAAATAAGCTCCCATTCACAAGTACTGAGGCTTAAGAATTAGACATACCTTTTGGGGGCCAGCATGCAACCCATAACAGTGACCAAGCAAGGAACCAAATCCACGTACTTTCCAATTCAAAGACAGACACACTCTGGACGCTGCCATGTTCTCTCCTTCTGAGAACATTCTTTTCCAGGGCTAAGGATCTCCTCCTGGTTTCTTCTACTCCTTATTCTGGAATTCTGTGGTTCCCTGTAATTCTAATTTATACAAGAAAGTTGCCTGGGCACCTGGAAGAAATCCCTGAAATCTACTAAGTTTTTCATTTCCTTATAAATAAGGACATCCCTTGCCTAAATAATCTTGGAATAGCAAGTTGAGTTATGCACGCTGGGGTTGTTAAACCATCCAAGCTTGTAGCAAAACCCAGAAGATAGTTAAGACGAGTTGAATGCTTATTCCATGTGAGGCCTGCACTGTGCCTCAGGGGCATCGTCTTGTTTCAGCCTATAACTTTCTCTCATTTACAGAAGAAATTAGGGTTCAGAGAGGTTAAGGAACTTAGCTGAAATCACAGAGCTGCTCAGTGGTGAGCTGAGATTTGAACCCAGGCAGGCAGACACCAAACCCCATGCTCTTGAAACGGGAGTAGAGGAATGTTATCACAGCAGCTCCTGGCACAGAGTTCAGACCCTTGCCACCAGGCTTAATGAACAAAGACTTGTTAATCACGCAAATTACCCATGCATTTCTAATGGGAACAGACTGGGCATTCAGATGTCCCTTTGTTTTCCCTCATTTCATTTTTGGAGTGACATTGTTGAAAGATATTTGGAACTGTTGAATGAAACTACTTGGAACTTTAGCTGAGTTTTTAGGAAAAAAAAAATCAGGGTATTTCCTTTATGTCATGACTGTTCCAATCCCTTTGGTCTGGAGTCTCCTTATGCATTCATTACTCAGAATAGTTGTTTTTAATTTGTCAGCACATTATAATATAATTTTGCTCAAGAAAAATAGCATTCCACACCCCCCCCCAACACACACACCACCATCACCACCACGAAGCCTGAATTTGCTTTGGTTTGTCATCAACATAAACAATTTCCCTTCAACAGGATAATGTAATAAAAAACCACCTAACTATGAGAGAGGATGTAGTCAGTTAGATGTAGTCAGCACTATAATTCTTTCTTTCTGACTAATATTTTCAAATTATCCTTAGCTACCGCAGGCAAGATAAATCAGTAATACGACCCCAAAGTCAAAGCGAAAGCTTATTGCTTTAGAGTATACCCATTTATTTTTAATGCTCACGTCTGTTTTTAAAGAATGGCTTTGTAAAAATATTTTAGTTACTTAAAACATAAACTACACCGTCTCCCGTTCCATGATCTTAAGTGAATTGCGGGCCTTAACCGGAACGGCTGCTTGTCTTTTCTTGCCTATAAAGACATTCAGTCATGATGGTGTAGTTTTAGCTTATATAGGAAATGTCATCTTTTTTTGTATACTGTCCTCTTAATTCACTTTGGATCCTTGAGAAAAAATTTAGGCCTTACAGTCCTTCTGATAGATTTATTATTTTCCTCTTCAAGTAAGATAGTTAAAGAATCGAGAGACTTTGCTTCAAGTCCAGAGAGGTCTTTGTAAATCACGCACTTGAGACATTCTCAGGAGCATATATTTGGATTCAGGATTGCAACTTAATTGCACAAGGATGAGTGAGATCAGGAAAAAAAAAAAACAAGAGTTCTGGCAAGACAGGAAGAGACCGGCCCTCCTGTCCCTTTGTTGAACTACTTCCTCTCCTCCACATTCAATACAGCAAGTCACCAGGACAACAAGAGGCCAGAGACGGAGTGAAATTGCATTGCAACTGGCAACCAATGTGTTTTGACTTCTGAAAGCCATAACAAAGAAAACTACTACGGTTGTATATAGGGTTTCTGTTTTCTGCGGAGCACTCTATGTTCCCCAAATGAACACTTGAAGATTCTTGCTCAATGTACTGGTTTATAGAATTTCTATCAATTTGAAAGGAACACAGTGTCTTCCTTGGGTATCTGAATGCCGTGGATTTACGGGACAACAATGAATTCAGGGAATTTCCCAACCCCTCTGTGGAGAAGTTGTGATTATCCTCCTAGAGTCAGGGGAGCTGAAGGGCAAGAGAGTTTAAGGGATTTGCTCAAGGTCAATGAGAGATCATGGAATATTTGGCTCCAGTTTCGTGTGCTAATTATTATTCAGTTGCTCTCTCCTTCATTTATGCATTTGTTAATCATCATTTTTTCCTTACAGCTCGAAAAGATGAGACTGAAAGCCTTTTGCAAAAGAAAACTGGCTTTTGATATTTTTGTTGTCACTATGTGCATGTTCTGCTATTTTTAAAAAGATTTTATTTTTTTATTTCATTTTTTAAAATAATTTTTATATTTTTCTTAACATATAATGTATTATTAGCCCCAGGGGTAAAGATTATATTTATTTATTTGACAGAGAGAGATCACAAGTAGGCAGAGAGGCAGGGAGAAGCGCTGCCCATCACGCAGAGAGCCTGATGCGGGGCTTGATCCCAGGGACCCTGGAAACATGACCTGAGCAGAAGGCAGAGGCTTAACCCACTGAGCCACCCAGGCCCCCCGCTGTTCTTGATTTAAATCTTTTTCTCATTGCTCAAGGGCTGTCATAGTTGCAGACTCCAAACCTGGGACTCTTGAAGAGAAAGGAGTATTAACCTGACCGGTTTTCAATATGCCACACTGACTGTTGGCTCCAAGACTATGGCGGTGTTATCTCAGTTCTGTGGTGTTATCTCAGTTCTTAGAGAGCTGAGTCCTAACACTCCGTGGAGTTCCCAGACATAGTATCGGTGCAGCTTTCGTGTTACTAAGCGAGGAGCCTCACACCAAAGATAAAATAGAAGTCCTTCTTTGTTTCCTCTTTTTTCTACCTTATAATCTGATGAAATCCTAATGTATGGGGGTAATGAAAGTAATGAAATAAATTATCTAGTCTGTTTCATTTTGACTTTCAAAACTATTAATTCTATTTTTCAATGTCATAAAGTATATAGAAATAAAATTTACCAATATAACCATCCGTAAGTGTACATTCGGTGGCATTAAGGGCATTCACACTGTCCTACAGCCATTACCACCATCCATCTTCAGAACTTCTTCATCATCCCAAATTGAAATTTTTTATCTGTTAAACTCTAATTCCCCATTTTCTTCAACCCCTACTCCCTGGTAACCATTACTCTATTTTTGTCCCTATTAATTTGACAACTTTAAGTACCCCATGAAAGTGGAATCATGCCGTATTTGTCCTTTTGTGTCTGGCTTATTTCACTTAGCGTCATGTTTTTAAGGTTCATCCATGTTATAGCATGTACCAGAATTCCATTTCTCTTGAAGCTACATAATATCTATTTTGTGTACATAACATTTTATTTATTCATTCGTCTATTACTGATGGACCTTTTGGCTATCGTGAATAATGTTTCTTTGAGCACTGATGTGTAAGTATCTCCTTGAGTCCCTCCTTTCCACTCTTCTGCATATGTACCTAGGAGTAGAGTTGTTGGATCATATGACAATTCTGTTTCCATTTTGAAGAACTGTCATACTGTCATTCATGGTGGCTATACCTTTTTATATTCCCAGCAACAAGGCACAAGTGTTCCAATTTCTCCACATCCTCCCCAACACCTGTTATTTTGTTATTTTGTTTTTGTTTTGGTTTGTTTTTTTGGGGGGGGTAATAGCCATCCTAATGGGTGTGAGTAGTTAATCAATTATCCTTTAAACCATATTAGCTAGAGTGGACATGTGCCACGTTGGCAGTGACATAACATCTTCTGAAAAGCTTTTCTGAATATGGAGAATTTCCATGTTATACGTTCTACCTCTCTAATACAGAACACAGAGCTCAGATCCCCAGCTTCCTTTTCACCTAGAATAAAATCATGTGACCCAGAATCAACTAATCAGAGGCATCTATGCAAGATTTAAGTTCCTATGTAACCGACAACAGAGATAAGCTCTCTCCAGCACTTCCATTTCGTTGGCGTGGGTGTTGACAGTGGAATCTGGCTTTGGGGAGGCATTAACAATTGAAGTAGGTCTAATGCAGTCAAGTTCCCAACATGTAGGATGGTGGTGGCATTTCCTCAGCAAGCCATTTCTGTGGTGTGATTGGGTGTTGTTCCTGGAAGCTCATCCTCAAGCCTCTTTCTCCAACCAAAGAGTCTATTCCAATCCAACTCAGTTGCATACTTGTCTTCACCATGCCCCAGGCCACCGACGAGGCTTCTGCCTGGGGCCTTGGAGTGGGGAAAGGGCATGATCTGCACATTTACTCTTTCTTCTCTCTTTCTCCTCTAGTCTTGGTTCTTACGGAGCAGGGGCAGGGAGGATGGATGAAGAAAAGAAAGAATGTTCCCCTAACTGGCACCACTGTAGTCCCCTCTGTGGCACCTGTCTAAATACCAGCTGTCTGGTGGGGTGGACTTCTCTATATGTGCAAGTGACCAGAGTGGAATTTATACAAGACGTCATGAAAGAACAGCTAAGGGAGGTTCAGTAAGAGCAAGGTTGAAGGCAGCAAGTGGATCAAAATTGAACCAGTTCAGGTTCATCCCTCTCTAAGTTCAGGTTGTCTACCATGCTAGGTACTGAAGGTACAGCTGTTTGAGGGCCCTGTTTTTATATGGGGGTCCAGACCCATCTCCTGACCTGGGAGATCCCCTCAGACTTGACCTTTACCCCTGCCCCCTGCTTTGGTCCATGGTGGAACACTTCACAGCCTCCCATGGCTGGAGGCTCTATTTGATTGGTTACCCTCTTGGGTGGGGTGATAGCAAGTCAGCTCAAGTCTGGCTACTTGTGGACCCACAGGCGACTTGCACGGCTTTGCCCCACCGAGTTGTGCGAGTACAGACTGCTACATACTTGCATTCTCTGTGCCCTCTCATCTCTTTCCATTTCTTTTCCCCTTGCACATATAGGGACAGGGCACAGATCAGCAAGTGCACTGTACAAACAGAACCAGATAAGGAATAAGGTGTCAGTAAGACACTCTGCATCTTTGAGAACAATGTTGGGGCCCCGCTTCACATCGGTGGGATTCGGAAAACAGCAACTTCTCTTTTCTCTCCCAAGGGGAGAGGAGGGAAAAGTCACACTACTCATCCTTTTCCAGCAACACCAACCTATACGATTGTCCTTTCTCTCCCTAACCTGGAGGCTGGATGTGGAAAGGAGTATAGACTGGGGTTAGCCCATTCGGCCACTTCTTAATAACTCCTGGAAGAATTCCCCGGCCCCAGCTTCTTTCATTTTTTGTCTGTCAAATCTGGAACATACTTACCTCTTTATCTTTTATCTCTGGGCAGTAGCTCATGTTCTATTCAGTAACCTATTCCGCTCATTCTCTAGATATTTTACCTGGGTAAAACACATAGTCTGCTTTCAGAAATTCACATATCTGCATTTCATCCAAAGTCTCTTGTATCTCCAGTGATTTATCTTTATGGATATAATTTTTGTGTTCACAGATTTTAACTAGTGCAGCATACAATAATAGTGCTGTACATAGATTCCTAAAGGATCCCAGATGAACCCTATCAGATCTTCACTGGGATTGTTAGAAACCCCAGAGACCCTACAGGACACCAAAGTTAAGGAGTAAAACCTAAAGGTGGCCAGAGAATATAGATTACCTCCAAAGGAGCAACTGTAGCATCAATAAACTTCTCAACATCAACTGAGGCCAGAGGATAATGGGATATAATTCCTTCCACATTGGAAGATAGGAATTGTTTTTCTTTTATACCATACACTTGTATATTTCCCAGGTGCTCATCCTTTTAACATAGTAATAGTATATTTTTTTAGGTGAATTATCAGTGTTTGCATTATTATGAATGTGAATTGCTTTGAGTACATGTGACTCGGTTTTGCCCTCTGAAAGTGTTAATGAGTTCTTGTTGTGCCCATTGTTTTGATATTTCACAGCGATAGGCCTTCGTGTGCATCCATATTCATCCATTATTCTGAGAGCTTAATGAGCCACTCAAGCCAGAAACTCATATATTTGTATATTTGTGCCCATAATTGCATGATTGCATGGTTAAGCATGCAATTCTTGAGTTCAGCTCAGGTCATGATCTCAGGGTCTTAAGATCGAGCTCTGTGTCAGGCTCTGTGCCAAGCATAGAGCCTGCTTAAGATTCTCTCTCCCTCTTTCTTCCTCTGTCCCTCACTGCTCATGTTCTCTCTTAAATGAAGAAGAAGAAGAAATGGAGGAGAAGGAAGGGGAGAAAAAGAAATATAAATTTATATGATGTCTTATAATATTTTATGTGTTTTTCTCCTATTTTCTTTGCTTTATGATCTAATTTTTGGGAGATCGACTCACTTGGACCTCTGACCTTTCCTATTGAGTGTTTCAGTTCTATTCTCATGTTTTTAATTTCTAAGAGATCTTTTATGTTCTCTAAATGTTCTGTTTTAAACGGTATTCTGAACTTGTTTCTGGGATTCAGAACTGTAGTGTCTCTCTCTGAGGATTTTAATAATTGTTTTATTTTGAAGCTTTGTTTTCCTTTCATGGTTTATTTTTCCTCCAAGTTTTTCTCTGTTAGTGGCTTGTTTGTTTGATCGTGTATATTAGAGGCATTCTTCAGCTGTGTGGTGATCTTTAGGTGTCTGTTCATGTTTAGTTGTGGGTAAGAAGCTGACTGGAAGGTCTGAATGAGTTTCACTGGAGAGTGAAGTGGCTGGACTGTTTGTCGGAGGAAACCTCAGTGTCACCATGTTTATAGTTTTCCTCAATATCTGGTCAGATTCCTTGGAGATGACCTTTCTGCTATCATTCTTCTACTTGGAAAGAAAAAGTCTGGTCATAATCATTCTGGAAGCTGTGTAGGATAACAGGGCTTAGAGGCAGGGTCTCGGCTTTCAGTGTTTTATGCATTCATTTCTTCACCCTGGTCTCAGTGTGGTACTTCCCCTCTTAACCTGGTCTGTGCCCTCTGAGTCCAGCCTACCTCATTCTGCCCTTTCCAAAGAATAAACATCCATCTTTTGCTAGGGTGATTTGATGGTTAGTTTAATGTGTCAACTTGACTGAGCTAAGAGATGCTCAGAGAGCTGGTAAACATGATTTCTGGGTGTGTCTCTGAGGGTGTCTCTGGAAGAGATTGTTGTTTGAATCGGTAGAACAGTAGACCGAGTAAAGAAGATGCCCTCACCAATGCAAGCTGACACCGTCCTGTCCCTTGACGACTTGAATAGAACAAACAAATGGAAGAAGGGTTAATTTACTGTCTGCTTAACCTAAGCCGTCCAATCTTCTTCTGCCTTCAGACCATTGTACTCACCTTCTCAAGCCTTCAGAATGGGACTGGGTCTGACGCCATTGGTTCCCTTGGTTTTTTTGGCTTTTCTGTTCAGACCGGGACTATGCTACTGGCTTCCCCAGTTAGAGGACAAGTCCTCCAGTAGCATGGAGTCTGGACAGTGCTTCTCAAATAGCTTTCCTAATCCTCCTCATTTTTGGCCAGCCTCTTCTTCCCTATTTCCAATATTACCCAGTATCACCATCTTCTGGAGTCTTGGTAATGTTGTTGAATAAACTGAGCCAGCTTCAAATCTGACTTTGATCAGCTAGGTCATATTTTTGGTTATCCACCTTCTTTCTAGCTTCCAAAAGTTTGTTGTTATCTTCACTCCTGTTCTCCATAGACTCAATGGCTTCTACATTTCTACATAATGACTATTTGTTGTAGTTTTTAAAAAAATTTTTTATGTATTTATTTTTAAGATTTATTTGACACACAGAGAGAGAAATCACAAGTAGGCAGAGAGGTAGGCAGAAAGAGAGGAGGAAGCAGGCTTCCCACTGAGCAGAGAGCCCAATGCAGGACCTGATCCCAGGACTCTGAGATCATGACCTGGGCTGGAGGTGGAGGCTTAACCCAGTGATCCACCCAGGTGCTCCTTATTCATTGTAGTTTTTAAACGGATTCTGGAGAAGCCAAATTTGGATGAGCATGTTCCACCACCATCTTTACCCAGAACTGGCATCTAGAAGTCTACATCCAACTGAACTCATTTTTTGACTGATGCTTTCAAAGACTAGGAGAATTGACCTCTTCTAGTCTTAGCTGACAAAAGTTCCTAAAGGATGTATTTCAAAAAGAAGGAAATTGAACCTTGGAGGGAAAATGTGAATGCAAGAATTAATAGACTCAGGAGCCTGATGGGGTTGCCACCAGGTGGATGGCACCTGATGGTGGATGCCACCTATAGGGAAGCTCTTCCCTTCTGGAGGAATGTGGTGATGCCTTTGACCCAATATGGAAACCTAGCAGAGACGCAGAAGGCAGCTGCCACTGCAAGACATTCCCATACCTAGAGTGATGGAAACCATTTCAGTCCTATTGCCAGGTTTTGGAAGGAAGCCTAGAAGTGAGGGAACCAGTTTCCCATGGAACATCCCCATCCCACCAAACATGAGAACGATTCTGTGTCCAATGAGGCAGATATTCAGGAGTCTAATTTGAGCCTGCTATGGGTGAGTGAATAAACAAAGCTTCCCCATAACAAAACAAATATAAAATAAATATATATATATAAAGTAAAATGTGCAATGAGAAAAGCAACATTTTGAGTTTGGGGGTAGTTATGGGGCTTCTAGCAGTTTGGAACCAAGATGTCTCATTGAAGTTTCTGGTTTTTGTTGTTTGTTTTTTCAAGAAGACATTTTTATTGGACACAGACAAACCCACGCTTTGGGCTATAATCAGGGACCAAGATAATTTCCTTTAGCCTCTAAAATCATAATCCTATAAGAAGCCTCTTTGTATCTTCTACTCCATCTTGTTTGTACCACCTCAGGTATCATCAGATGAAGGTTCTTAATCCTGAAACGATTTTCTACATTACCATTTTTAATGTCTTAGTTGTTGGTACTTATAATGGCATCCACGCAATAGTTTAGATTTTTTTCTTTCTCTGATAAGACATGAAAGCTACAGTTTACCCATTGTCCGATTTACATTTTTAATTTCTGCCTCTTCCCACCCTACAAAGTCAGGACACTATATGAAAGGCTATTTTGATGGCCATAATCCATAATCAATCTCAACTATAATCCTGACCTGGGAAAAAATTGAGTTGATAGAAAGTGAGCATTAGTAGGACACCGGGGTGGCTCAGTCGGTTAAGCATCTTACTTTGGCTTAGATCATGATCCCAAGGTCTGGGGCTGAGTCCCAGCATCCGGCTCCTTGGTCAGCAGGGACCCTGCTTCTCCCTCTGCCTGCCCCCCCCACCTCACCCCAACCCAGCTTGTGCTCTCCCTGTCCGACAAATAAATACATTAAAATCTTAAAAAAAAATAAAATGAATATTAATATTTACATGGTGACAGCACTTTTCTGAGTACTCAAATAAAAAAAAACAGTACTACTAATAATATAAACTCATCTAGTACTCATGACCACCCCATGTGGCAGGTACTGCTATTATTTGCGTTTTGCAGAAGAGGAAATTAAGGCACGGAGGCACTCAACATGTGCTGTAACTTCACAGGTAGTAAGTGGCAGAGTTCCGAGTTAACTCCGGCAGTCTGGCTCTAGAGTTCATGGTCGCAAGGACAAAATTACATAGAACACTTTCTTGTTCTTTTCGAACAGCTTTAAAAAAATGAACAGTAATAGTACTTCATTGTGTTGATGATGAAAATATTCAGCCAGAGCATTCATAACCCTGGCTTAGGAGAATCAGCTTGGAGAACTTTAAGGAAGCACCAGAGCTTTGGTCCTATCCCAGAAATGATTTCGTTGGTCTGCTGGGCCCAACCTTTGGATTTTAAAAAGAAAGAACGCCCCGGAAGTTTGTAATGTACAGCTAGAATTGTGTTCCACTGGACTGGCTCCTGGAGGCATCTTGCAATGCCTAGGGTAGAGTTTCTTCATTATCACCCCTCACCTGGCCTCGGGTACTTCGAAAATCTGAAGGAACTGGTGTCATTCAACATGGTTAAATACCCAGCATTTTAGGCCTTTGCATTCCAAGCTTCCCCATACACGTGCACACATGCACACACCCCTCACTGGCCTGTTCAGAGCGGATATTTGCTGTCTGTCCCCTCCCAGACAGTGTCTCTTCTGTCTCTGAGTAGTTGTATCTCTGTCCCTGTTCAGTTTAAATCAAGTCACGCGGAGTGTAGATCCTTAATCTAACACATGAATAATGTCAGAGGCTGTAAGTCAGAAGCTAAGCTGGGGTATCACGCTCTTCTCAGGAATCTTTCGGGCTGCAGAATTCATGCTTCCTCTTTTCCAGGCCCTCGCACTCAAACAAAACTTGAAGAAGAAAAAGCATTTCACTTGGGTTTAGCCCAGGTTGGCCACAGGGCCCACCACCCCTGGTCTCTGTAGCCACCGTTAACTGTCATTACGTCCAATTCCAAGGTCCTTCAGCTCAGTAGAAGCCCCAGCAGGTGACACAGAGCCTTAACTCCCAGGATTGGAGGGACTGTCCCAGAGGCAAACATGCTTGCTCACAAGCCAGCCTGCACAAGACCCCCTTCCCCTGCCTCCCAGCACAGACACTTGCTGCCCATTCCCCCTGCTGTTAACCTTGAAACCCCAGCAATGTCTACAGCAAGGTCAGATAAGACACTGCCCACCGGCTCTTTTTAATACACCCCAGGGGTCATGGAGCTGTTTGCGGCCCTGTGTGGGATTTAGGGGAACAGACTTTTCTGGGTTCCAGACAGCCCGGCCTTTCTCATGGACCCAGACAAGAGTCCATGGGGCTGGGCTGGGCCAGGCTCAGATGGTAGGATGCAGGCTGCTTCATGACCCCCAAGGCCTGATGCCTCCACCCAGGGGCCGACTCCTCTACCTGCAGCCCCCTCTGCCTCTCCTGAACATGGGCTTCTGAGAGCCTGCCTCATCTTCCCTCCCTCCCCAGAGTTTGCCCGATGTGCTGCTCTGATCCCAGCCTCCTGTTCAGGCTTTTGCTCCTCTTCTCGGTGGCTCTGGGCTCTCAGAGCACATCTGTTCATTTGTTTCCATAAATATCTTCCTGGGTGACCTAGAACTGGGATTTAGTTATTTCCCTTCTAATGACAGGGCTGCAGCCCAGCAGGCCTCTGGGCCACCTATACCTGTGAGGATTCCAGAGCCTCACCTTCAGCATTTACTGAGCACCTACAATTAGCCAGGCCCACCGATGACACAGACACAGAAATAAGTATAAAGCCAACTTCCCAGCCCTTGAAGTATCAGCTTCCCTTGCAGATAACAGAGACATAAACCAGCTTATTGCAATGCAGCCTAATAACATGCACTGCAGTTTAGGAGGACAGGAAGCCCAGAGAGAGTGGAAGAGAGGTGTCCTTAGAAATAAATGGGAGTGGGCAGTGTAAACGCACTGTTTTTTTCCTTTTGTGGCAAGTGCCCGACTTAAGCTTTGATTGCTGAGGGCATCCGCAGCAAAGACTGGAATCACTATCTCGAATAGCTATCTTGAATAAACATGTTTTTTTCAAACCCTAGCCACAGGGTCTAGATAAAGAGCAAGGCCACCTTTCCTCACTGAGTCTCCTTTGTTTTAAAGATCTTGGTTGATTTTGGTAACTGGCTATTTGGGCCACTCGTCTCTTCTCCCTTGTTTTAAATTCCCGCCCTCATGTTATAATCTCACCAGTAGTGAGCCCATGAAACCCTAGGTCCCTACCCCAAGCCGAGTAAAAGCAGAACCCAGGCCCAGTGGCACCGTGTCTCTCTACCTACAAACCTCACAGTGGCCTCAGGCATGCTGTATAATTCCCAGGTCTAGTAAGTAATAAACCTTTATTTTTTTCCAAAGTTTGCTGGTAGTTGTTGTTGAAAGACATCTTGTAATCGTAGTAAGAATGACAAGGGTCAGTCCTGTTGGAGCAGTTGTTTGGAAAGAAGAGTGGTCTGTGGGAAGGTCACTGGGGCCAAGGTGAGTGCCTCTGGGCATTTCTAGCTGGTAGCATTACTATCCTAGGTGAGACCCACACAAAACAGAGTACATGAGTTTCCTAGGCCTACATACAAAGTACAACATGCTGGGTAACTATAACAACAGAAATTTAAGTGCTGGAGACCAGAAATTAAAAATTTTTTAGTTTTTTTAAATTAAAAGTAAATTAAAAAATTAAAATTTTTAAATTTTCAGTGTGGTGGGGGCATGGGTTTCCCTCTGAAAGCTGTGAGGGAGAAGCAGCTCCTGGCCTCTCCAGCTTCCACTGGTTTGCTGGTGATCTTCCAGAACCATCCCCAGGACCTCTGCCTTCCTCTTCAAGGGTGCTCTCCTTGTGTGTATTTATGTCTAAATGTCACCTTTTTATAAGGACACCGGTCGTACTGTGCTAGGGCTCACTCTTCTCCCGTGACCTCATCTTAACTAACTGTAATTGTAATGACCCTGTTTTCAAATAAAGTCACATTCTGGGGTATTCAGGGATAAGACTTCAATATATGACCTTGTGGGTTAGGGGAACAGAATTCAACCCATTACAAGGAGCTTGCCCATGGGAGAAGGGGAGGAAGGCATTCTGATGCTGAACAGGGAGAAGAGCAGGTGAGAACACAGGACGAGTGGCCAAGGGGACACAGTTAGGGACCAGCACATTGCTGGTGCGGGAGTGGGTGGTTAGGGTGTGATGGATTTGGGACGGAAAGGGAAGCTCAACTCTGATCACAAAGGGCTTTTTCTGCAGGACTTCTGGATATAGATGTTTCACTGGGACAGAGAGAAACTCACTTTGCTGGCCTTGGCCTGGCCTGGGGGCAGAGGAAGGAGGTGTGGGGTCTGAGAAGGACATCGCACAGTGTTGTTTGCCCAGGTCTTCCCCGTACTGGAAGGGTAGACAGGTCAAGATGGCTCTGGTGGTAGCTGGAGCCGGATTCACAGTCTGGCCCCACACCTTTGGGCAAAGGCACTTCAAGTCTTTAGGCCTCGTTTCTTGCCCCATAAATTGACCATGAATCCACCTGGCACATCACAAACACTAAGGGAAAGGTGGTAGTATTTCCATGGTGATGACTCAGCCCCATGAATTTTGACTTAAAAAACAAAATTCAAAAGATTGCCATCAAACCATAGTGAAAGATGTCTGACTCCCAGCTAGTGTTCAGAGTAAACTGAGGGAACAAAGATTCATGATAGAAAATATCTGTTTAAGTATCTGTTTCCTTTTAAATGCCCACTGTAGAGGAAATATCTACTTTACCACTTCAGGGTATTTGAGTGTGGCAGTTTGAAGAGTGGGGCATATATTTTGCATTAGCAGGAGATTCTTTTGTTGAGAACTGCTTAACCTTGGGCCTCTGTCCCTCACCGTGGATGAGTCAGACCTGCAGCAGACACGTGACTGTCCCCAAGGGGTAAGAGGCAGCTGGTGCTGGTCAGAAACCAAGGGACACTGCCAGCAAACCTTGGGGCAGAGCCCCCAGATACCTCCTGCAGGAATGCAATGAAGGTCACTGGCAGGACAACCCACAGAGTCTGGAACCATTTTACCGGCTCATTTTCAACCTGATAGCATGCAATGGGTCAGGGCATGTTAGGGTCTGTGTGGAGAGAGAGAGAGAGAGAACATGAAAGCAAGACAGAGAAAATGCTGAGTGAGAGACAGAGGGGAGCCCCAGAGTGCATCACGGAGACCCAGAGAGAGACAAACAGACACAGAGGAAAAGAAAGAAAGATGGAGAAAGGCAGAGACAGACAAAACTCCAGGGCAGAGACAATGTCTTGGCATAGATCAGAGGGGACCTAGGAAGCAAGCAAGAAAAGAAAAAAATATATATATATAAAGTTACATATGTTATTTTAAAACATAGTATGTAATAAAAAGAAACCAAAATATAATTACTATAAGGATATTATGAATAGCCTTACATTTGTACAGGACTTAGAGTATACAAAGTCCATTCTGTATGCCCAAATCCTGGCCAGTGAGGAAGCGAGCTTATGATTTCCCATCTTGTCCCCTCTGCTTAGAGACATGTGATCTTGCTTAAAGTCAGTTCTTCCCGCCTCTGATTTCTCTTCTCTAGAATGGGGCTGGTCATCTGTGTCTGGCCTCCGGGCATCCCATTCTCTGTCTCCATGGTTCTTTGTTGGTGCTCAAGGATTGAAGTTAGCCTCCCACCAAGTTTTACTCTACCCCTACAGGAATTAAAATACATTCTGTTGTAATTCATTGCCAGTATTTGAAAATCAGGAGCTATTGAATCTATAACTGGACGTTGGGCTTCTTTTGAAAAATTGGACCAAAGAGGCAGGGCTGGACCCCCATTCCCCACAGCGGCGTGGCCTCCAGCCGGTGCCAGTGAGGCCCTGTGGTTGGGCCCACTCGCTCCACCGTCCCTCCCTAAGTCCCTCTGCTAGCAGCTCAGTTCATTTATGTTACTTCTCTGGCTGGTGGAGATTTTGTTTGTGGTCCTCACTCTTCCTCACCAGCATATTTTATTGCAGTGGCCTTTCCATGGGTCAGACTCCTGTCTATGCGGCAGAGAATGTGTCCTGTTCACCCCTGAGTCTCCAGCCCTGAGCACTGTGCCTAGCACATAGTAGGTGCTCAGGAAGTGTTTGCTGAAGTGACCGGACACGGACATGCACTATGTAAGAACCACAAACAGGGAGAGGGGCAAACGGAAGGGAAGGTGTGTGGGAGTTGGGCTCACAGCAGGGATGCGTATGCGCACAGGGGGCGTCAGAGACACCAGCTTGCTTGCTTTCCTCCCACAGATGAGCCTGTTCCTCTGATGCCTCGGTGACTGGACAGAGGGTGAGGCGGGCTCCTGCAAGGGACCCCTGTGTTTCATCTTCCTCTGTTGTGCCCAGAAAACTGGAAGCAAGATAAAGCTAGATCTCCAGCCCAAGAGTGACACAACAAAAAAGCAGGATCCCTGGTTGAGGGTCCCTGAGGGGAGTAGGGGACAAAGCAGCCCAGAGCACAGGGATAGGCCGGGCCCTGGGAGAGGGCTCTGTGTGGCTGCCCCAGAGACAGCAGGCCCGTCTCTTTGCATGTGGCGGCCTGGCTTCAGCAGACCTTGTCAGGAGAGACAGGCCTTTGTAAAGAGGAAGGTTTAGGGGCGGTGCAGCCGGACACGTGACCCAGAACAAGTTACTGGACCCTTCTGGGCCTGTTTCCCCATCGCCTGGAAGATGGAGATGACAAGCGCCCATCTCACTGGAATGTGGCAGGATTGAATGAGAGACGCATGGAAAGTGCCTCGCACATGATGGCCCGATGCTTCACACTTTCTGTTTTCACGTTCTCCAGCCACCGGGACAAACCTGGGGACTTAGAACAACAGAAAGTTCTCTCCCACAGCTCTGGAGGCCACAAGTCTGAAGTCTAGGAGTTTGCAGGGCCACACTGCCCTGGGGCTCTGGGACAGGATCTGTGCCTCTTCCGGCTTCCGGTGGCTCTAGGCACTCCTCGGTGTGGGGCTCCCCCATTCCTGTCTCTGCCTCCTCCCTGGCTTGTGTCTGTTACTGCTCCTCTGTCTCTTAGAAAGGCACTTGCCCTTGATTTGGGGCCCATTTTCATAATCCAGGATGATCTTTCCTCAAGATCCCTAGTTTAACTACATCTGCGTGGAGTCTTTTCTAAATACGGTCGCATTCACAGCATACCTTTTGGGAGGGGGTTTGCTACCATTCAACCTGCTGTAATACCTGATGTTTATTGAGTGATTTGTGTTATTTAATCACTCGATTGAGCTAAATCTTGGGGGAGAGAGTCCCGGGTAGCTCCCCCCCTGGGGGCCTGATGTTACTTTCCCAGGGGTCGAGGTAGCCCATGGTCACAGGGCTCCATGATTAGTGACCGGAGGAAGTGGGTTGATGCACAGAATTTCTAGATATTCTGGATTCCCCTCTTGGCTCTCTCCATGTGCAGTGCTCTTTCTGTTCTCTGCAGACGGTCTGTGGTGGACACTGCTGTGCTGTCCATATCCTCCGTCAAGGAAGGACTTGATCTCAGGTGGTGGGATTGTTGTCTTCAAACAGCCTTCAGCCGTCATCCTCTTTGGGTCAGTCTCAGTGTAGAGAGCCACTTGCTGGGGATCACCTGTCCTTGTGTGGACCACATCCCTGTGTGACAGGAGGAGCAGTCAAAGAACCTGGCCATATCAGCCTATGACGAGATAAACTGTGTGGGTCATTTTAACGCCAGTGTGGCCTGTGGGGTCAGGAGAGGATTTGTGGGGCCTGCATTGCAATGTCACTTCTCCCTCAGCCCAGTCCTGCCTCCTCCTCCTCCCTTCCACACGTGTGGAGTCCAAGGGCACCCCTGAGTAAGCAGCCTGCACACTAACCTCCCAATCAGAGTCTGCTTCTCGGCAACCCCAACCTCACCACTGTCAAAAGATCGTCTGTTCTTCAGATCGTGCAGTTATGTGTGAAATCAACATTTTATTCCAACTAACTTTGTGTTTTCAAAGCACTTTTTTAAAAGATTTTATTTATTTATTTGACAGAGAGAGATCACAAGTAGGCAGAGAGGCAGGCAGAGAGAGAAGAGGAAGCAGGCTCCCTGCTGAGCAGAGAGCCCAATGTGGGGCTCAATCCCAGGACCCTGGGATCATGACCTGAGCCGAAGGCAGAGGCTTTAACCCACTGAGCCACCCAGGTGCCCCCAACTAACTTTGTGTTTATGTGTAAGGATGTACATTCCCAGAGGTAGCAATAAGTGATATTGCCTTGAGGTTTTAATTCATATTTAAAATTTTTTGAAGATCTCTTTATGGCTTTGAAGTTTTTCATTTTCCTAAGACTTGGGACATGCAAATGAATCTAAGGCAATGCTAAAACACTGAAATCCTCGGCACGTACCTGGAAAAAGGAGTACTGGTTTTATAGTTGCTAGAAGCTTGCTTGGTTGAAACTAGTGTTTTGAGGTTTCAGGTGGCTTCCTATCTGTCTTTGAATTTTTAATTAAGTAATTTGATGAAATCATTAGATATTTAACATCATCTATGAGCAAGGAATCAAAAAAGAATATAAGACAAAGGAGACAGATTACCAGTTGAGAGACGAGGTTTTTGGAATAAAGCAGATGTGGGTTTAAGTCTTCTCTCTGCCTCTTGCTATCACTGAACTCTGCACCTCAGTCTCCCCATCTGTGAAAGGGGAGCAATAATGATACTGACCTCATAGAGCCCGTATGAAAGTTAAATAAGATTTTCTATATAAAATATTTATAATAGCACAATAAATATTATTCATTATGAGCTACCACCTGAGGCAAAGCATGTAAACACACACCCCCTAAACAAATTTTAGGTCCTTTGAGTCACTGCTTACAGAAAACTCATGAGAATTTGCCCAAACTTATTTCACAAAGGATCCTGGGGCATTTTTCTTATTAGAGAGAAGGCTGTTGAATTTCTAATACTGAAGGCGACCAGGAAATAAAGACCTGAAGGCAGTGTAGATGTGAGTCATGTGGATCTCCAGGGAAGAGAAGCATTTCAAGCTGAAGGAATAGTCAGTGCAAATTCTGGGAGGGTATGTACCTTGTGTCTGCAGACTAACCAAGAGGTCAATGTGGCTGAGGGTGTAAGCAGGACAGATGAGATCAGAGAGATGAGGGGGTGAGGCAGGTCTTGTAGGACCTAGTAGGTCTTTGTGAAGACCGGTTTGTTTGTTTCAGAGAGAGAGAGAGCGAGAGCACATGCAACCAGGAGGCAGGGGCGGAGGGGAGAGAAAATCTTAAGCAGACTCCATGCTGAGTATGGGGCCCAACACAGGGCTCCATCTCACAACCCTGAGATCATGACCTGAGCCAAAATAAAAAATCAGACGCCTAACCAACTGAGCCACCTGGGTGCCCATGAAGACTGGGTTTTGATTTGCTGATTTGGGAAGCTGTTGCAAGTCGGGAGCCAAGGAATGACATGCCAGATGGCCCGATTTCTGTCTTAAAAGGATGCCCTGACGGCTGTGTTAGGAATGGAGCACGGGTGAACAAGGCAGGAGAGTCAGGGACACTGCCCTTAGGAGGCTCCTGCAGCCTCCCCAGCTAACGATGCCATTTAGATGAGGGCGGTCACCGTGGGCAAGGAGCGTGCTCAGCATCTGCTGTGTTTGGAATCCTAAATGGACAGAGTTTTGTAATGTCTTGAAAGAAAGAAGTCAAGGACAACTTGAAGGGTTTTGTCCTGAGCAAGTGGGGGAGAAAGCTTCCTTTTACTGAGATAAAAACACAAGAGGAGGCAGGCTCAGCAAGACTCGGAAGTGTTCATGTTGGGACCTGTGAAGTGTGAGGTAGCTCTTAAACATCCAAATGCAAATGCTGAGGTGGCCATGAGGGAGAAGAGTTTGGAGTCAGTGAGCAGTCTGGGCTAGAAAGATTAATTTGGGACAGAGCTTGGAGGAACTGCAGTGTTCAGGGGGCAGAGAGACAAAAAGAAACAGCACAGGATATGGAGAAGGAGCTGCCATTGAAGGCCGAGGAAAGCCAGAAGAGGCTGGTAAACAAGTGAAGGCATGTGAACGGGGCTTTGATGGTTGAAGAGGAGTTCGTTAAACCAGGTCTCCTCAAAGCGTGGTCCCAGACAAATAGCATCAGCATCTGGAAACCTGACAAGAATGTGCAGAATCTCTGGGACCCAACCCACTTCTACCAGATCAGAAACTCTGATGGTGGGACCCTCCAGGGGATTCCAAAGCACCCTCAAGTTTGAGAACCACTGCCCTAGGAAAAAAATCCCTGCACAAAATCGTAAGACCATTAAGGAAAAAAAAAAAAAATTCACCCCCACGTCCTTTCTTGTCAGAGAATATTTTTAAAGACCCACTTAGAGCTCAAAGCACTCACAGTAACCTCCTACCTGACATCACCACCCCTCCTCCCCCACATGCCAATTTAGAAAACTACTAATTTATCATGGCTCTTTGGAGAGGAGGAATGCCCCCATTTTACCGGACAGAGGGAATGCTGAGCCCCAGGCATGCCAGACATTCCACTGCTAAAAAAAAGGGGGGGGGGTACTCTCAGGCTTAGCATTACTGGGCCATGAACGTGCCACTCCTGAGATATAAAGCTTATGTCACCAGTTTCCAAGTTCTCTTCTAGGTTTTCCTAGGAGAATTCCACCCTTTTCCATTCTGGGGAGAAGTTAAAATTAGGGCCAGCCCTTCAGTACTGGTTTGCCAGATGCGGGGAAGCTGTCCCCAGAAATAAGCTGGTTCCCACCGCCGATGGGCGGGGCAGGGCGCCTCCAGTCCCGGCCCATCGGAGGGGCTGCTCAAAGGCCTGCCCCCTCCAAGTGTCTGCAAGGGGTCTGGTCCCAAGCTTTAAAACCTGAGCTGAGGCGCTGCATCCCAGCCAGTCCTTGCTGGTTTTTCAAAAAGTGTGCAATTGTCTTCTTCCCGCCCAGCCCCATCCTCGCCCTGGACCAGCTGTGTGCCGAACCGGCTTCACTCGGGACGCTATCTGACCCGCCGCCCGCGCTCCAGTCAAGCGCTCCCAGCTTTCCGCGCAGCTTCCCGAGCCGCTCCGCAAAGTTGGGCAGCTGCAAGTGTACGCTCAGCTTCTCGACTTCTCCCTCCCCGGGTCCCCGGCGTTCCCGCTCCGGTTCACCGCCGCGGGTCCCAGCGGGCTGGCAGCTTGCACCCCTTTCCCGTCGTCCTTCTTCCCTGAAGCGCGACCATGCTGCTAAGGGCCGTCCTCTTGGCAATGCAAGGTAAGTGCAAGGACCCAGGGGGACCCCCGGGGGGCGCCCTCGTGACCCGCTCCCGCAGCCCCCTTTCCCGGGCTCGCTGTCCTTGGCCGGGCCATCCGAGGGCGCCTCCGGGTCCTTTTCGATAGCCGTACCCCCTTCCCGAGCTTGGGGTGGCAATGGGGGTCGTCGTACCTTGGAAGCGTCGGAGAGGGGAGGGGGTAGTAATGCCTCCCTCTCCAGCCATTCCCGTGTGCATGCCTCTCACTTTAACCTAGGGCCCCATTCCCCTGCCGCGGGCGCCCCGAGTTGGTGCAGACGCTCCCAGCCCTATCCAGAACTGAAATTCGTCTTGTGCCCGCAGCCCTGCAGCTTGCTGGTGCTCTGGATCTGCCCGCCGGGTCCTGCGCCTTTGAAGAAAACACCTGTGGCTTTGACTCGGTATACGCGTTCCTGCCCTGGATTTTAAACGAGGAAGGTAAGGGGGCTCCCGGGCACAGGGGCCCGGAGATGAACTTTCCTCCTTGCTGGTTGGCCTTTTCTCAAGGGCAATGTTATCTTGGAGTTAAATCCCCTCCGGAGGAAAAGTGTGAGTCATGGATCCTCCTTCCAACCCTCAACTGCGCTGCACACATGGCTGGGGAGGACAAGGGTGGGGGGGAGCCGGGGCGTCCTTTGTTTACCTGACCTGCGGGGCAGGGGCGGAGAAGCTCTGAGAATGTCTGCCCTCCCCCACCCCCAGCACTTCCTAAAGTCAGGGAGAAAGGGGATGCTGCTAGTGATTGTCACCCACCAGCTGCGTGCCCTCTGCACGTCATCGGCCCCTCTGCTTACTCAGTAGAATCTTCAGGAGCTGGGCAAGTCCGATGGGGGCTAGTTTTCACCCCACAGAAGGGGTTCCCGGTTCTGCCAACGACCAGAGTGCTAAGCCTCGTGTTTATGTCACGCCTAAGTGTGCTGTCGTGTGACTCCATCCTCTTGCTGCGGGTGTATCTGTCATCCAGCACTTGGCAAAAGAGGAAACCAAGTCCATGACTGTGCGCCTGAGGTCACTGGGCTGGCGGGTGTTGGTCACTGTCTCACCACTACATACTGTTTGGGTTCTGGTGACAGTTTAAATGTGGGTCTTTAGATGTTTCTTCTTACCCTTCATTATATGGTAAAAAACAAAACAAAACAAAACAAAACAAAAAACCAAGCAGTTCTCAGCGCCCAACGGCAGGCCCAGGGAGCCCCTTCTTTCCTTTCCCTCACTCTGTGTTTTTAGAAGCTTGGTGCCCCAGGCCATTTGGGCTGGGGAATAGCCTTTTAAAAATGCTGTAGCATAAAGGAGCTTGGCCAACCTCCTTCCCCTCTGAGTTGTCCTCAATCCCCAAGGCATCCCAGCTGGCTCCCTGGAGGAGGGCGGAGCCCAGAACCCCTGCTCAGTGCTGAGCACCTCTCACCACAGTCTGCTCTGCCCCACACTTCTGTTGGGCTGCTTGCGCACTAGCTTCTCGGCCCCTCACACGTGGGTGACTGTAGCCCCGTTTACAAAGGAGGCATCACAGTCTCAGAATGTTTGAATGTCTGGGGGCGCCCAGGTGGCTCAGGGTTTTAAGCCTCTGCCTTAGGCTCAGGTCGTGGTCTCAGGGTCCTGGGATCGAGCCCCTCATCGGGCTCTCTGCTCAGCAGGGAGCCTGGTCCGCCTCTCCACCTGCTTCTCTGCCTATTTGTGATCTCTCTCTCTCTCTGTCAAATAAATAAATAAATAAATCTTTAAAAAAAAAAAAAAAGAATGTTTGAGTGTCTGGCCCTTGACACACAGTGTCACTCAGCCCCTGGCTCGGGGCTGCCTGGCTAAGGGGAAGCCACGGGCAGGGACGAGCTCAGTAGCAGCCTTTATTGCCAACAGTTGCCAGGTCTTGACTACGATGGTTTTCTTGGGGAACGCTGGGGGGAAAAGTGGTTCCTGATTTATTATCTGAGGGATCCCTACCCTGCCGATGGCCTTAGGAAGGTCCCTATCATCTTGCCACCCCACTCTTTCCCTGCTCCTGCTGTGGGTGAAGCATTTTGAGACACCACCCCCCACGGGCCATGGGGCGGGCTTCGGAGAGCATTCTTCTCTAGCCCTGCGCTTGGCAGACTTGAGCCACTTGGGAGTTACCTCATGTGCGAGTTAAAGACACAGGTTGTTGGGCCCTGCCTCCCGAGTGTCACATTCAGTGGGTCTGGGATGGGACCTGAGAATGTGCATTTCAAATCAGTCCCTAGGTGCGGCTGCTGCTGCTGGTCTGGAGACCATGTTTGAGAACCACTGACCACAGTACACATTCACACACACACACACACACACACACACACACATCCCCCAGCACTAGGGGACCTGAGCAGGGCTGGACTGGGAAGAAAGAGCCACTTAGGTGACCCTGAGAGTGAAAACCTCCTTTAATCTTATTCCCTACACACCTCTCCTGCCTCACCCTGGTCCTGGCCCCAAAGAAAGGAAACCAACATCACCCTTCATCCAGGAGCCTCAGTCTCTGAGCCCCCACCCCCAGCATGGTGGCGCTCCCAGGCTGCTCCTGGGTCAGGGGACGTGCCACAGCCCGCCCGAGCTCCCTGCCTTCCAGACTTCCAGACCCACAGGAAGCGCTGGGCTGCACCTCTGCCTCAGAGTGGCAGTTAACCAGTGCCCCTTCTGGGAAAACAGGAAGATGATTGTAGGAAAAGGTGATTGTGGCTTAATATTATAATGGGAGCACTGTTGCTGTCCTTTCTGCTTGCTTTCTAACTTCTAACGGCCGCTGCTTTCTGGCTCAGGATCAGGACTACTGGCTTGGCTGGGGAAAGTTAATTCATTCTTTGAGCACTCCAGGCAGAAGAGGCCGGGTTTGTCTCCGTCCCTCTCATACAGAATTTTTCAAAGGCCAGAACTTGGACATAAGCAAGTGCCCTCCAGAGGGGCAGTGAGGTGTGTGCCAGCTGCTCTGGGTGCATGCTGAGAGGCCAACACAAAGAATTTCCGTTATAAACTCATCTCCAGGTTGGTAAATTAAAGATGATAAAATCATCACAGGCAACAGGCAGTTGGGCAAGCTGTTTCCAAGCCTCTCTACACATTTCCTTCACCTTGCTGCAGAAACCTTCTGAAACTGGTTCCATCCTCCTCTGTGTGTCTGATCCACCATAGAAAGTTGTAGGTTTCAGAGACTTTTGCTCACGAGTATTAGAATACAGATGGCACTTTCTCTATTAGGTTAACATGCCCGTGGAGAGAACAATGCTACAGCTCAGTGCAGGGACTTAAGTAGAGGAACAGATCTGCAAATTAGAATTACATTACTGGAAAATCAAATCTGGGGGTAGTTACTTAAGTCCCGTTCTTGAAAGGTCTCCTCAGCTGCCCCAAATTATATTTGAGGTCCACTTCTTGGTTTATGCAGAGTATCAGGTCTCTAACAATCTCCAGTTTCAATTCCAGTGTCTCTAGCTCATAGCCATCTTGAAATATGCTTGATCTCCACTGGGCACAGGATGGCTGAGCTGTGACCAGTGGCGTTTGCTTAGGCTGTGTACCAGAGTGGAGGGTGCCCCCAGAAACGGGGTGACAGGTAACCGGGAGCAGCAACCCAGCCCCTTCTACTTTCTAGATTTGCCAACAGAGGCCCAGTTGAATATTTTATCTCCTCTGATTTGTCATGGGAAGTGAGATTACATTAGACTCAAATTTGAATTCACTTCTAAATTTTAGGTTTGAATGAAATCCGGGAAACAAGAGGTGCATTGAATCCTATGAAAATCTTCTTTATTCTTTCATTCATCCTCAGAAAAATGCTTGTTTATCCATTCACAGTTCAGAGACTATGGGAAGCCCTTTGGGCAGTAGTCCTCAGGTGAGATCAAGACTGTGGGTTCCAGGGGCGCCTGGGTGGCTCAGTGGGTTAAGCCGCTGCCTTCAGCTCAGGTCATGATCTCGGGGTCCTGGGATCGAGTCCCGCGTCGGGCTCTCTGCTCAGCGGAGAGCCTGCTTCCCTTCCTCTCTCTCTGCCTGCCTCTCTTGTGATTTCTCTCTGTCAAATAAATAAATCTTTAAAAAAAAAAAAAAAAAAAAAGACTGTGGGTTCCATTTTCCCAGTGCCAGCTGTGGGGGCAGAGGCCCTTGGGCTGAGAACTCTTGGAGCCCATTACGTTGACCTTATAGTGGAAGGGTCACCATCAGATGAGTCATCGGGTGACTTGGCTCCACTCTTTAAATTTTGGACACCTTGGCCTGGCACCTTCAACCTGACTCTATATGGAAGCTGTTGGAGGAACGGAGGAAGGGAGGGAGGTAAAAACCCAATGCAGGTAGTAGTCCTTAATTGGCAGCTTGGCACACGAAAGCCACCTGGAAGAGGACGATAAATACAGAAACGTGTCCGGTGACTGAGCAGGAACCAAGGACATTCAAAACACTTGTGGTAGAGAATGTGGTTTTTTGTACAACGGTGGGGGCTGGGGTTTGAGAAATTGCCTAATACAGAAGAGTCCGGATGGTATTTGTACCTTGGAGCGAGTGATGCTATCTGAGGCAGGAAGGCTGGCTATGAGGTTTGGCACAATGAGGGGGTGAAGTGGGGGACATGGTGGAGAGTGCTGAAATCACATGCATATGTCTTTCCGACACCCCCTTTCTTTATCCAAACCCGTTCCTTCTCTTTTGGTTACTTGGCCACTTGAGTTTTGGTTCTGTGCTCTGTCTTGAAACTGGTATTTCAGCTAGAGACAAAAGTCTGGCTGGGATCCCAAGTGGACTTCCTGGAAGAGGGGGAACAGTCTTCCCTACTTGTGAATTCTAGCTCCTTTCCTGGCTCTGGGGGATTGATCGCCTTAGCATCCTACCCTGACGTCACAAGTTCATCAGGCAGTTCCTGCCCCCGTGGCCGGCTTGGAACCTGCATTGCCTCTGCATATTGGTCTCCCAGTGCTCTCTAAGGAGAAACACACCCCCATGTTGTGTAGAGACTGGAGAGCAGCACTGACCTGGTCATGTCAATGTCATGTCAACCCTTGCATGTCAGCCCCAGCTAATGGCTGAAGATACTCCTGCAGTATCCCAGGCCATTCCCGGGGGCTGTCCTGGCTCCTGCTTTCAGGCTGACCAGAGCTCTCATGTGCTGAGCCTGAGCCCAGTTTAGCTCTGCCCTGGCCCTCCCTGGGATACTAGATTCTAGAACTGGGCTTTGGAAGTGGTTCAGTGCAAACTCCTCTTTTTACGGAGAAGCACGTGGGGGCCCAGACAGGCTAGCAGTCTTGGTCATGAACCAAGGCAGTGCAGCCTGCGGCAGGGCCTTGTGTCTTGGCTCTCCTCTTACCCTCTGCTCTAGCTTTGCTACCCCTCTCCTAACATCCCTGTCTCCGTGGGTCCTGGACCCTGAGGCTTTGGTGTATTAATTATAAAATGCTGGAAAGTCTCTATCAGAGAATTAATTATATTTCATACATATGGTAGCAAACGAATTCCAAAGGTACATGCTTTGGGCCTACCAAACCCACAGAC